>NC_138770.1:36358322-36935822 GCF_965119305.1 Pelophylax lessonae
GTTTAGGACATTTTTTGCTTCAGAAATGTCAGTATAGCTGCAGCAGGCTACATACATCGTAGAGATGCACCAATTTACAGGCACGATATTTGAAGGAATTTTTCATTTTTATAGTGTCACTTTAAGCCTCATTAAAATCAGTAAATCAGTGCTCCTTTAAAAACAATTGTTTTTAAAAACGTTTTTTTTCATTGTTACATGTTCCCCAGGTCAGGACCTGGACCCCCATACACTTTTTTGGGGCAATAACTTGCATTTAAGCCTTCAAAATGAGGCCATTGGATTTCCGAGGTTCGAGTCCCATAGACTTCAATGGAGGTTCGTTTATTCGAACACACTTTTCTTCTATTCGCGGTGTTCTGGTGCGAACCAAACCGGGGGATGTTTGGCTAATCACTAATTTCTATCCCCCTTGGTGGGAGTGGAGATGACCCATCCATAAGGATATACAGTACATACACACACAGCACAAGGCCGTGTTCACACTACAAGATGTCTCTCAGGGCTGCAGTTCCTCTGAACTTCCCAAGGTGGTGATCTCACTTCTACCCAGACAGGAAGTCTTTGTGGAATACAGGAAGTGATGTCAGGTACAGACAGGAAGTTCCAGGTTAAAGGTGAGTCAGGTTGGAGTAGAGAGGAGACATTGCTGGAAAAGGCAGCAGAGGAGGTAATAAGATCTTATTTTCTTTACACCCAGTAACCCCCCCCGTCATGTCCGTCCTTTTCCTCCATAGTCACTGTGGCGTCTTTTATCTCCAGCAGATGGTGATACACACATATATATTGTGGAAACCTAGATTAACCCCTTCAGGTTAGGATAATTTCCCCACTTAAGGGGCCAGGACATTCTCCTCATTTTGGAGATGTTACCTTTCCCACAAATCACCTTCTCCCTTTATCAGTCTATACTAATGTATTATACAGCTTTTAGTAGTCATAGGGGGTCATTTAGGAGGATTAGAATATGTTTGTCTTTATTAGTGTTGAGTGAATGGTTCAGCCCGAGCAGTTCAGTTCGGTTCAGTTCAGACCAAACATTGTCTGTTCATCCTATTTGGGGAACACCAGAATTTGCAGGGTGTTTGGCAGGTGTTCCCCCCGACGAATTCCCTGCAATGCACTGTGTACTGCACAGTGCATTCTGTGCCCTGGTTGGGTAAAGCTTTGCCCAATCAGGGCGCAGCAAAAGCTGTTTTTTAAGAGCGGGGGGGGGGGGGGGGGAGGGGGAAAACCCGGCCATGGCCTCCTTAAAAACTGATGAGTCCTCAGCTGTCAATGGGCTTCCCCGCTGACACCTGAATAAAAAAAAAAAAAAAAAAACATTTGCCGTTTGCCCCCCAATCCATGCCAGACCCTTATCTGAGCATGCAGCCCTGCAGGCCAGGAAAAGGGGGGGCAAGTGAGTGCCCCCCTTCTGAACCATACTAGGCCACATGCCCTTAACATGGGGGGGTGCTTTGGGGCAGGGGATCCTCTGCTCCCCCATCCCAAAGCACCTTGTCCGAATGTTAATGGAGACAAGGGTCTTTTCCCCAAAACCCTGGGCTGTGGTTTTGGGGAACTGCAGGTGGGGGGCTTATCAGAATCTGGAAGCTCCCTTTAATGAGGGGGTACCCAGATCCCGAACCCCACATGTAAATGAGTAGATTCACATTGTACCCCTATTCATTCACCAAAAAAAGTGTCAAAAAGTAATAAAAATACAGAGATATTTCCTGACAATTCCTTTGTTAAAATATAAAAAAAAAAAAAAAATGTCCCCCAATGAAAATCCTTCATCACTCACGCCACCTGCCACACCCGAAAAAGATTGTGGGCCATTGTGAAGGCAAACCTAGGAATGGCTGGCTTTTTGTTTGACAGTTCTCATATAGGTAAGGGCGGGGCCACCTGACGACCTCACCTAGTGGTACCGCTGATGCATGCTGGGTCGGTGATGTCACCAGGTGGCCCTGCCCTTACCTATATAAAAACTGTCAAATGGCAAGCCAGCAATTCAGCGATTTGCCTTTAGGGCGGATGGAGAGATTTCTTTATCGGGTCTGGCAGGTGGAGTCATTGACAATAGATTTACATTGGGTGACACTGTTTTTTTTTTTTTTTTTTCGTTTTATAAAGGAATTCTTGAAAACTATCTGTTTTCATCACTTTTTGACACTTTTTTTTTTAGGTGTACCCCTACTCATTCACATTGGATGGCTGGGATCTGGGTACTCTCTTGTTAAAGGGGATTTCCAGATTCCGATAAGCCCCTCACCTGAAGACCCCCACAACCACAGCCCAGGTTTGTGGGGAAGAGACCCTTGTCCCAATCAACAGGGACAAGGTGCTTTGGGGTGGGGGTTCCTCCTCACGTTAAGGAGGACATGTGGCCTGGTATGGTACAGGAGGGGAGGGAAACTGCTCAGATAAGGGTCTGGTATGGATTTCGAGGGGACCCGTGCTGTTTTTGAAAAGGGCACTTTTAATTTTTCTTGTTAAGCTCCCATAGACTTTAATGGAGTTCATTATGTGGGGCAGAACTTTTCACCTGTTCGGGAGTTCTGCTGTGAACCGAACAGAAAAAAAGTCTTCAGAGTACAGGGAGGTCACAGGAATATGATGTGTCCTGGCAAATCCGAAAAACAAAGTTCATCTTTCAGTTTAGGAGAGGTGGGATGCACCCAGGAGAAATGATTTTGTGTGTACAGAAACCTCACAGAGCGCCCCTCACAGCTCCTCCTCCCAATGTCCCTCCATCCAGAGTCAGAGAATCCTATTACATCACATTGACCTCATAGCAGAGGCGTAACTAGAACGGTCAGGGCCCTGGCGCAAGAAACCATGAAGGGCCCCCCCCCCGGACCCCTGGCCGGTGCCCTTCCCTTCAAGCCTGGGGCTCTTCCCACTGATCCTGGGGCCCTTTATTACGGTCCAGCAGCGGGACCCTTTCACAAGTCCTAAAGTGGGCCCCCTTCATGCCATCTTGGGGCCTCCCCACGGTGGTGGAATGCCAGGGCCCGGTTGCAAGTGTGACCTTTGCGATCCTGGAAGTTCACCCATTGGTGTCGGTAGTTTCCATTTTTTGGTATTTTAATTGTATCATTTTTTATAATTTTATTTATTTATTTTTTTTACAATGTCACTAACTATGACTCTGTCCATTCACAAAAGGAAAGAGCTGGTAAATTACATATTTACCGACCCCTTTCTGGTTCTCTATTGTGACACATCCCCTGCAGCAGCTGGCAGGAGACAGGAGGGAGCACAGTGGGGGGGGGGGGAACCAAGGGAGCACACAGGGGTCCAGAGACAGCAGAACACAAGTGAACTGGATAGGAGGAGTGGTGGGGGGGCAGCATACAGAGGAACCGATCTCCTCCATTTTCCTCCTGCAGCTACAGGAGGAAAAAGGAGGACAGTGATTTCTCTACATGCTATATACCTATCCAGGTATACAGGGGAGCTGCACAGGCCCCCTGGAGCATTGGGCCCGGTTGCAATTGCAACCCCTGTAGTTACGCCACTGCCTCATAGCCCCCCCCTCCCCCCTCCCCCAATGTCCCTCCATCCAGAATCAGAGAATCCTATGACATCAGGAAAAAAGATGCGGCTGCACACCATTGATCAAACAACGATCTATTGTGTCAACATTGACCGCTACCAGGACATAGAGGTGACGCATTTCACACTTAAGTAGAAGGTTTCCTCCCCCAACAGGTGTTGGGTAATATAATCAGTGTCCTGGGTATGTGACAACTGACAAGCGTGAAACAACCACACACACACATAAATATATATCTCACCCTGTAATTGTAGTAAATAGCTGATTTCCTAGGAAAAGACTTATGGAACAAGAAAGAAAAATAATTGAAACAATGAAAAGAAAAAGGAGCAAAAATAGAATGAGATATAACGAATAAAAAATGAAATAAATTCTTTTTTCTATATAATTTTAGCTTAGTTCATCCTTTTCTGTTTTGCAAGCATATATACAATGATTTTTTCCTTGGTATCTTTATATGTATACAATTTTTGTTTATATCATTTTGAAATACAAAATGAATTTGTTTTATTTATTTTTTTTGTTATATCTCATTCTTTTTCTGTTCCTTTTTCTTTTCATTGTTATATTATATATTTTTCTCTCTTGTTCCATAAGTTTTTTCCTAACACTGTTTTGAACAATATTTTTTTAAGCTAAACATTAGGAAGTCAGCTGTTTACTACAATCACAGGGCGATACATACAGTATCTCACAAAAGTGAGTACACCCCTCACAACATTTTTGTAAATATTTTATTATTTCTTTTCATGTGACAACACTGAAGAAATGACACTTTGCTACAATGTAAAGTAGTGAGTGTACAGCTTGTATAACAGTGTAAATTTGCTGTCCCCTCAAAATAACTCAACACACAGCCATTAATGTCTAACCGCTCAGTTTCAGGGTCTTGGCAATCTTCTTATAGCCTAGGCCATCTTTATGTAGAACAACAATTCTTTTTTAGAACCTCAGAGAGTTCTTTGCCATGAGGTGCCATGTTGAACTTCCAGTGACCAGCATGAGAGAGTGAGAGCGATAACACCAAATTTAACACACCTGCTCCCCATTCACACCTGAGACCTTGTAACACTAAGGAGTCACATGACACCGGGGAGGGAAAATGGCTAATTGCATCCAATTTGGACATTTTCATTTACGGGTGTACTCACTTTTGTTGCCAGTGGTTTAGACATTAATGGCTGTGTGATGAGTTATACACGAGTCGAAATTCGGCCGGGAATTTTTGTCCGATGACCAATCTGCCGATTTTCGGCTTGTTAGTATGGTGCTTCCGACAACCGACTCCGACTTTTCGGCTGAAAAAATCCTGGTGTGCAGGCTATATAATTTTTGTCGACCATCAAAACATGTCCGATTTTCGTCTTATTAGTACAGATTTCGATGGGGAAAAATCTTATGAGCAAGACTAGGCATGCTCAGAGATGAAAGAACACATAGAAAGCAATCCAACATATGACATCACTTCTGAAGTAGAATTCTGTCGTACGGGAAAATTTGTGTGCAGTCTAGAGCACATTCCAACCAACAGACACCACTCTGGACAAAAGACGGACGAGCGGTCGGCAGAAATTTGTTGCGTGTGTACGAGGCTTAAGTGTGTAATGCAGGGATGTTGGTCCTATGTTGTGTGTAAAGATGCCAGAATTCCTTTTACCTGCACAGTAAAGGTCCTGTGTGGATAAATTATATCTCAGTTTAATAAAATGGAGACCTGACCAGAGAGGTGAAGAGGATTCTGGGAATATCATTTGATTTTACTATTTGTTTTCAAATTTAGAGATTTCCTACTGTGGAGTGTGGAGATCATATGACCATCACATTGCCTCCACCTCCATCAAATAGAATAGAGAAATAAAAAGAAGAATCAACAAGTCACCAAAGAGATCATGGAGGAGAGGTGAGCGGTGCTGGGAATTCTGGGAAATTATCCAGTAACAGACAAGGGATGTGTCTGGATGGTGACTGTATCATTGTGTGTGTCAGGTTCCTATAAGGTGTCAGGATGTCACTGTCTATTTCTCCATGGAGGAGTGGGAGTATTTAGAAGGACACAAGGATCTCTACAAGGACGTCATGATGGAGAATCAGCCGCCCCTCACATCACCGGGTAAGAGGAGACTTTATTGTAAAGGAGAGAGCAGTACGGAGGCTCCACCTAGATCCCCCATCATCTGATAAACACATAGAAACAATGTATTCAGTCAGTGTGTGTGTTTCCTACAGATGGACCCAGTAATGGGAACCCACCAGAGAGATTTCCCGGTCCTCTGTATTCCCGGGATTCCACACTGGAAGGTCACACCATCCCCCACCTTCATCAAGTAGATGAGGAACAATCACTGATAGTATCATTAGGATCTGTACATGATCTGCATTGTTATCATTGATGTCATTTTTATTATATATTCAGAGTGGAATCCTGAGAGATTCTAAAGTTGAGGTTAAAGAAGAGATAAAAGAGGAGGATGATGAGGATGGGGTGATGGAGAAGTCAGAGTTTCTAAAAGAACACAAAGATCTGTACCAGGACACCATGGAGGAGTCATCCAGCTACAGAAACCCACCAGAGAGATGTCCCCATCCTCTGTATTCCTGGGATTCCACACAGGAAGGTCACACCATCCCTCACCATCATCAGGTAGATGATTGTCAATGATTGGTAGTTCTGATTTATACACAGTATATTTGTTACAATAAATGTTTTATTATATATTCAGAGTGGAAACCTCTGGGATTATAATATTGTTGTTAAAGAAGAGTATAAAGAGGAGGATGAGGAGTATGGAGTGACGGAGGAGTTTTTAGAAGGACAAAAGGATATGATGGAGCCACCTAATACCAGGAACCCACCAGAGAGATGTCCCCATCCTCTGTATTCCCGGGATTCCACACAGGAAGGTCACACCATCCCTCAATGTTACAAGGTTGGTGGGTTTGAGCTTATAAAAAAACAGACTCATGGAGACAATGTGTGGATTTTTATGTGATGTCGCAATAATAAAGCATCAATTTTACAGATTATATTCTCTCTTATTTTCGTGATTTAGAGTGGAGATGCAATCAATATAGAATTTGAGGTTAAAGCAGAAGAAGAAGAGATGTATGTGAGGGATGATCAGCAGTCTATGGAGGAGGATGGAATAACGGGGACATTTATAGAGGAGGACACTCCTACAGAGATCAGCACAGGTGGGTCATTAACACTAAATACATTCCTCCACCCATACTGCTCACTGATTGGTCCAGAGTAGGGCGGGGACTGGGTGATATCAGCCTGTAATACCCTGGTCACTTTCCTGAGCTGTGTTCCCCCGTCCTGTATTCCTGTATTTTTCTCTGATAATCTTCCTTCTCTGTGCTGCAGACACAATTTATGTATCTAGAATGGATTTATGGGAATTCTGCGGTTCAACTGGGGTTATACATGTTGATAATAATGTGAGAACATCCTCAAACTTTGTAACCTTAAACAAAAAGTGATAATGAGGGAGGAGTCAATAACCCAATGATGGAGGTCTTCAGGATCAGTCCAGTCTTCATCTTGGTTGTTCTCCCCCCCCATCCTCACTCTCTGACCTCTGGTGGGGCTCAGCTTTGCTGGTATTCATGACTAAATCATGGACTAAATAAGGAAGTGCAGGACTTCTTGTGTTAGGAAGATGGCAATGAGTGATAGAGGGGGAGGGGACACTCGTCCTATAATCCCCTCATCACTGTCACTCCTATAAAAGACAGTTCTCATTGTTTCCTCACTCTCTGACTAAGGTCCATGAATAAAGAAATGAACTGGTAGGAGATCAGAGGATCCATTTACTAGTTACCTTGAGGGTGGAATTGTAAGATCCTCAGAGACAAAGCTGTATGTGGGCGGAGTCCTGGTTTAGGGGAACCAATCTGCTCATGTCTAGTAATAATCTTTTTATTTATATTTTAGTAGATGGACGGGAGATGAGGAAAACCTCAGAGGATTGTCTCACTTTGTCTCCAGACTGTAAAGTAGAAGATGAGGACATCACACAGTATAGTCCAGAAGAAAACCCGGCTACCTCAAATGTCCATCCGGCACCACACAGTGTAGATGGACCATCGTATTCCTCTTATCCTGAGGAACCTCAGACTGTGAGGCACAGTGCCGCCCTTCCAACAGATAAGAAGTTTTCATGTACCGAGTGCGGGAAGTGTTTTCGTTCTAAATCCCAACTTAATGTGCATAAAATAACTCACACGGGAGAGAAGCCGTTTTCCTGTTCTGAGTGTGGGAAATGTTTTTCACATAAGTCTCATCTTTACAGACATCAGAGATTACACAGGGGGGAGAAGCCGCATTCCTGTCCTGAGTGCGGAAAATGTTTTTCAGACAAGTCCCATCTTAACACACATCAGAGATCTCACACAGGTGAGAAACCATATTCCTGTTCTGAGTGCGGGAAAAGTTATTCAGACAAGTTCCATCTTTACACACATCAGGGATCTCACACAGGGGAGAAGCCATATTCCTGTCCTGAGTGCGGGAAATGTTTTTCACAGAAGTCCAGTCTTTACAGACATCAGAGATCTCACACGGGGGAGAAGCCACTTTTCTGTCCTGAGTGCGGGAAATGTTTTTCACAGAAGTCCAGTCTTTACAGACATCAGAGATCTCACAGTGGGGAGAAGAAGTATTCCTGTCCTGAGTGCGGGAAATGTTTTTCACAAGCATCCCATCTTCAAATTCATCAGAGATCCCACACAGGTGAGAAGCCATATTCCTGTTCTGATTGTGGGAAATCTTTTGTACAAAAATCACATCTTGTCACACATCAAAGGCTTCACACGGGGGAAAAACCGTACTCCTGTTCTGAGTGTGGGAAATGTTTTTCAGACAAGTCTAGTTTTTACAGACATCAGAGATCTCACATGGGGGAGAAGCCGTATTCCTTTCCTGAGTGAGGAAATTGTTAGTCACTGGAGTCTTCCTGTACATCAGGGATCCCACACATCCCTCGAGGTGTATTAGTGAGTGCGGGAAATGTCTTCTATATAAATTTTGCTGGCCATGGCCATCACAGCTCTCATGTGGGGAAGAAGCACAGCCTGATATACACCTCAGATATACTCCATGGCTGATCTTCATCAAACATTATATATACTGTGTGTGTATGTATGTGTATGTATGTATGTATGTGTGTATATATATATATATATGTATATATATGTATATATGTATGTGTGTGTGTGTGTATATATAGGCAGAAGTGACATCAGATGCCGCTCTGTTCCTCCAAGGCCATAGAGCCGAGTGGGGGCTATCTTGCCCTCGCTCAGATTCCTGCCCAGCCACACAGAGGATCAGATCGGTTCCGGGTTAACTGAAAGGTTCGGTAAGCCCAGAGATGACGGGGAAGCGGCGACTCTCTCTCTGCCTATAAAAGTGGTCCATGGTGTATACACTGTCGGGACCACTTTTATTAGACCCCTAATTGCCCACTGTTTAAAATGGTACTGGGGTTAGGGCAGCTAGGTGCTACCCTAACCCCAGTATTTAACGTCAAAGTAATTACGTATATATATATATATATATATATATATATATATATATATATATACATATACTGTGGGCAGTCGGCAAGTGGATAAATTAATGTAACACCCACCAATCATAGATATTGACTTCTAAATAAGAAAAAAAAAACACACTTCATTAACCACTTAAGCCCCGGAGGATTTTCCTGCTCAAAGACCAGAGCCTATTTTGCGATTCAGCACTGCGTGAATTTAACGGACAATTGCGAGTTCGTGCGACGCTGTACCCAAATTAAATTGACGTCCTTTTTTTCCCACAAACAGAGCTTTCTTTTGGTGCTATTTGATCACCTGTACGATTTGTACTTTTTGCGCTATAAACAAAAAAAAAAAAAGGGCGACAATTTTGAAAAAATTAACAATATTTTTCACATTTTTTTATTATCTGAAATTCCCAAATTTCCCCCCCCCCCCCAAAAAAAAATGTAAAATTCAAAATTTTTTAACATTTTAGGCCAATTTGTTTTTTGCTACAAATTTTCGGTAAAAAAAAAATCGCAATAAGCGTTTTTGGATTGGTTTGCGCAAAAGTTATTGCGTTTACTAACTACAGGAAAGATTTATGTCATTTTTATTGTTTTTTTTTTTAACTAGTAATGGCGGCGACCTGCAATTTTTTATTTTTTTTTTGCGGGACTGCGACATTGCGGCGGACAGATCGGACTCTTGACTGACATTTTTGACACTTTTGGGAGTACCAGTGACATTACTACAGTAATCAGTGCTATACATATGCACTGTTAACTGTAAAAATGACACTGGCAGGGAAGGGGTTAACTTTATTAGTGATCAAGGGGTTAAGTGTGTCTAACTGTAAAGGGGCGTGGCTTGTGATGTAACCACAAAGACATACGATCCTACATAGCAGGATCGTATGATCTCTGCAGTTACACCAGGGAGAATGACGGACAGCTTTGTTTACATCAGCCGCCTGCCTTTCTCCCTCTCCAGCGGGAGATCGCGAGTGACCGGTGGACATCGGAGCCACCGGTCACTCGCGCGGGGATGTCAGGGAACGAGCGGGAGCGCGGCGGCGCGCGCTCGCCCCCAAGAGGCTCCCCCATAGCAGCGGATGGCGGGCACTCCGTGGATACATCACCAGATTTACATCATTATTCTATGCATATAATACCTCCTAATCTTGGGATCTTCTTTGGAATACCAAGACTACCATTGCTTATGTGTTTGGAGATTCCTGCTATTATAAGCTTTTATCAAGAATATATATTTACCTCTGGATTCTTCCGTAGCATTTGGACCTTTTTCTTTTTAAAGGGTTCCCTTGCAGCTTAATTTATTATTACAGGCCCACCTACTAGAGGGGTGAATACTTTTCTTATCTTTATACCCGAGTATCACACTCAACAACCCTTAATATAGTTGTCATTTTCTGGCTATACTACTTCCTTGATGGACCCACATTGAACGCGTCGACCATCCCGATTTATCAGCCTTTTAATAAATTCAGTAATAAGATTTACTCCTGATGAAGCAGCATCCTGAAACGTGTTGAGCTAACACACTGACTACTACCGTACAGTATTACGGCCACGCCGATATCCCCTGAGTGGTCTCTGGTATTTATCATTGTCCCCTTAGGGGATTTTTGACTTTATGACGGTAGTTAATATTAGGGTTTATGGTTTTATGGTATGTTCATGTAACCATGCATGGCCTGTCTTGTTGGTTTTTAAATATTGTATGTTTCCTTTTTTTGTATCAATAAACTATGATATTTTTTTTTATACACGTGCCTATAAAGTCCATATTTTCACGTTTAGTTCCAATATATGGCAAGAACTTGCCCTATCAACTTTAGCAGTAGTATTGGTTGTGTCGGTAAAGAATAGTTAGAATGAACAGATGGGGGGGGGGGGGTTAGTTGTTAAGGGGGTTAACAGGATATACTGTGGAAATGGAGGCGGAGTTAGTCGCTAGACTAACTGGTAGTCCAAGTACTGGTTTAAGGTAAAGGAGGTCAAGAGTTAATTGTGAATTTCGGTTATATTTGTAATTTAATCACTTTACGACCGCCCGCCACAGTTATACTGCGGCAGGCAGCCGCTCCTGCGCATACCGCCATAGCTATACGTCGGTCGCCCGAAGGCAGCCTAGGGAGGGAGCTCGTCAGCGGGGAAGCCGATGCACCGGGCAGGCAGCTCCGATTGCCGCCTGATATCCGCGCTCGCTCCCCGCTGAGAGAGGACGGTCGGCTGTTGTAAACACAGCTGACGGGGCTTTAGTTTTGTGCAGTGTACAGGGCTTTAGTTTTGTGCAGTCAGTGTAGTATACAGGCATACCCCAATTTTTTGGATATGTTGTAGTCCTGGGTCCCCTCTCTGTGCTCCCCAAGTTTTGTGTGCCTGTCACTTATTGTTTGTGAGCAGTGCCATGTCAAGCTGACCAAGATTTTCCATAGACGCCAATGTTAAAGACAGGGAGCAGTGCCATGCCAAGCTGACCAATATTTCCCATAGACGCCAATTTTATAGATGGGTCCCCATACGCTTTTTATGGCAATAACTTGCATATAATCCTTTAAAATGAGGACTTTTGATTTTTCATGTTCGTGTCCCATAGGCTTTAATAGAGTTTGCATGTTCGCTAGAACTTTTTCCTTGTTCGAGATGTTCTGGTGCGAACCAAACGGGGATGTTCAGCCCATCACCTTTTTTGAGTTCTCTCAGAAGAGTAGAGCGTTTCTTGGGTAAATTCAGTCCCTTTACATTGTGCGATATTACTGTAGGGGAATTCCCCAAGGAGGAGTAGACAATCACAAAGATTCAGGAAGAAAGGAATTAATGTTGGCTCTGCAAAATAGACTACAAGATCCTGTTTTTATTTGATGTTTAAAGAGAGAGGGAGGGTAGTGGTGAGAAGAGTAACGATGAAGAGAAGGTGAAAGGTAGAGAGTAGGAAAGAAGTAGAGGAAGAAGGAGAAAATTCAAAACACTTTAAGATAGTAGTCACTATCACAAAAGTTCACAATGAGTGTGCCCTGAGCTTGAGTGTCCTATGCTTAAGGTCACTTTGTGGGGATGATGGGAGTCTAAGGAGCTTGTAGTTCCTTTGAAATTCGGCAGTACTAAATTCAACTGATTTGAACAACAGAACCTCAAAACAAAACATATATACCCAAAAAACAGCGCTCGCAAAATAATAAATAATACAATAAAAATAAATAATATCATCTACATATTCTAATGCTAAATATGTGCATAAGGTGCCCTGTGAAAAAAAAGTATAATGATTATATAAAAGTGCATCAAATATTGATGTGCTGAATACAGAGTAAAAACTTATACTGAAATATATCAAAAAGTGCCAACAATACTCAAAGTCCACAATAATAGCCCAAATAATTGGTTTTTTTCCACAGTTATAATCTATAAAGTGCTGTATATCTTAAGGTGGCAATTTTCAAGGTGCAATGGTGCTCCACACAGTGACGGTGCTTCCAGCCCCCCTGAGGGAATCCACTCACCGGTGCTCAAAAGTAAATGAGCCTTTAGTAATATGGACCGATGCTTCTCCAGTCCTGGCATACACAGACCTCCCCTTCAGTATCTCCGGTATCACTCGAAAAAGGATGAGCCAGACATAGTGAAGCCCGTAATATAAATTTATTAATAATAAGATAAAAGCTACTCACAATAAGGTACAGTATAAGATAATCGGCAGAAGAAAAATTAATTAACCGCAAACCCACAGCTCCACCCCCGGAACGCAGCCGGCATGCGTTCCACAGGATCCAGGAAGTGACGTATTACGGTAGCAGTTCACCGGAAGTGTGTCAAAACAAAACGCACAGCCTATAAAAGCTAGAATTCTAAAATAATAAATGAATCTGCCAGTTAAGGTAATATTGTTGCATAGCATTACTGGCGAGTATAGAAATGAAACCAGAGGATCAGACCATCTATCTTTGCAGTCGTGTCTGCCAACCCACCCGCAGGGGTGTAAAAGCTGAGGTAGCAGCAGGGAGGGTGAGGTCTACATTACAAGCAGTTCCAGAATTGCCAAAGTATGTGTGCTGAAAGTCTGGGGTAAGAGGGTGCTTTTTTATGTTTTATTTGGAGAACTTGGATTGGAGAAGATAATTAGTAGGATACTCCAAATTAACTAGAGCAGACACTGAGTAGAACCATGCAGCAGGCTGTACAGAATAAAGCATGTCCCTTTGTAGCAGAAGAAATGTAGTGGACTTTGCCTCTTGAAGACACTAGCCAGTATCCCCTTTAGCTTGCACCCAGTATGCTGACTCCTAGCATAAAGAAGGGGATTTTAACAGCATCGGTCCCAGGGATCCCCTTGTGGGGGTCTGTACTTGCAAGGCTCCTTTAGCACACTTGGCAGCCTTCCTCAGTAATGGCAGACACAGGATCTGTGGATATACTCCTTCAGTCAGCTTCCAAGAGAACAATGGGTTTCCGCTTCAGGCCCTCAGGTCTCCTACCTGAGGCCGCATGGCAGCCTTCACTGAGGAGAGGCAGCACCTAGACCTCTCCCTGTAGAGATAGATTGGACCTCAAGCCCATGTGCTCTTCAGATATGAATACAGGTACTCCATATGCCTCGGGGGCACATGCCCTTCTGGTATTTGATCAATACTGGGTTTTTTATTTTTTGTGCTATAAATAAAAAAAGACTGAAAATATCGTGAAAAAACGCATTTTTCTTTGTTTCTGTCATACAATTTTGCAAATTAGTCATTTTTCTTCACAAATTTTGGCCAAAATTTATAATGCTACTTATCTTTGGTAAAAATAACCCAAGTAAGTGTATATTATTTGGTCTTTGTGAAAGTTATAGAGTCCAAAAGCTATGGTGCGAATCATTGAAAATTGATCACACTTGATCACACCTGATGTACTGAAGGCCTATCTCATTTCTTGAGACACTAAAAAGTCAGGAAAGTACAAATACCCCCCAAATTACCCCTTTTTGGAAAGTAGACATTCCAAGGTATTTAATAAGGGGCATGGTGAGTTTTTTGAAGTTGTAATTTTTTCCCACAATGCTTTGCAAAATGAAGATTTCTCTTACGTCCTCCGACAGTCGCCGCCTCTTCATATTCGTCACATATGGGGTATTAGACTTTGCTCCGAAGGAGTAGCTAGGCAACAGAATATGTTAATAAAGCTTTTAACATATCCAACATATCCCACCCTCAAGGGGTGGTCCCCTCAGTCAATACCCTCCTACTTCCTGCAACCATATCTCAGTTTTAATGTCTAGCTTGTCAGGAGTGGCTGGCTCTCTCTGTGCTGGGACTTTATGTCCCAGACTCTTTCTTCTTTTTAATATTTTGTTTGAGTTTTTCTCTCTACCTTTACTTAGCTGTTGTTTTATCAGCGTTAGTTAGTTCTTCGGACGAAGAGGATCATGCGGACTGGGTCTCGGGCTGATCCCCCTGGTCGCAGGTCGTGGGTCAGTGGCTTCCCAGTCTGCCATCGAGCGTTCAGCCAGGTAACGCTCCTGGCATAGTGAACGACCCATCCCTGTTCGGTGCAGGGATGCTTGGTGAGGTGGCTACCTCACTGGACGCTGTGCGGTTTCTTAACCCACGTTCGGAGCGTCTTGTTGTATGCGACTCTCCCTGCCTCATGTGTAGCGGCTTGTTCGCCTGTGCGGGTCCCCCACACCGTGGTGAGGTAAGTGTATTTATGTGGGGACCTGTCTGTCTGGAGGGGTGTCAGTCTGGGACTGTGTAACCTGCCTCTATTCACACTGTTTGTCTCCCTATCTCTCGGCTGCATGCTGTGGGCTGCAAGGGGGGGGGGAGTTGTGTGGCACTATGGGTGTCAGCATGATCAGTGTGGAAAGCTGTGTGCTGTGGGGCATGTTTTATGGCATGTTTGGGCACTTACAGCGATCGCTGCAGCGATCGGTTCTGTTTTTTTACATACAGACATGTGTGCATTACTGCACTGTGGAGCGACGGTTTCGGCGCCAAAAGACGCCATTTTGCCTGCCCTCGCTCCGGCCGCATGTTTTACATGCATGGCGGCCATTTTCTTGTAGCCTCCATAGGTTTACATAGAGCGCCCTAGCAGCATCACTTCCTCTTCCCAGGAACACCGATCGAGGCAGCAGCAGCGGCGAGAGTCTCCTCAGGTTTTATCCTTCTGTTTCTTGCTATCCATTGCCTGTGTTCAGTTTACATATCCCTGTGGGGGTCTCATTGTGCTTAGTGTGACGCGGTGGGCTGCGCTTGCCGCGCTTGCTGAAAGGGGCAGTTAACCCTTGGTTGTCTGGCATTACAGGGGCAATGGATTCTCAGGAGGGCAAATTTCCTACAGTATTGGTGGAAAGCCAGGGGACCGCTGCTTCCCCCCCAGGGGGGGATTTAGCCACTATTGTGGCTGGCCTTGCTGCTCAGGTGCAAATGCTGGTGGCTGCTCAATCTACCAAAAGGCCCAGAGTTGTGCTCTCCTCTGATTCTGAGGGTGAAGGTGATGGGGCTGTTCTAGCAGGGGCTTCCCTATCGGGGTCCCGCTCCTCTCTTGATCTAGTGGGGTCTGAGGTGGAGGCTGAAGTTGAGGGGGTTGATAATTCTCCCCCTGGCTCGCCTGAAGAGCTTGCAATCATGGATGAGTTGATTGCTTCTATTAAGCAAACGCTGCGTTTGCAGGACGAAGTGTGTCCCCCCGCTGCCTTGGCGGCTTATGGGACGCAGAGGAAACGCAGGACGCCACAGGTTTTCCCCTGCAATGCTGATTTTCAGCGCGCTGTTAAGGATCAATGACGCGATCTGCGCAAACCTTTTGCGGTACCAAGTAGATTCAAGCTGCATTATCCTTTTTCACCTGCCACTGATGAAAGGTGGTGCGTGCCTCCACCAGTGGATCATGCGATTGCGGTTTTGAACAAGGCCACTGCGATTCCTGCAGAGGGTTCACCCATTTTCCGTGATGCCACAGATAGGAGACTGGAGTCTCTGGCCCGTCATACGTATTCTGTTACGGGTTCTATGCTTAAAGCTCTGTTTGCTTCTCTCATGGCGGCCCAGGCGATCGCAAGTTGGACGCAGATGCTTAGGCGCGTCTTGGTGGCCGACTCGGCCTCGCCGGCGACCCTGGATATGGTGGATCAGATCCACCAGGGTGTCATGTATCTGTGTGATGCGGACCTGGACCTGATTCCGTTGGCTGCACGGGTGCACAGTGTGGCGGTGTTGTCTCGCCGCCTGGTTTGGTTAAAATGTTGGTCGGTGGACCAATCTTCGCGTAAGACCTTAGCCAATCTGCCTTATGATGGGTCTCGCCTTTTTGGGGAGTCCCTGGATGTGTTGATTAAGGGAATCACCGGGGGTAAGAGCACTCTCTTGCCCCATTTCCCCAAGGCTAAGGGGGCTTCTGGGAAGAAGCATGCTAATTTTCGGCCCCCTCAGGGGTCCTTTCGTGCCTTTCGGCCGCACTACAAGGGCAAGCCGTTCAAAGGTCAAGGCTCTCAGAAGAAGCCCTGGTCTGGTAAGCAGAAGTCCGGCCAATCTGGACCTGCAGCCCATAACAGTTCGGCCTGAAGGGGCGCCCTCACCCAGTTTTGGGGTGGGGGGACGCTTGCTCGGTTTTCTTCAGCCCTGGTTGGCCCGTGTGCGGGACAGATGGGTTCAGGAAATCGTTCGGTCTGGTTACAAGATCGAGTTTCTCTCTCGGCCGGAGAGCAGATTTTTTCCTTCAAATCTTCAACTGTCTCCGGAGCGCCTGCGGGACCTACACCTGGCGGTGCAGGACCTGAGGGCTCAGGGAGTGGTGGTTCCGGTGCCTCATCGGGACAGATTTCGGGGGTTTTATTCAAACCTGTTCACCGTGCCCAGGAAGGAGGGCAAGGTTCGTCCGATTCTGGACTTGAAGGCTCTGAACTGCTCTGTGCGGGTTCGCAAGTTCCGCATGGAATCCCTGCAGTCGGTGGTGGCTGCCCTGGTTCCGGGGGAATTCATGGCCTCCATCGATTTGAAGGATGCGTATCTTCACATCCCCATCTTCGAGGGTCACCAGAGGTACCTTCGATTTGCCATTGCGGAGGATCACTACCAGTTCGTGGCGTTGCCTTTTGGCCTTGCCTCGGCTCCGCGGGTCTTCACCAAGGTGCTTGCACCGGTTCTGGCATTATTGAGGGCCCAGGGCATTTCTGTCCTGGGGTATCTGGACGACATTCTGGTTCGGTCTGCGACCAGCCTGGGTCTGGAGCAGGACCTGTCTGTCACGATGCAAACTCTGCAGGAGTTTGGTTGGACGATAAATTTTCCAAAGTCGGCACTGAGTCCGTCTGTTCGTCTCCCCTACCTGGGAATGATTTTGGACTCGGTGCAGGCGAAGGTCTTCCGGCCGGAAGACAAACTCAGAACTCTTCAGGAGGAAGTCAGGTCCCTCCGGGATGTTCCGCAATCGTCTCTACGGACGTGCATGAGATGTCTGGGATTGATGGTCTCGGCCTTCGAGGCGATTCCCTTCGCCCAGTTTCACACGCGGGGTCTCCAAGCGGAGATCCTGTCCAAGTGGGACGGGCGACCTCAATCTCTGGATCTTCAGATCTCGTTGAGTCATCGCACCAGAAAAGACCTTCTGTGGTGGCTCCAGTCCCCGATGGTGTCCGGGGGCAAGTCGTTTCGTCCTATCTCGTGGACGGTAATCACCACGGATGCCAGCCTGTCGGGCTGGGGTGGTGTTCTGGGCGTTCTGTCCGCCCAGGGAACTTGGTCGGAGGGGGAGTCCTCCCTTCCGATCAACATTCTGGAATTGCGTGCGATAAGTCTCTGTCTTCGTCGCTGGACGGACCGGCTGCAGGGCTGCCCGGTTCGGGTGCAGACGGACAATGCCACGGCGGTGGCCTACCTCAACCACCAAGGGGGCACCAGGAGTGCCCGAGCGGCTCGGGAAGTGGCCGACATTCTATCTTGGGCCGAGACTCATGTCCCGGCGATAACGGCGGTTCACATTCCGGGGGTGGAGAACTGGCAGGCGGACTATCTGAGTCGCCAGACCCTGGATCAGGGGGAATGGTCCCTCCACCCGGCTGTCTTCCAGATGTTGTGCGCGAAGTGGGGTCTTCCAGATGTGGACCTGTTCGCGTCTCGTCTCAACAACAAGGTGAGGAGGTTCGTGGCACGGACGCGCGACCCTCGGGCAGACGCGTCGGACGCGTTAGTGGCCCCGTGGCATCAGTACAGACTGATGTATGCGTTTCCACCGATCCAGTTGCTGTCCAGGTTCCTTCGCAGGTTTCAATCGGAACGCAACACGGTGATTCTTGTGGCACCGGACTGGCCTCGCCGGTCCTGGTACGCAGACTTCGTGAATCTGGCGGTCGACGCCCCGTGGCGTCTGCCTCTTCGAGACGATCTACTGTCTCAAGGACCGATATACCATCCTGCTTTACAGTCGCTGGCTTTGACGGCCTGGCTGTTGAAACCGAGGTCCTGAAGGAGGGGGGTCTCTCTCCGGAGGTCGTTCATACTTTAATCAACGCGAGGAAGTCTTCCTCTGGGAAGGTTTACTACCGTACTTGGAAGGCCTATTTTGCCTGGTGTGAGTCCAGGGGTTTTCACCCCGCACGTACTCGGTGTCCCGTGTGCTGTCTTTCCTTCAAGCGGGTGTTGATCAGCGCTTGGCGCTGGCTACGATAAAGGGTCAGGTGTCTGCTCTGGCCGTTCTGTTTCAACGTCCCGTGGCATACAACCTTTTGGTTGGCACCTTTATTCAGGGTGTGCGGCATCTGGTTCCTCCTAGGAGGGATCCTCTGCCCCCTTGGGACTTGAATCTCGTGCTATCTGTGTTACAACATGCTCCTTTTGAACAGATCAGGGAGATCTCGTTGTCTATGTTATCCAAAAAGGTCGCCTTTTTGGTGGCGATCACTTCGGCTCGCAGAGTGTCGGAACTGGCGGCTTTGTCCTGCAAGTCTCCGTACTTGGTTATTCATTTGGATAAGGTGGTCTTGCGACCTAATCCTTCCTTTCTTCCGAAACGTGTTTCGGAATTCCATCTTAATGAGGACATTGTCTTGCCTTCGTTGTGCACGAAGCCTAAACATCCACAGGAGGTGAGATTGCACTCTTTGGATGTTGTTCGGGCGATCAGGGTTTACCTTCGCTCGACTGAGTCTTTTCGTAAAACGGACTCCTTGTTTGTTCTTCCAGAGGGTCCTCGGAAGGGCATGGCGGCTTCGGCCTCTACCATCGCAAAATGGATCAGACAGACCATTGAACAGGCCTATGCCTTGCAGGGGAAGGTTCCCCCTGTGCCTGTGAAGGCGCACTCTACTAGATCTCTGAGTACGTCTTGGGCCTGTCGTCATGGGGCTTCTGTAGCCCAGGTGTGTAAGGCGGCGACTTGGTCGACCGTGCACACTTTCACAAAATTCTACAAAGTAGATGTTCGGGCATCGGCGGATGCTTCCTTTGGCCGCAAGGTTCTTAGTGCGGCTGTTCCCTAGGGTCCCTTGTTGGGGACTCCTGGCTGTTGGGATAAGTTTTGTATCCCCTGGTTTTTGCCTTTTCCTGGGTTGTTGCTCCTGTTGAGCACTTGTTTTTTTTTTGCTGTTGCCCAGCTGGTTTCCTTCCTTTGGTAAGGTTCCTTTCTTGATGTGGAAACTGCGTTGCCTTTCGGCGCGGATGTGTTTCCCACCCCTCATGTTTGCACTGCTTTGGGACGTCCCCATATGTGACGAATATGAAGAGGCGGCGACTGTCGGAGGACGTAAGAGAAAACGGAATTTTTGTAAAATTCCTTTCTCTGAGTCCTCCGACAGTCGCCGCCCCCGCCCCTCTTTTGGGGTTTGGTTGTATACTCTACTGCTATTCCACTAAAACTGAGATATGGTTGCAGGAAGTAGGAGGGTATTGACTGAGGGGACCACCCCTTGAGGGTGGGATATGTTGGATATGTTAAAAGCTTTATTAACATATTCTGTTGCCTAGCTACTCCTTCGGAGCAAAGTCTAATACCCCATATGTGACGAATATGAAGAGGCAGCGACTGTCGGAGGACTCAGAGAAAGGAATTTTACAGGTAAGATTTTACAAAAATTCCGTTTTTTTTTTTTACAAATTGCCGTATTAACAGGTTATTTCTCTCACACAGCACATGTATACTTGCAACTACACCCCAAAACACATTCTACTACTCCTCCTGAGTATGGCGATACCACATGTGTGAGACTTTTTCACAGCCTGGCCACATACAGAGGCCTAACATCCAAGTAGCAGCGTCCGGCATTCTAGGAGCATAAACTACACATATAATTTCCTGACAACCTATTGCACTTTTGAAGGCCCTGGAGCACCAGGACAATGGAAACCCCCATAAAATGACCCCATTTTGGAAAGCAAACACCCCAATGTATAATCTTTGAGGCATAATGAGTCTTTTGAACATGTCATTTTTTTCCACAAGTTTTTGGAATATGTGGAAAGAAAATGAAAATGCTTTTTTTTTTTTTACACAAAGTTGTCAATTTATGCAATATTTCTAACACATAGCATGTACATAGCAAAAATTGCACCCCAAAATACATTCTGCTACTTCTCCTGAGTATGCTGATACCACATGTGTGAGACTTTTTCACAGCCTGGCCACATACAGCGGCCCAACATTCAAGTAGCCCCGTCCGGCATTCTAGAAGCAGAAATTACACATATAATTTCCTGACAACCTATCGCACTTTTTTTTTTTTTTTTTCCAAACAGCGAGTTTATTGAAAAACAAGTGCAGTACAAACAGGATAGCAATGAAAAAAAAGCAGTACGGTTAACAGCCAACATCATAAATCGTGTACAACAATACAGGCATTTCACTTCAAACAATCATCGTGACATGTGAGGAACATATGCATCTGGTATGTTGGGTACAGTCCATTCATGCCCGGTAGCATATATTGATGCAATGGTAGGAGGACATGCGAACTTAGGGCCCCAGTGTGGCTACAGCCATATCCCGGACAATCCTATACATTCGTGTCCGGGCAACTCACCCATCTGTCCCAGATCTTATCGAACTTGGCAGGGTTCCCCCTATGCTTATATAGTAGTTTGTGGAAGGGGACAATGGTGTTAACCTCCCGTAGCCATTCACTAAAAGTTGGAGGGTCACTACGCATCCATGTCCTGGCTATTAATTTCCTGGCCACAAACAGCGTCTCCTGCAGAAAGATGGTTCATCTGAATTTGTTCATCTCCCCGTCCGGATAAACACCAAGGAGACACTGCTTGGGGTCCAGTTGTATAGGAGAACCCATCTTATCATGAAGAAAGGCTACCACCTGTTGCCAGTACCCTCCAATACGAGGACAGCTCCAAAGTAGGTGGAAAAAGGTGCCCGCATCCGCCTTGCAAAGTGGACAGTCCGGGTTCGGGTCAGAGTGGAACTTGGACAGTTTGATAGGTGTGAGGTAGGCCTGATAGATAATAAACGTTTGGGTAAGTCTATCCGACAATTTCGGTGACACCTGCCGACAGGTCTCCAGTGCCTCTCCCCATTCCTCATCCTCTATAGGCCCTACCTCCCTAGTCCAGCGGTCCTTCAGGCCATATGCTATCACAGTAGATGAGGGCTTGTGCAGCTCTGTGTAAAACAGGGAAATTAAGTGAGAAGGTTCCTGGCATTTGATCAGGTCTAGTAGCAACACAGAGTCCAGGCTCGGCGGAGCCCCGGAGAACTGGGCGCGGAACGCATGGGTCAGTTGTAAATACCTATAGTACATGTGGGTAGGGAGGGAGAACTGTGCTCGCAGGTCGGAGAAAGATCTCAGGGTACCCCCCGCCATTATATGTCTCAACAGGAACACACCCCGCCCGCTCCGCAAAGAGGAGTCAGGCAGTGAGCAGAACTCCTGAAGAGACCTATTGTGCCACAGTGGGGTGGAGTCATGAAGGGAAGGGCCCTGAAGCCTGTGCATCACCACCTCCCAAACCCGGCTGTAATGGAAGAGCAAGGACGTAGGGTCCATTTGCTCCACCGCTCCCCGTGTACTTCGTAGTATGGCAGTCAGTGGGTCCTGGGAGTGATGAGTCCACGCCTGGCACAACAAGATCAGGAACCTGTCTCTATCAGTCTTGTCAATATGGAACATCTGGGAGAGCTGTGATGCCAGATAGTAAAGGTTGAAATCCGGAAGCGCCAGGCCTCCCAGATCCGTTGGGTTTTTAAGCTTCCTCCAGGAGATCTTATGCCTGCTCGATCCCCAGACAAAGGCCTTGAGGAGCGACTCCAGTTGTTTGAAATGTTTCAGGGCTAGATATACGGGGGAGTGCCACACAGCATATAATACTTTGGGGAGGAGAACCATTTTGATCAAATTTACTCGACCCATGACCCCCAGGGGCAGTTTGGACCATACCTGAATTTTGGATTTTATCAGAGGGAACAGAGGCTGGATGTTGTCCGTGACATAGTCCCGTGGGTTCTTCGTCACCTGTACCCCCAGATATTTAAACCTGGGGACACATTTAAGGATCGGGTTCGCAGGAGTCACTGCTGAAGGGGCAACGTCTATAGGGAGTAGGGAAAAATAAAATGGTATCACTATCCCTGCGGACTCTATTTGTGCCCCAGAGTAACCGCTACAGGTGGGCGTGAACCAAATAGTGGGATTTTAAGGGTGAGGCTTGTATGGGTATATGTTTAAGATAAATAATTCAGAAACAAGATAAAATTATAATTTTTATTACAATTTATTAGTGACCCCTAGCACCTTTCAATGGTTCTATGTACATTTAAGTATCTTTGCGATATCAAGATGTATCACTGTATGTGATTGTTTTTATCGAATTTGTAATAAAAATTATAATTTTATCTTGTTTCTGAATTATTTATCTTAAACATATACCCATACAAGCCTCACCCTTAAAATCCCACTATTTGGTTCACGCCCACCTGTAGCGGTTACTCTGGGGCACAAATAGAGTCCGCAGGGATAGTGATACCATTTTATTTTTCCTTGTTCAATGTATCAATAGGGATGTGGTGTTGGCTTGCTGGGTACATTGGCCAGTTTAGGCATGGCACCTTCCTTTTCTTGTATGTCTATAGGGAGTACTTGTGTTTTATCCCAATTGATCTGGAGGCCGGAAAATCTCCCGAAGCGTTCAATAAGGGAAAGGGCTGACTGCAGGGAGTTATCCGGGTCCTCCAGATAAAGCAGGGTATCATCTGCGTACATGCTGATCTTTTCCGTGAGGGAGCCTTTACGGAAGCCACGGATATCAGGGTGGTCCCTAATGGCAATTGCTAGAGGTTCTGCCGCCAGGGCATAGAGCAGGGGGGACAGGGGACACCCCTGGCGGGTGCCCCTGGAAAGGGAAAACTCCGACGAGGTCCATCCGTTAGCCAGGACCTTCGCGACCGGCGCACTGTATAGTAGCTGAACCCATCTCGTGAATTTAGGTCCAAAGCCGTATCGCCCGAGGCATGCCCACAAGAAGGGCCACTCAACCGAATCGAAAGCTTTGGCCGTGTCCAGTGTCACCACAACCCTCCTCCCTGAATTGTCATGATCGGCTTGAAGGTTCATGAAGAGGCGACACAGATTAAAAGCAGTGTTCCTACCAGGCATAAAACCTGCCTGGTCAGGGTGGATGAGGGTCAGTATAACTTGATTGAGGCGGATAGACAGAATTTTAGTAAGGATTTTCACATCTACCTGGAGGAGGGAGATGGGGCGATAAGATTCCGGAAGGTGGGGATCTTTACCTGGCTTAGGGATAAGAACTATCAGTGCCTCTCTCATTGTCGGGGGGAGCTCTCGGTCTTCAAAGAGTTGGTTAAAAAGTGCCAGGAGCTTGGGTAAAAGGAGCTCCGAGTATTGGGCATAAAATTCCACTGGGAGTCCATCTAGTCCTGGGGACTTCGATCTAGGGAACCTGGACACAGCCTCCACAATCTCATGCTCGGTGAGTGGCGCCTCCAACAACGCCACCTGTTCGGGCGACAGCTGCGAAAAATCGACCGTCTGTAGAAAAGAGTGCATGTCCGAGTGGTCAGCTGGGGCACGAGAGGTATAAAGGTCACTGAAAAAAGTGCGGAACCTGTCCGCAACCTGTGGGGGGTCCGTCAGGGGTGCGCCACAATCAGTCGTCAGGGAGAATACAACCGGGGGGTGGTCCTCACAGTGAACTAGGTAAGCAAGAAGCTTTCCCGCACGTTCGCCATGAGCGAACAGTCGTTGCCTCTGAAAGAATAATTTCGTCTTCGCTCGTTCATACTCTAACTGGGACACCAGCTTGGATGTCAGCTTGTATTGTGATTCATAGGCCTGAGACGGGTCCGCCAAATAAGCGCTCTCGGCCGAGGCGAGGTTGGCCGTTGCCCAGGAGTAGGCCGCCGCCGAGTCTGCCTTAATAGCCTTGACTCGAGACTGCAGGGTGGTTCTGGCGTGCAACTTGAAGGCTTCCCACACTGTCCCCGGGGAGGCAGTGCGGTCGTTGTCTGCGAAGAACTGACACCAGGAGTCTGCAAGCCCGCTGTACTCAGCCAGCAGGGTCAACCACGCCGGGTTGAGCCTCCATGTCAGCGGCGGCCGACTGTGGGGCAAAGACAACACCACCCAATAAGGACAGTGATCCGACAGAGATCTAGGGGAAAACCCAGCCTTAAGTAATCTAGGGAGCAGGGGCCGGGACACCAGTATCAGGTCAATTCTAGACATAGTATGATGGGAGGCCGAGAAACAGGAGAACGATCGCTGGGAGGGGTACAGTGCACGCCACGTGTCCTGAAGACCAAAACTATCCATCATCCTGGCAAATCTGGTGCCGCCGACCGGGGCCCGTGGCTGGAGTGCGGTACCTAGTCTATCCAGGGTAGGATCTAGGACATTGTTGAAATCACTGACCCACACAGCCGGTAAGGCCGGGTGCTGAGCCATAAAGGTAAAGCCCTCCAGCAAGACAGAGCCACGGAACGGAGGTGGTATATAATAAGCCAGTATGAGCATAGGTTCACCAAATACAGAGACCCGTAGGAAAACATATCTACCATGGGGGTCGACATGAGACTCCAGAAGCTGAAAATGAATGGGCTTCGCCACCAATACAGCCACTCCTCGGGAATGGGAGGTGTAAGCCGAGTGGTAGACCCACCCCACCCATGGGCGTTTAAGTGATAGCTGCATACCGCCATCAAGATGCGTCTCGACTAAAACCAATATGTCCGCCCGCAGCTGCTTGAGAGTGTTAAATATGGCCGTCCTCTTAATCTTATCCCTCATACCCCGTACGTTCCACGTTGAAATTTTCAAGGTGGCCGTACCCATTGAACCAGACAAACAAATATTTGAGCTCCCGGGATCCCAGCCACAGCCCCACTACCCAGGAAAGGACAGCTGTAGACAGGGAGCCACAGAGGGCACATCATGGTTATGATAAAATACACGAGTGGTACCTTCATGAAAACATCAATAACATGTCCGTATTTGTATAGAAAAAATTGTTGTACTAACTGCAAAACTTCAGCCCCCCACCCTGCCCTGCACCATCTCCAACTCGTGCGGGCTTGGATCCCCAAAAAACCCAACAAAAATAGAGTCCCTGAGACAGTCTTAACACAGCATAAGGACCAAAAAAAGGAGGATTGCAGGGTCCATCCGCCCGTCAAACACAGCCCCCCGAAAGGTGCTGTGCGCAGAGGGACGGCACGACCAGTTACAAACAGGGGCATACTAAAGGGTAGAAAAAAATGAAACAGGGAACATACACCTGATACTGGGGGGCAGCTATCTGCTGCCATAACCCCAGTATTTAGCTTTAAATGGCCGATGTATATAGTCGTTAGGCGGTCGGTAAGTGGTTGCATGTATATAGCAAAAATTATACCCCAAAATACATTCTGCTACTCCTCCTAATTATGGCAATACCACACGTGTGAGACTTTTACATAAAATGCACATCTAATTTCCTGACAACCTATCATTTTTGAAGGCCCCTCACATTTTTAACACATAGCATGTACATAGCAATAAATACATTACAAAATACATTCTATAAAGGAAAGTGTAAAAAAAAAAATATTACCTGTGGTTGTAGTAGTGCAGTTGTCCACAGAGGAGAGCATTAGTCCAGGCAGCAGGCAGGGACATGCTTAGCGATGACAATAGCAATTTTCCAGGCAGCAGGCAAGAATATAGTCTATAGTCTGGGATATTGTCAGCACAGCCGCAGCATTTGTCCAAATGAATTTTCCAGGCAGAGACATGGTCAGCACAGCCATAATATTGGTCCCGGTACACTGCAGACAATCATTGTACCACTCTCCAGCTAATATAATGCAGCAGGCAGAGGCATGATGGTAGTAAGCTGAGGGCCTTGGTCAGGTGAGACCTGGGGACAGGGCTAGAGGCTTCTCCCACCCAAATCTCTTTGAAGCCTCCGGACTCCAGACCCTAATCCGGAATTTACGGAACCCAGAGAGAACCAAAAAAATTGGTTTTCTCTATCCGGAAAAACAACTCTGGAGCCCCTCACATATGTGAGACCCCTGTGTACTACAGTAGCAGGGGGGCGACAGATCAGTTCAAGCGGTAGGCAGAAGAATAGTCGGTAAAACAAGCCAGGGTCAGTTCACGTGCAAGCAATCCAATCGGCAGGCAGAAGAGTAGTTGAAAAACAGTCCAGGGTCAGTTCACAGGGAAGCAATCCAAACAGTAAGAAGAAGCGTAATCGGTAAAACAAGCCAGTGTCAGTTCACGTGAAAGCAGTCCAAACAGTAGGCAGAGGCATAGTGGAAAAACAGGCCAGGGTCAGTTTATGTGGAAGGCAGTGACATGAGAAAAATTGGTCAGCACAGATGAAAACGGGGAAATGGGCTAGTAATTTATGAATGTATGGTACCGTGTGAAGCATTCTCCAATGCACAGGCCAGGTTGGGAGGGACAGTACCGACAATAGAAGCTGGTGTCTTTACGAAACCCCCTTTTGCTGCACACACGGCATCTTTTTTGGCGTCTTCGGCCTCCTTCAGATGGTGGAAGGTAGTCTGGGAAGTGGCGCTCACTAAGTCGGCTAACAGCCTCAGAGCGAAGGTTTTCTTGGGGGAGTCCTTGTGGGTAGACGAGGGTCGTGATAATTTCTTCAATGTATTTTAGGAAGGGGATGGGGCTTTCAGTGGATTTGGAGTAGATAACATAAGAGTTATAAAAGGCCAATTGAAATAAATAAATTGCAACCTTCTTATACCAGAATCGGGACTTCCTTGTGGCCAAGTAGGGCTGAATCATCTGGTCGTTAAAATCCACCCCCCCCCCCCCCATAATCCTGCACACATGATGGTTTTTGGATGGGACCTCTTCTTCTCCGAACCTCCACTGTGGTGTCGTCATGAATGGTGGACATCATGTAAACATTTCGGCTATCCTTCCATCTCAAGGCCAGCACCTCGTTGTTTCTCAGGGCTGCTATTTCCCCCTTCCTCAGTCTTTTATTTACTAAGGACTGTGGGAAGCCCTTCCTGTTCTTCCTGGTGGTTCCGCAGGCCAGGGTTCCTTCAAGGTAGAGATGTCTGAAGAGGGGCAGGCTGGTATAAAAATTATCTAGGTAAAGGTGGTAGCCTTTCCTCAGCAGTGGGTACGCCAGGTCCCATACAACTTTTCCATTTGTGCCCATGTAGGCTGGGCAGTCAGGGGGATTGAGCTGGGAATCTCTTCCTTCGTATATGCGGAACGCATACAGATATCCCGTAGCTCTGTCGCACAATTTGTATAGTTTGACCCCATATTTGGATCTTTTGCTTGGAATGTATTGCTTTATTCCAAGCCGGCCTGTGAAGTGTAGCAGGGAGTCATCTACACAAATGTTTTGATCTGGGACGTAAAGTTCTGCAAAACTTTGGGAAAGAAAATTTATGAGGGGGCGAATTTTATACAGCTTGTCAAAATTTGGATGATTTTGGGGGGGGCACTGGCTGTTGTCACTAAAATGAAGGAAGCGCATGATGATTTCATACCTGGACCTGGACATTAGGGCAGAATATATGGGCATAATGTGTATGGGGTGGGTGGACCAATAGGCATGTCCTTCATTTTTTTTTGTAACCCCCATGTTTATGGTGAGGCCCAAAAACATTTTAAATTCCTCCAAAGTTAAATCTCTCCACTCAAACGGATGGGAATAGGAAGATTGGGGGTTGTTAGCAATAAACTGCTGGGCATACAGATTCGTTTGGTCCACGACATATTGCAGAAAATCATTGGGCAAAAATAAATGGAGAAAATCAATAAAAGAAAAATTTTCTGTATTGGCCTGCACACCTGGCTGTGCGGTAAAAGGGGGAATATTTGCCGATCAAGAGTTGGAGGGCAGCCATCTTGGGTTGGCAAGAGCATCTGGGAGGTGGATAGTGGCCCTGGCTCTTGGGGGATGTGACACTCCAGTGCTGGTAGAAGGGGGATTTGAAATTGGGAGTGATGCCACAGCGCTGGTGCTGGGCCTGGGCATTCGCTCCTGGGGTGTTTCGCTGGGGGCAGAGCGGGTACTGGGCCTGGGCATAGGATCCTGGGGTGTACTGGTGGTGGCAGTGCTGGTGCTGGGCATAGGATCCTGGGGTTTATCCCTTGTGGCTGCCCGGTTTCCAGAGCGCCGTGCCCTTTTGGGAGGGACCCATTCTTCCTCCGAGTCCATCTCCGATCCGCTACTGTTAGCAACTTCAAATTCCGAATCGGATTCAGAATTGGATTCGGATACTGATGACAGCTCCCCGGTGCCCTCATTATCCATAGAGATTATCTCAAACGCCTCCTCGCTGCTGTACAAACTTTTGGACATTTTGGCTGTGCGACGGGTGACTGCGGATGATCACTGATGAGTGGCAGGTGACGGATAGGTGGCAGGCAGGTGACGGATAGGTGGCAGGTGACAGATAGGTGGCAGGTGACGGTCACTGATGGGGTGACAGATGACGAACACTGATGGGGTGACAGGTGACGCTGATTGATGGGGTGACAGATGACGATCACTGATGGGGTGACAAGTGACGATGACTGATGGGGTGACAGGTGACGGTGATTGATGGGGTGACAGGTGACGGGCGCTGGTCACCGATGGGTGACAGGTGCACCGCTGGCGATACTGTTGGCAGTCTCTGGTGACAGGTGCGCTTTATAGGTAGTGATTTTATGCACTGATGGTGACAGGTGACTGTTGGGTGACAGGTGAAATTGGGGGGGGCTGGTGACACTTTTTTTTACACTGAAAAACACAGATCAGCAACTCACTGTTTCTGGCTCTCCTCTCCTCACACTGGAAACGGTGTGTGAGGGAAGATGAGCTAGTAACAGTGAGTTACTGCTCTTTGTTTACATTTGTGATGGGCTGTGAATGGCTTCACAACTCATCACATCGTAATCAGCCACTGTCATTGGCTGTTTTTTACTGTCGGTGACTAGCTATGTTCCTAGGGAACACATAGCCACCAACATGACCGCGCTGCGCGCTCCCGATCGCGCATGCGCGGTCTTCTGCCGCTTCTACTGTTGTGATCGGCTATGTCATTGCAACATATCCGATCACGTGGGAAACAGCCATGCCTATTGGCTGTTTCCCCCCTGCCGGTGACCGGCTGTGTCCCGTGGACACTGGCAGTGCACGTCGGCGTGCCCGCGATCGCGCGCCTGCCATGCATTTACTGGGTCACGTCATATGACGTCCGCCCAGGATAATAGCCTCACCGTCCCGCCGTCATATGACGGCGGGCGGGCGGTAAGTGGTTAATGTAGTATAATTCAGTGCGTTACTGCACGTTTAACTAAGTACATTTCTGTGCATTAGTGCATGTTTAACGCAGTATATTTCAGTGCCTTAGTGCAGTGGTCCTCAACTCCGGTCCTCAGGGCCCACTAACAGGCCAGATTTTAAGTATTACGTTGGGGAGATGCAGACTAGAGTACTGCAATCACTGAGCAGCAAATTATATCCCCTGGGATGTATTTCCGTTATCTTGCAAACCTGGCCTGTTAGTGGGCCCTGAGGACCAGGGTTGAGGACCACTGCCTTAGTGCATGTTTAACACAGTATATTTCAGTGCATGTTTAACACAGTATATTTCAGTGCCTTAGTGCACGTTTAACGCAGTGTATTTCTGTGCATTACTGCATGTTTAATGTAGTATATTTCTTTAGGAGTAGTACGTGGCTGGGAGGAGGCAGTTCCAGATACTGTAATCCTCAGTGACCCCGAGGAGTCTGCTTCTTATGCCTCCGCAAACTTGCGGTTATCAAGTGCTGGAGGCCAATGGAGAGAGGGCTTCCCTTGCAGCTAAATTCCAGACTCCCCTGGAGGTGAGACAGGAAGAGTCAGGCCCAAAGTAGCACAGGTCACCTGCAGAGTTGCTTGCAGAAAAGGGCTTCAGGAACACAGCTGTTGTGCTGCGGGGCTACTGCAGGCAGGTGGCACCTGTGAGATGTAGCAGGTAACTAGGGTCGGTGCCAGGTGGGTAGCAGAGGAGACAAAGCCGAGGCCAAAGCCAGGGATCGAGCTGGAGACAGATCTGGAACAAGCTGAGTCGGTAACCAGGAATCACAGGAAACACAGGAACGTTGATCGCAGCTGAAGATCAAACAGTACTTTTGACAAGGACTGGCACCCTTATAAAGGCCCAGGAGAGGTGCTGGCGGAGATGCTGGGTCCTAGATCCATTCACCTGCTCTGTTCGGATGCTGGGTCCTACAGTCCTCTTGCTATTGTTGCCCTTACAGCAGTGCATGGGCTCCCTTATGCTTCAAAGCATGCGAAAGGACCCAAGAATACGTTGCATCAAAGAGAAGGATTGCTATTGGTTGGCAGCTCTCCTTGACCACCCTTACAAGGGGAAAGTCTCAGAACTCATCCTGTCCCCACAGAGGGTGCAGAAGATGAAATCTCTTCAGGACAACTTAAAGAGGAGTTTAATACTTTTCCTGACTCTGGTTGGATACAGTGTCATGGAAAACATAGTTTTCAGGCTTCTGTTGGTCAAGAGAGAAGCCGTGGGTAAGTTGGCCGCCTAAGTGATGCATTTCAGAAATTTTTTCGTCCTCGCCACGGGGGTTTCAGCTTCCCCATCCCATTGGCAGGATCTGCATCATATGGTGGATGATTATCCAGGAGCTAAAACAGAGATGGAGAGTTTTCCAGTTGATGATCCACTGGGTTACTGGGTCATGAGAATAGACCACTGGCCAGAACCTGCCCAGTATGCAATTGAGTTGCTGGGCTGCCCTGCATCCAGAGTGCTTTCCGAACAGGCATTCAGTGCTGCTGGAGGTTTTGTTACTGATAATAGAATGCGTCTGTCCACAGGCTCGTGGACCATCTGAAAGTTATCAAAATTAATTTTGCAAGACTTCTAGGCTGCCTAGCGTTGTGGGTGTTTATTTCATCTGGAAGAATTTTTAGGTGTAGGTTTCATGGGCACAATTAACACCCAAATACCAATATTTACGCACCTGTTTGTGCATATCATTTCAGTTTTTGACAGCAAGGCCAATTCTTGCTTTCATCAAGAGTACCTTTTAGAGGGTTTTAGTGTGAAGGCGCCACCGAAACCCAAAGACCAATTTTTTCACACCTGTTACTTCTATCCAAAGTCTGCGGAAGAGACACCAGAATTTATCCAACAAAATCTCTAATTTTGTTCCCAGTACACTATATTGTGGGCTCATCATACAGACTGGGTCCCAAAATCATGGTTTACAAAATAAAGCTTGCAGGGACACTGTCATTCTTTGGTTTTATAAATGCAATTATTGCTGCAGCAGCTTCTATACACAGTACAGATGCGTCACTTTACAGGTAGACTACAGGGACCCCCCCATGCACTGTATTGAAAGGCATTTTTCATTTTTATTGTTATTTCTCATTTTTATGGCTTCACTTTAAGCATTAGTAAATCCCTGATTATTTAAAAATGACTTTTTTACAAACTTTTAGTTCATTGATACGTGTCCCCCGGGGCAGTGCCTGGACCCCCATAACCATTGTATTCCCAATTGCTTGCATATAAGGCCTTCAAAATGGGCACTTTTTTTACAGTTCGGGTCCCATAGACTTCAATGGGGTTCGTTATTTGGTTACGAACATTCGTGATGTTCGAAAGTTCTAGTGCGAACTGAACAGGGTGTCGTGTGGCCCATCCCTAATGTCTTTATATGCAATGCCTTTATATGCTTAGTTGAAAGAGGAATGCCAATGTTCCACATCCCTATCTGAGGCAAGATTCGAATCCCATGCCCTCATATAAGGGAATCGATTAGAAGAGTCCAGCAGCAGCCTATAAATAATAGATATGCCTCCTTTGAGCCTGCCTCCATAGAGAGTGACCTTGGGATCTGAAGTCACAGATGCCATACTAAAGAGGAGAAGAATGTATTTTGGGGTGCAGTCACCATGCCTCTTATTAAATACCTTGGAATGTCTACTTTCCAAAAAGGGGTCATTTGGGGGTATGTATACTGTCCTGGCTTTTTGATTTCCCAAGAAATGTGAGTACATCAGGTGTGATCAATTTTCAATGATTGGTACCATGGCTTGTAGCTTCATGCCCAAAATTTGCATTTTAACATGTGTGCAAAAATAATGCAAAAACAGCTCTGGCAGTGAAAGGGTTAATGTGAGCTAGATGGGATCACTCTGCTGTGGTCACATTCTAAACATTAGAGCTCCCTCTAGGTGCAGCCTGGTATTAACATTGCTAGGAGGTCTATTCTCTGCTACATATCTTTATATAAGCGTCTCCTGACATTTAGAAGTTTACTCATAAAAAATCTGCACAGTAATTCGCCCAATAAAAACACATGTACATTCCTTCTGTGTGAATGGGGGTTGAATAAAAAAAATGTTATTTGGCTTTCTGCTGTGCTGGTCAAATGTTTGACATTGGTTTAAAATTGAAAATGTTGCATTAAGCCACTAGATGGCATTCATTTCTATAATACTTAGTGCCATCTATTGGACAGATATGGTATCTTCTGTTATAAATCAATGGTGGGTTTAATATTTTTGATTGAATTAATTTATGTTCTCTGATTTCTACTGTACTCATGTAACCACAAAGGAAATGAGAGGGACTATTTTAAAACAATAAAAGCTGGAAGAATGTGACATTCATTTGCCCAACAAATATGACAATCCTGCCACATTCAAGGTAATACAGTGATTTCTATGATCATCAGATCCATCTAGTGACAATTACATGTAATTTTTCCTGAAATACCTCAATCAGAAAGAATAGTGCAATACTGCACTATGGACACTAGATGGAGCAAAAGATCATAGAAAGGAATGTATGACGTAAAATATAACAACATTTCTCAAGACTGGATGAAAGCTTCTCACATTTTGCACAAATAGCTTTAAAAACAGACAAAAAGTGTTGGTGAAATCTTACACCACAAAATGTACTCAGCCAATGAGAGGTAATTGGGACGGTACTCACCGTCACTGGGAGTGAAAGACAGACACTATGTGATAGATACCTAATGGACACTGAGAATTTGGCTTGGAATGCTTCAAATGGGGTCTATATTTACACTTATGCTCATGTGTATTGTACTTCAATGGCAAAGACAGGCTCTCCCTATTGTTTGTGTATTGAGATCAGTGTTAATTTTGGCAGCAAATTTCAATTTAGTTTTAGTCTTAGTCTTAGGACTAAAATGGCATTTTAGTTTTAGTCCCATTTTAGTCTTCTGCAAGTGTTTTAGTTTTAGTCGTATTTAGTCGACTAAAACTCCAGTATATTTTAGTCGACTAAAACGCCCTACATTTTAGTCGACTAAAACTCATTTTAGTCATCTATAATCAAATGGGTGTAGTGCAATTGTAATTTGTAATGCATTATTTAAGCATTTCTCTACAATTTCCAAACTCATTATATACTACTGCTGGTCCTGGAGTGAAAAATCTAATATGTTATTATTTATGCTTTGAGCATGCAACAGTGTTAATTTTTGGCAGCAAATTTCGATTTAGTTTTAGTTATAGTCTTTTGACTAAAATGCCATTTTAGTTTTAGTCGTATTTTAGTCTTAAGACTAAAATGCCATTTTAGTTTTAGTCGTATTTTAGTCATCTGAATTGTGTTAGTCGACGAAAACGTTTTAGTCGGTTTTAGTCGACGAAATTAACACTGATTGAGATGTGTTGTGGATTCTGTTAAGCATGTCTGTTCCATTGTTAAATGTTAATGAACTCGCATATTGTGTCTGTCCAGATGACTAGATAATTAGTTCAGGTTAATTATACTTCTGTATACAATTACATCTGCATATGATAATGTAATCAGGCAACCCCTGACCTGATGTGGTAATTTGATCAGGAGGGGGATGTGCTCATGTGTGTATAAATTGAGCGTGAAACTGTTAAACAAAGGAGAAGGTTCCAAAACGTATACAAGCTAAGTTGTCGGCTAGCTTTGTATGGGGGCGGCTGGGAAAAATCTGATATCTATGTTCACGACTGGGAGGAAGCCGTATACTGACGGAAGTCCACAAGTACATTGTGGGTTGCGGTTCCGTTACAGTAATGATTCCATTTTTAATTTTCTCCTGCTATCAACGGCCAACACCGTACAACACTTCACTAATGTCTTTGGTAATCTCTGATCTTCTTCTTATGAAGTGTTTCTTACATGATGAAGATCAGCCATGAAGTATATCTGAGGTGTATATCAGGGTGTGCTTCTTCCCCCACATGAGAGCTGTGATGTCCAGAAACATTCATATAGAAGATATTTCCCACACTTAAGGCACTAATACACCTCGAGGGTTGTGTGGGATCCCTGATGTACAGGAAGACAAGACTTCAGTGAAGAACGATTCCCTCACTCAGGACAGGAAAGTGGCTTCTTCCCTGTGTGAGATCTCTGATGTCTGTAAAGATGGGACTTTTGTGAAAAACATTTCCAACACTCAGAACAGGAATACGGCTTCTCCCCCGTGTGAGATTTCTGATGTCTGCAAAGATTGAACTTCTGTGAAAAACATTTCCCGCACTCAGGACAGCAATACGGCTTCTCCCCTGTGTGAGACATCTGATGTATGCATAGACTGGACTTCACTGAAAAACATTTCCCACACTCAGGACAGGAATAAGGTTTCTCCCCCATGTGAGATCTCTGATGCTTGTAAAGACTGGACTTTTCTGAAAAACATTTCCCGCACTCAGAACAGGAATACAGCTTCTGCGCTGTGTGAGTTCTCTGATGCTTGTAAAGACTGGACTTCTCTGAAAAACATTTCCCGCACTCAGAACAGGAAAACCTCTCATCTGTTGGAAGGATGGCAGCGTCCCTCACAGTTTGAGGTTCCTCAGGATAAGAGGAATATGATGGTCCATCTACACTGTGTGGTGCCGGATGGACATTTGAGGTAGCCGGGTTTTCTCCTGGAATATACTGTGTGATGTCCTCATCTACTTTACAGTCTGGAGACAAAGTGAGACAATCCTCTGAGGTTTTCCTCATCTCCCGTCCATGTACTAAAATAGAAACAAAAAGATTATTACTAGACATGAGCAGATTGGTTTCCCTAAACCAGGACTCCGCCCACATCAGGCAGCTTTGTCTCTGAGGATCTTACAATTCCACCCTCAAGGTAACTAGTAAATGGGTCCTCTGATCTCCTACCAGTTCATTTCTTTATTCATGGACCTTAGTCAGAGAGTGACAGTGATGAGGGGATTAGAACGAGTGTCTCCACCCCCTCTATCACTCATTGATTTCTTCCCAACACAAGAAGCCCCACCAGAGGTCAGAGAGTGAGAATGGGGGGGGGGGGACAACCAAGATGAAGTCTGGACTGATCCTGAAAACCTCCATCGTTGGGTTATTGACTCCTCTCTCATTATTACTGAGAGCCCAAAGTCCAAAAGTTTGAGGATGTTATCACATTATTATCAACATGTAAAAGTCTGTGCTCCAATCAAATAATCAGATATAAAATGTCCAGCTGGTAGAAAATGGGTGTAACAAAAGAGAATACAAATTATGTGTGTATATATAGCAGTGGGTAGAGAGAAGAGGGCAGAAGTTATGACTATGTAATGTAGAACATGTATCTCAGATAGGACTATATTGCATAAGATACAACAGATAGGACTCTATAGTATCAGAATAATGTAATGTACAACATAGAGTATATATAATGCAGGGGTTAGGCGTATGTAATGTACAATATAAATTATACAGTTTAAGGGTCGTGACTCATAATATTGGTATTCAGTAATCAGTGGTGTCCTAAATGCTCACATGAGACAAGTTGCAGAGGTCCCACACCGCTGCCTCCCATCTCCTGAGACTGAATACATTGTTTCTATGTGTTTATCAGATGATGGGGGATCTAGGTGGAGCCTCCGTACTGCTCTCTCCTTTACAATAAAGTCTCCTCTTACCCGGTGATGTGAGGGGCGGCTGATTCTCCATCATGACGTCCTTGTAGAGATCCTTGTGTCCTTCTAAATACTCCCACTCCTCCATGGAGAAATAGACAGTGACATCCTGACACCTTATAGGAACCTGACACACACAATGATACAGTCAGCATCCAGACACATCCCTTGTCTGTTACTGGATAATGTCCCAGGATTCCCAGTACCGCTCACCTCTCCTGTCAGCAGCTCCATCATCTTCTTGGTGACTTCTAGAATCTTCTGTGTGTTGAGTCTTGTAGGGATCAGGGATGGAGGTGGGGGGATGGTGATGGGATTCTGGATTCTCGAGGATCTCGTGGTCATATTATGAGATCTCCTTCTTGTGTCATTTTCAATAGATTTCTTCATTATTACTGTACAGTTCTGTGTTATACAAAGATAAATATCACTCTCCCACAGGGACGTCCTAATATCCTCATGGACCTCTGGGCAAATTAATGCAATGGGGCCCCTACCAGCCTGCTCACATTTACTAAAATAAAAAAATTAATAGTTGATAGAATTAAACATATATTTATTAGAACTTTCAATATATTAGGATTTTATAAAATGAGAATACATGACACAAGTCAAAGACTAATCAACACAGAGAAGAGGGGAGTAGAAGGCACAACATAGGGGAGTAGAGGGACACCGTACAGAAGGGCACAGTACAGGGGAGTAGAAGGGCATGGTATACTCGGGAAGAACTAGTTTCGTATCTACAGCAAATTCCTTTAACTGAGGCTGATAGATTGGCGTTGGAGTCATGCTGATGACATGCTTTTGTATTTGGCAGATGCTGGTTACTCTTTGTCCATGGCCTTGGATGTAGTGGAGCATTTTGGATGCTACTCAGGTTTTAAAGTCAATTGGGGTAAGTCGGTCGTCTTCCCCTTTGACCCTAGCGTGGTACCGGTCATGACAGCTGCACATACAATCCAAGTGGTGAATAAATTTAAATACTTAGGGGTGGAAATTCAGCAACCTATACAATCTTATGTTGAAAATAATATTTCCCCAATGGTGCAAAGGCTCAGACAGACTCTATCCACGTGGATTAAATTGCCCCTTAACCTAATGGGAAGAATTAACATCTTTAAAATTGTATATTTTTTTTTTTTTTTGTATTTAATATGTTTTTTATTGAGTTTTATACAGATTATACAAGCATGAAAGAAAGAATGGAAAAAGGGGGATCTCCCCAAATTATATACAGTTAGGCAATCCCTGCTCGTCATAACTAGAACCGATGCAGAAAACATACGGTTTAATATACCTACAAAAATCAATATTTCTGGGATTATTAAGCATTTTAGTCCAGTTGTTTAAGCGGGGGCTCTCCACTAAAGAGAGGAGAGGAAGAAAAGAAAAGAGAGAAAAAAAAAAAAAAGGAAGGAGGTCCCTTGGTGTTTCACCAGTCTTGACGTTCTAACCTAGAGAGGCCTCAGCCATATATGAAGCGTATATGTTAGTGTGGGTAAATGTTAACCAACATGACCAAATCTTACGTGCCAGAGATGCCTGACCATGAAGATCTAATGTCATGTCTTCCAGGTAGTAAGTACGGTCGACTGCCCGCAGCCATTGAGGTATCGAGAGGACTGTAGACTGTTTCCAATATTTTGGGATTAATGCTTTGGCTGCATTTAAAAGGTGAGGGGTAATAGACTTTCGATACTGGGCCGGAGGAAGTTTAGTGTCATGGAATAAGACAGACAACGGATCCCTAGCAATAGGTAAACCCTGAATCTCTTCAATTAAAGATAGTACGCTAGTCCAAAAGGGTCGAATTGCTGGGCAGAACCACCATATATGTGCGTGCGTAGCTCTAAGCCCACAGCCTCTCCAACAGGCAGCCGAGAGAGATGGTGTCATCCTCTGTAGCCTAACGGGGGAGTAGTGCCATCTAGTGAGAAACTTATAATTGGCTTCTGCTGTCCGCGCCGATGTTCCTGAACTATGAGACAATTGAAGAATAACCTCCTCCTGTGTCGGCGAAAAAGTACATTTAAAATCTAGTTGCCACTGTTTCAAAAAATGTGGGGTGGAGTTGGGGCTTAATGCGTCCAATGCCTTATAAAACTTTGATAATAAACCTTTACTTGATTCAGGGCGTGCTAGGATTTGTTCAATCGGGTTCAGGGAGTGTATGTTGCGTAAGGGGTAAGGCAGTTTTTTCACAAATTGCTGGAGTTGGTGGTATTTCCAACAATCCATAAATGTCTTTGGTGAGGCCTGGCATATTTTAGAGAATGGGAGTATTCCTTCCATCCCCGTTATATGATGCAACAGCGTAGCATTGGCCTGTGGTAGCCACTGGGAGAAAGAGTGATCTTTATAACCAGGCGGGAAAAGGTTATGGCCTAAAATCGGCATAAGCGGTGAGTTGTATGGAATTTTATGGAGCCTATGAAGCCGATCCCAGACGCGGAAAACCGAACTGGTTAAAGGCGAAATGGTGTCAGCAAAATTTCTAGTCTCCGGCGGTATCCAAAGTTGAGTATATAATGCTGTATTTGCCAGCTTCTGCTCCAGCTGAACCCAGAGCTTTTCCTCTGTATGAAATTTCCAATCGGCTATCCGAACCAGGGAGATGGCATTCAAGTATTTAAAGTTTAAAATTGTATATTTTGAAAAGAAAGGGGTGCGCTGATTAGGTGAAAGGCTGCAACCAGATGATAGGACGTGTATATGTTTAAAAGTGATGGTGCGCTTTTCTTAAATGTGAAAAATCATATATTGAACAATATATAACAAAAATGGGAAAAAAAAAACCCAATCGAAATCACAGTGATGGGTGAGTAGGTGTAAAATGAACAAACAAAATTATCAAATAACACTCAATGTGACTATACAAATAAACATTAAAATAAAAGTCCATTGAATAATGTGATCCAAAATGTGAAAAATGGTGAAGAGAATCCAATTAAAAATCAAGGTGATGATGTAGTGTTCCCTCCACCGGGTGAAATGCCTCCTTACCTGGCGGAAAGAAGGTAAGTGCCTGATAATGATATTCTAATATGGAAAAACCAGTGTTCTAATTCCACCTGCACACGTGCAAGGTCACCCAGGTGATAAATAAATACAAGCCTCTTACCAGATGTAAGAGACAATCAAGCCTCTAAATATCCTGATCATGAGGATGCTTCCTTAACACCATGGATGGATGAAATCATTCACACTTTCTTCCCTCTGTATAAGCCAACGTGTGTCTCCTATCCTTTTGGGGTGATAGACTCCCCGCGATGTTCCTCCCTCCTGCTCACCGCACGGAATTCTGGAACAAGTAGTTCACTCTCTGGTTTCCACCAATAGAATTGAACTGCAAAGAACTACAATCCCGTCATGCAGCGCAGAAGGCACGTGACGCAAGAAGTCACGTGCCTTCTGCGCTGCATGACGGGATTGTAGTTCTTTGCAGTTCAATTCTATTGGTGGAAACCAGAGAGTGAACTACTTGTTCCAGAATTCCGTGCGGTGAGCAGGAGGGAGGAACATCGCGGGGAGTCTATCACCCCAAAAGGATAGGAGACACACGTTGGCTTATACAGAGGGAAGAAAGTGTGAATGATTTCATCCATCCATGGTGTTAAGGAAGCATCCTCATGATCAGGATATTTAGAGGCTTGATTGTCTCTTACATCTGGTAAGAGGCTTGTATTTATTTATCACCTGGGTGACCTTGCACGTGTGCAGGTGGAATTAGAACACTGGTTTTTCCATATTAGAATATCATTATCAGGCACTTACCTTCTTTCCGCCAGGTAAGGAGGCATGTCACCCGGTGGAGGGAACACTACATCATCACCTTGATTTTTAATTGGATTCTCTTCACCATTTTTCACATTTTGGATCACATTATTCAATGGACTTTTATTTTAATGTTTATTTGTATAGTCACATTGAGTGTTATTTGATAATTTTGTTTGTTCATTTTACACCTACTCACCCATCACTGTGATTTCGATTGGGTTTTTTTTTCCCATTTTTGTTATATATTGTTCAATATATGATTTTTCACATTTAAGAAAAGCGCACCATCACTTTTAAACATAAAATTGTATATTTGCCTCGATTTCTTTATCTATTTTGGCAGGCCCTGGTGTATCTCCCAAAAAAACTCTTCTCCAATATTGAAGCCCTGCTTACATCATTTAAACGGGGGGTGAAGCCGGCTAGGATATCCTTGAATACCTTGAAACTCCCTACATGGGGGGGTTGGCAGTCCCAGACCTCCAAGCATATTTTTTGGCTGCTCAGCTGACTCATGTTCATGCATGGCTCTTTCCTGACTCGCTTGCCAAATGCTGCGGTTACCACTCTTGCAGCGGTGATGGAATCATATGAGGCCTTACTGAACTCACTGTACCGGAGGGGCCCTTATCCCTCAGGAGGAGCGGCGATTTTGAAACCTTATTATAAAATCACACATTTTGTGTAACAAACAATTGGGGGATCTTCCTTCAATAAATTTCTCAATACCCTCTTATGGTTCAACCCATATTTGCAGGAATTCTATAAAATGGTAGAACCCCAGAGGTGGACGAACTTCGAGCTCAAATATGCACATCAGTTATTTTCTGACCGTACTTTCAAAACTTTCCCTATGTTCAGGGCGGAGCTGGGTGTGCCTTCCAATTACTGGTTTCAATACCAACAGCTTAGACATGCGGTGGCAGCGCAGTTTGGCCTACGGGGGGGGGGGTACATGCTCCCTTGCTGTTGGAGAGGGAACTCATGGATGCTGATCATAACAAACTTATTTCCAAATACTATTCTTTGCTGATGTAAGATTCTGGTACCTCCGGTACACTTAATCACCACTTTCCTCTGTAATGCGTCCCACCTTTCTCTTCAGGTGGTACGCATATACCTTTAAGAACGATGATGTCACTGCTGAGCGCCGCAGAGCGGCTATTTCAACCGCCGGCGGTCTCACTCACATTGTTCATTCAACCTGCCTTGTTATCCACATGCTTTCAAGCCTGTCTCTCGATCGGAACCTCCAGCTATTCCCTCTACCTGGAGCAGACCGGAACCTCGCTACTGATCCCTGTATCTCGCTACCGGACCATCACTTATCTACTGGACCTCTCTAAACTACTAACATTACAAGTGATAAGTACCCCGCAGGGGAACCCTCCATAACCTTATTGCACTATCTACCTATGCACATTAAGGACTGTTACTACCTATCTATACTATCCTATCATCTGCACTGTTACATAGATTGCTAGCTCTTCAGCCTACTACCATCTATCATCTGCACTGCTGCATAGATTGCTAGCTCTCCTGTCTACTACTATCTATCCTTGCACTTGGTTAGTCTATCCTGTATTTATCATCTGCTGTCCTCACCACCTGTTAGCATACTCGATACTAACCTATCTGCATTCCTAAATACCATCTTGAACTCTCCTATACAAACCTATCAAGTGATTACCATCCTTGTCACTGTTCACACCTGTCCCTTCAGCACATCACCTTCATACTATCATATACATCCTATCACTCCAGGAACATCTCATTGAGTGTGTATATATCTGTATGTTGAAGCTGACAGGCCCACGGTGATGAGTCCTGGAGAGTTGGATCTGGTATTCAACACATCTCTACATGACTACTGAGTGGAGATTTTGCAGCTGTAAATCCAGCCTACAATAAAAACGCAGGAGCGTTACAGCTGATGACTGGCTGTGCCACGAGACTAACTAAAATTAAAACTCAATGGCAAGCTGATCTGCCGCAGTTGGAGGAGGAATCCTGGGAGGAGGTAGTTGAGTCTAAATTATCCGGGCTCATAGCGGCAGGGGATAAGGTGATACAGCTGAATTATCTACATAGGATTTATTATACTCCGTATAGATTATATAAAATGGGGAGACTCCAATCGTCTGAATGTCAGAGATGCCAGGCAGGAATAGGAGATTTCTTTCACATGGTTTGGGTGTGCCCGAGGGTGCAGGAGTTTTGTAAGGGGGTGTACAAGTTTATAGAGGAGAAACTGGCACTTCCGAATATCTGTTGTCCAGATAGATGCTTGTTGGGGAATCTGGGTCAGGAAGATCTTAGGCAGTCCCAGAAGGTCCTGTTACGAATCCTATTCTATTATGCTAAAAAGATGGGAGTGCTCCACTGGAAGAAACCAGAGCCTCCTGGGGTGGGAGCGTGGGGGGAACTTCTCAATAATGCTTTACCATTATAAAAGCTAACCTGGCACGAGGTTGTCCTAAAAATGTTGATAAACTGTGGCACGATTGGGTGGAATCGGTTTCGGGATCTATTTATGTATAAGGGGGAAGGGTAAAATGGGTGCCTAGTGAGTTGATGGATGGTGGAGGAGGTCTCACCTGCCCAATGACTCTTGTGCTATAATGGGATGTTATTGTTGTCAATTTATTACTCCTTCGTTAGAACTGATTGGCTCTCAATCTATATTTGTGGATATGTGCTTCATCTTTACTTTGCTACTGATTCGCATATGCTCATGGGTTGGTTAGTTGGTTTGATACTTTGAATACAACTTTACAAAAAAAAAGAAAGGGGGGATGGGAAATGTTTATATGTTGGGTCTACGGGATTGGCTCCTTCTTTCTTGTATTTTTGATACTTGTGTCACTATGTTACGGATTGATATGTCCCGCATTTTTTGTATTTTTGTTTGTTCCTTTTGTGTTTTACACTAATAAACTTACCTTTTTTTTTAAAAAAAAGGCACGTTAAAGGGAAGTAAAAGTGCACAGTACAGGGGAGTAGAGGGGCACAGTACAGGGGAGTAGAGGGGCACGGTGCAGGGGAGTAGAAGGACACAGTACAGGGAAGTAGAAGGGCACAGTGCAGGGGAGTAGAAGGGGTCCGTACAGTACAGGGGAGTAAAGGGGCACAATGCAGGGGAGTAGAGGGGCACGGTGCAGGGGAGTAGAGAGGGCACGGTGCAGGGGAGTAGAGAGGGCACGGTGCAGGGGAGTAGAGAGGACACGGTGCAGGGGAGTAGAATGGCACGGTGCTGGGGAGTAGAAGGGCACAGTACAGGGGAGTTTAAAGGGCACAGTACAGGGGAGTAGGAGGACACCGTACAGTAGAGGGGCACAGTACAGGGGAGTAAAGGGGCACAATGAGTATAAGGGCACACTACAGGGCAGTAGAGAGGCACAGTACAGGGGAGTAGAAGGGCACAGTACAGGGGAGTAGAAGGGCACAGTACAGGGGAGTAGAAGGGCACAGTACAGGGGAGTAGAAGGGCACAATACAGGGGATTGGGTCCCTCTTTTAAATCTATATTAACATTTCCTGCCATTTTGGCACGTTTCTAGTATTTCTATCTAATGTTAGGCTGTTTAATTTAACCAGCTCTGAGGAAGGGAGCTTGACTCCTGAAACGTGTCAGCAGTCCTATCTTCAAGGACATGTTCCAGTTCATGTATGGTGGATTCTTGTAACACAATTTTATTATCTTCATGTCTGTGAGTATGCATTTGCCATTTTATTAAAAATTTTATAAACAGTGACCACGGGTAATGCACTAGGTGTTTGCGCCTTCTTTCTCTTTTCTTTTATGTACCCATGTTGGAGTTCCCTGCCTGAGGAGAGCAGCACGACAGTCTTCCCCTTCGGAGTGAGCGCTTGGCTGAATTGTTTATTTAATTTAGTTCATGTGTGGTATGTATGTCTGGTTTTTGACCACAAGATGGCGCCATTTTCCGGTCTGGTGATTTCAATTTTAACTTTAATCCTGTGATTACTTTTGTCCAACACCAATCATCACAATTGGTTAAATATATATTGATATTTTGATATGGATATCATTTAATAATTTTGGCTGATCACTGTGTTGGAATATACACAGATTCTGTATGGGATTGCTTTGGGGATGATCTGTGTAGGCAAATGTCAGCCGGATATCGGTATACATTGTTGTGTGTGATATTGCAATGATATACGGGAGATGGAACGCACAACAGAAGTCTACTACTTCCGGTTGCTGGAACGCAATCCTATGTCCCGCCCACCTCCAGTTATTTTAAGTATATATACCTGTCGTCGTTGTTTGGCCACACCCCTGACGACATCATATCGTGGTGAAACGTGTAGGGAGGAGCCAGCGGCGTATGATGCTTTCACAGACTGGAGACGCGGCGGCCATCTTGTCGGTTTGAAACGACTACTCGTGGATAAACCGTGGATATGTTGGACATTACGGAAAGCTTTTGCTTTAATGTAAGTGACTATTACTTGAAATAAATAGTTTATGATATATACACTATGAGAGGTGTCCTGCTTATCTTCACATGACCCAATTGGATTATGGAGACCAAGGGAGAAGAGTATTGAGGAGGAACGTTGAGAAGAGTTCACTGCCATTTGCGCCTTATATAGGATCTGCTGCCAACATTCACCTTTGTAATGAGGGTCGGTGCGAACTGGGAAGAGGCTGTGTGATTGGGTGTTGGTGGTGGTCCTCACAGCATTAATAGAACTGCCTCTTTGAACTGATTAGTGCTGCACTTATTTAAATTTTTTATCGATCTTTTGTAATATTCAAGATATGGTGTTAGCTACTTTTTATGTTTATTAATTTTTACAACTAACCATCTATGCCAGGTGCAGCATATTATCACTTACACAGTACAGGGGAGTAGAAGGGCACAGTACAGGTGGGGGTACAAGAGCACAGTACATGGGAATAGAAGGGCGCGGTACAGGGGAGTAGAGGGGCACAGTACAGGGGATAGAAGGGCACAGTACAGATGGGCAGGAGGGCACAGTACAGGTGGGGGTGGGAGGGCACAGTACAGGGGAGTAGAAGGGCACAGTACAGGGGAGTAGAGGGACACTGTACAGGGGAGTAGAAAAGCACAGTACAGGGGAGTAGAAAAGCACGGTACAGGGAAGTAAAAGGGCACGGTACAGGGGAGTAAAAGGGCACGGTACAGGGGAGTAAAAGGGCACGGTATAGGGGAGGAGAAGGGCACAGTACAGGGGAGTATAGAGGCATAGTACAGGGGATTACAAGGGCACATTACAGGGGAGAAAAAGGACACGGTACAGGGAAGTAGAAGGGCACGGTACAGGGGAGGAGAAGGGCACAGTACAGGGGAGGAGAAGGGCACAGTACAGGGGAGGAGAAGGGCACGGTACAGGGGAGGAGAAGGGCACGGTACAGGGGAGGAGAAGGGCACGGTACAGGGAAGTAGAAGGGCGCGGTACAGGGGAGGAGAAGGGCACGGTACAGGGGAGGAGAAGGGCACAGTATAGGGGAGGAGAAGGGCACGGTACAGGGGAGTAGAAGGGCACGATACCGGGGAGTAGAAGGGCACGATACAGGGGAGTAGAGGGGCACGGTGCAGGGGAGTAGAGGGGCACGGTGCAGGGGAGTAGAGGGGCACAGTACAGATGGGCAGGAGGGCACAGTACAGGTGGGGGTGGGAGGGCAAAGTACAGGTGGGGGTGGGAGGGCACAGTACAGGGGAGTAGAAGGGCACGGCGCAGGGGAGTAGAAGGGCACGGTGCAGGGGAGTAGAGGGGCACGGTGCAGGGGAGTAAAGGGGCACAGTGCAGGGGAGTAGAGGGGCACAGTGCAGGGGAGTAGAGGGGCACAGTGCAGGGGAGTAGAAGGGCATAGTGCAGGGTTTAGAAGGGCACAGTACAGAGGGTAGGAGGTACAGTACAGGTGGGGGTGGGAGGGCACAATACAGGGGGGCAGGAGAGCACAGTAAAAGGGGCAGGAGAGCACAGTACGGGGGGCAGGAGAGCACAGTATAGGAGGGCAGGAGTGCCCAATACAGGTGGTGGTGGGAGGGCACATTACAGAAGGGGGGGTAAGGAGGGCACAGTATATGGTGCAGTAATGTATAATACAGAGATGGTCTCCTCGAGCAGAGCAGCGCAGGGAAGTTGCTGTCACAGATCTTACCTGTTCTGGCAGCCTGTCACTGGGCTAAACCTGATCACATTTAAACAGACTTGTTGGTTATTAGTAGTCCTTTCCTTCCACACTGTGTCTGTGTGAGGAATGGAGAGCTGTTAATTGTAGACATGTGCAATTTGTTTCGGTCTGAATGTAAATTCTGACACATTTTTGGTTATACAGAGATTCGGAAATTCATTTAATTTTTTTTGTTTATTCATTTTCTATCGACTTCTAAAATTTCGGGTTGATTTGAATTTGGATCGGTCGCAAAAGTGATCAACCGATTCGAATTCTGTGTGAAGATTAAGGAGTGGGCGGGGAAGCTGGCTGCCACATCCTTAACAACCATGACTCATCAGCTGTCAGCGGGCTTCCCTGCTGAGAGCTGAAATGTGAACAAAACAATAAAATAAAAATTAAAAAAATGGCATGGGGTCCCCCCAAGGATCGGTCGCAAAAGTGATCAACCGATTCGAATTCTGTGTGAAGATTAAGGAGTGGGCGGGGAAGCTGGCTGCCACATCCTTAACAACCATGACTCATCAGCTGTCAGCGGGCTTCCCTGCTGAGAGCTGAAATGTGAACAAAACAATAAAAGAAAAATAAAAAAAATGGCATGGGGTCCCCCAATCCTTACCAGACCCTTATCCAAGCATTAAGCCTGGCAGGCCAGGAAAGGGAGAGGGATAAGCAAACGCCCCCCCCCCTCCTGAACTATACCAGGCCACATGCCCTTAACATGGGAGGGTACTTTGGGGCAGGAGGGGCTCTGCCCCCCATTCCCAAAGCACCTTGTCCCCATGTTGATTGGGTCAGGGACCACTTCCCCACAACCATGGGCAGTAGTTGTGGGGCTATTTAACAAGGGAGTCTCCAGATCCTGGTTCCCCCATGTGAATGAGTAGGGGGTACATAGTACTCCCTACCCATTCACCAAAAAAAGTAAATTAATACAACACATTTTTTGTGACTATTCCTTCAATAAAAAACAATGTCCCCTGATGTAGATCCATCGGCAATAAAAGAAAAAAACTAATCGAATGCTCCCGCCAACTGCCTGCTCCACTGTCTGACATTTCTTAAATAACTAAGGAGCGGAGGCACCCGATGACGTCAGCAGTTGACCCTGCTCCCTTGTGAAATCATCGACCCAGCATGCCCCGGTAGGTGATGTCACAAGGGGGTGGGGTCACCTGCTGGTGTCATTGGGTGATTCCACCCTTAGTTATTTAAGAAATGTCAAAAAGATAAGAGAAGGCAGACGGTGGGAGTGTTCAATAAGGTCAGAGGTTTTTTTTTTTCAGGTTCTGGCATTGTGGCGGCGGCGTGATTGACGATAGATCTACATCGGGGGACATTGTTTTTTTATTTTTTAATAAAGGAATTGTCAAAAATTTGTGTTGGGTCTTTTTTCACTTTTTTGGTAAATGGGTAGGGGTGCAATGTACCCGATACTCATTCACATGGGGGGGCTGGAATCTGGGAGCCCCCTTGTTAAAGGGAGCTTCCAGATTCTAAAAAGCCCCCTGCCCACAGACCCCCCATAACCACCGCCCAGGGTTGTGCAAAAGAAGTCCTTGTCTCCACATGGGAACAATTTGCTTTGGAGTGGGGGGGGGGGGGCAGCAGTTCCCCTGCTGCAAAGCACCCCCCTCCCCCAAGTTGAGGGCATGCTAGCTTTCCACTTTTTCAATTTTTTTATTTTGGCGTGGGGTTCCCCTTAATGTCGAAGGGCCTGGCATGGATTGCGGGGAGGGACCCCACGCTGTTTTTTTCTGAATTTTTCTTTGTCAGCATTCTTTTGTTTAATTTTCAGATGTCAGTGGGGAAGCCCGCTAACAGCTGATGAGTCATCGGTGGTTAAGGACGCGCCGGTCAGCTTCACAGGCCCTCTTCTTAACAACCAACTATTCTCAAAAGTGTCAGTTAGTGTCCAATTTGTCTACAGCAATATCGCAGCCATTACTAGTAAAATACTGTACAGCCCATAGTTAGTAGATGCGATAACTTTTGCGCAAACCAATCAATATAAACTTATTGGGATTTTTTTTTACCACAAATACGTAGCAGAATATATATTTGCCTAAACTGATAAAGACATTTTTTTTACTTTTTTATTGGATGCTTTATAGCAGAAAGTATAAAACATTGTTTTTTTCCCCCCGAAATTGTAGGTCATTTTTTGTTTATAACACAAAAATGAAAAATCACACAGGTGATCAAATACCACCAAAAGAAAGCTCTATTTGTGGGAAAAAAAAAGGACATAAATTTTATTTGGGTATGGTGTTGCACGACCACGCAATTGTCCGTTAAAGTAGCACAGTGCTGCATAGCAAAAAAATGGCCTGGTCAGGAAGGGGGGTAAATCTTACAGAACTGAAGTAGTTAACCAGCAAGACTGGCAGTACATTGTTTACACTGATAATCAGGGCACTGATTGCCCATCAGTGCCACCTATCAGTGCTTATCCATGATGCCTATCAGTGCTTATCCATGATGCCTATCAGTGCTGCCTATCATTGCTTATCCATGATGCCTAACAGTGACCTCCTATCAGTGCTGCCTATCAGTGCTTATCCATGATACCTATCAGTGCCCAACAGTGCTGCCTATCAGTGCTTATCCATGATGCCTATCAGTGCTTATACATGACGCCTATCAGTGCCCATCAGTGCTGCCTATCAGTGCTTATCCATGATGCCTAACAGTGACCTCCTATCAGTGCTGCCTATCAGTGCTTATCCATGATACCTTTCAGTGCCCAACAGTGCTGCTTATCAGTGCTGCCTATCAGTGCTTATCCTTGATGCCTATCAGTGCCACCTAACAGTGACCTCCTATCAGTGCCCATCAGTGCCTCCTCAGCAGGACTCTGAGATGAGAGCATCTCTCTCATACAGTCCAGAGCCTGTACTGACACTTCCTCCTCCCTCACACGGATGTGAGAGGAGAGAGCCAATCTGCTCCTTCTCCTCCCGCCCCTCTCCTCCTGTGTGCACCATGGGAAGGGTGAACCCCAGCAGCTAAATGATCAAATTCAGCTTCTTAGCTTCACACTTCCCACAGTGCACACAGGAGGAGAGGGGCGCAGGGCCGGCGTTAGGGGGGGCAAACTGGGCAACTGCCCATGGCCCCGAGTGTCCAGGGGCCCCCAGCCGCCCCCTGTCAGCAGAGCGGAGGCAGCGTGACACTATGTGCCGGCGGGCGAAGGGCAGACTGATCATTCGGGCAGTCGGGCACTGCCCGAGGCCCGGTGGTTGAGGGGGGGGCCCCACAGCAGTCTGTCCCTGGAGGTGCCTACACACTCTTGCTCAGCTGAGGGGCGGGGCCACACGTTCCCGCCGCGGGGGGCAGCCAGAGTGCAGAGAGAGAAGAGAGCGGAAGACATCTCTCAGCCAGCCCAGCCGGCAGCCACCCACAGGTTGTGACAGGTACGTGGAGATTTCTAGTCTGCTCTGCCTCTGCTGGCTGCTACTGTGCTTATCTGTGAAGTTCGTGCAGGAGAATGGAGATTAAGAGTCTGCTGCCTGCTACTGTGCTTATCTGTGTAAGTTCCGATTCCGAAGCACAGTAGCAAGGGGAGGGGGAGGGGGTGTCAGTGTGCTACATTTATAGGCTTTGGAAGCAGCCCTTAATATGGTGGGAAACAAATTTTGTCAAAGCAATTCCAACCTCTCTCTCTCTGGAATTGCTTTTTTTTTAGACTCTGTGACTTTTTTTAGACTCAGACTCTATGGTGAATTGTGTGGTGTCGGGGGTGGGGGCGTGACACAGCAGTGCTGACTTTGGTGGGGAGATCACATATTGGTGGAGGTGTCAGTGGTGGTGTAGGGGGGGATGACACAGCAGTGGTGAATTTTGTGGGGAAATCACATACTGGTAGGGGGTCTGTGGCACAAACCCCCTACCAATATGTGATTTTCCCACAAAATTCACCACTGCTGTGTCATTCCCCCCCCCTTACCACCACTGACACCCCCACCAATATGTAATCTCACCAAATTCACCACTGCTGTGTCATACCCCACATATTTCACCACTGACACCCCCCTCACCCCAACATGTGATCTCCCCACCAAATTCACCAATCACCACCATTGTATCATACCCCCCCGCACGCAATTCACCGCTGATCTCCTCACCAAATTCACCACTGCTTTGTCATTCGGAGGGAATGACAAAGCAGTGGTAAATTTGGTGAGGAGATCAGCGGTGAATTGCGTGCGGGGGGGTATGATACAATGGTGGTGTAGCCCCCCCAAAACCACACAATTCACCACTGACACCCCCCACCCTAATATGTGATCCCCCACCAAATTCACCACTGCTGTGTCACCCCCCCCTTACACCCCACAAAATGTGATCTCCCCCAAATTCAATACTGCTCTCATTCCCCAACACACAATTCACCACTGACACTCGGGGCTGACGATTCAGCACTGCCCCCCCCCCCCACCAATATATGATCTCCCCCCAAATTCAACACAACACTGTGATCCCCCCCATCCCAATATGCGATCCCCTTCAGACCTGATCATTCACTACTACCTATCCCCCCCCCCCCCCCCCCGTCCCGACGTCACCTTCCCGCCCGCCGTCAGAGAAGAGGCAGTGGGCGGCACGCATGGAGGAAGAATAGTCTAGTGTCCGGTCAGAGGACACCGGTCCGACCAAGTCGCGACGCCATGGAGGAGGAAGAAGTCGACTCCCGAGCAGCATGGTCACCAGGGAGTCGGGACATGCTGGTCAGGTCACTGTGCATTGATGGGGGACATGCTATGCTGGTCACTGTGCATTGAATGGGAACATGCTGGTCACTGTGCATTGATGGGGGACATGCTGGACACTGTGCATTGATGGGGGACATGCTGGACACTGTGCATTGATGGGGGACATGCTGGACACTGTGCATTGATGGGGGACATGCTGGTCACTGTGCATTGATGGGGACATGCTGGTCACTGTGCATTGATGGGGGACATGCTGGTCACTGTGCATTGATGGGGGACATGCTGGTCACTGTGCATTGATGGGGGACATGCTGGTCACTGTGCATTGATGGGGGACATGCTGGTCACTGTGCATTGATGGGGGACATGCTGGTCACTGTGCATTGATGGGGGACTTGCTGGTCACTGTGCATTGATGGGGGACATGCTGGACACTGTGCATTGATGGGGGACATGCTGGTCACTGTGCATTGATGGGGGACATTCTGGACACTGTGCATTGGTGGGGGACATGCTGGTCACTATGCATTGATGGGGGACATGCTGGTCACTGTGCATTGATGGGGGACATGCTGGTCACTGTGCATTGATGGGGGACATGCTGGTCACTGTGCATTGACGGGGGACATGCTGGTCACTGTGCATTGAATGGGGGCATTCTGGACACTGTGCATTGATGGGGGACATGCTGGTCACTGTGCATTGATGGGGACATGCTGGTCACTGTGCATTGATGGGGGACTTGCTGGTCACTGTGCATTGATGGGGGACATGCTGGTCAGGTCACTGTGCATTGATGGGGGACATGCTATGCTGGTCACTGTGCATTGAATGGGAACATGCTGGTCACTGTGCATTGATGGGGGACATGCTGGACACTGTGCATTGATGGGGGACATGCTGGACACTGTGCATTGATGGGGGACATGCTGGACACTGTGCATTGATGGGGGACATGCTGGTCACTGTGCATTGATGGGGGACATGCTGGTCACTGTGCATTGATGGGGGACATGCTGGTCACTGTGCATTGATGGGGACATGCTGGTCACTGTGCATTGATGGGGGACATGCTGGTCACTGTGCATTGATGGGGGACATGCTGGTCACTGTGCATTGATGGGGGACATGCTGGTCACTGTGCATTGATGGGGGACATGCTGGTCACTGTGCATTGATGGGGGACATGCTGGTCACTGTGCATTGATGGGGGACATGCTGGTCACTGTGCATTGATGGGGGACATGCTGGTCACTGTGCATTGATGGGGGACATGCTGGTCACTGTGCATTGATGGGGGACTTGCTGGTCACTGTGCATTGATGGGGGACATGCTGGACACTGTGCATTGATGGGGACATGCTGGTCACTGTGCATTGATGGGGGACATGCTGGTCACTGTGCATTGATGGGGGACATGCTGGACACTGTGCATTGGTGGGGGACATGCTGGTCACTATGCATTGATGGGGGACATGCTGGTCACTGTGCATTGATGGGGGACATGCTGGTCACTGTGCATTGATGGGGGACATGCTGGTCACTGTGCATTGAATGGGGACATGCTGGTCACTGTGCATTGAATGGGGGCATTCTGGACACTGTGCATTGATGGGGGACATGCTGGTCACTGTGCATTGATGGGGACATGCTGGTCACTGTGCATTGATGGGGGACTTGCTGGTCACTGTGCATTGATGGGGGACATGCTGGACACTGTGCATTGATGGGGGACATGCTGGTCACTGTGCATTGATGGGGGACATGCTGGACACTGTGCATTGATAGGGGACATGCTGGTCACTGTGCATTGATGGGGGACATGCTGGACACTGTGCATTGGTGGGGGACATGCTGGACACTGTGCATTGGTGGGGGACATGCTGGTCACTATGCATTGATGGGGGACATGCTGGTCACTGTGCATTGATGGGGGACATGCTGGTCACTGTGCATTGATGGGGGACATGCTGGTCACTGTGCATTGAATGGGGGCATTCTGGACACTGTGCATTGATGGGGGACATGCTGGTCACTGTGCATTGATGGGGGACATGCTGGTCACTGTGCATTGATGGGGGACATGCTGGTCACTGTGCATTTGATGGGGGACATGCTGGTCACTGTGCATTGATAGGGGACATGCTGGTCACTGTGCATTGAATGGGGACATGCTGGTCACTGTGCATTGAATGGGGACATGCTGGTCACTGTGCATTGAATGGGGACACGCTGGTCATTCTTGAACCAACCTAATGATTGTTTGTTAAGTCACGCAATTTTTTTACAGTGTAATCCGTCAATGGTGATAGTATTAGAGTTTTTATTCTATATTTGTTGCCCTGGGGCTTTCTATTTAGTGTAAATGAGTAGCGCTATGTGCAGAGCTGTTTATGTTCTTTATATGGCTCTGCAGCTCCTCACCCAGGCCTACTTATAATAGATCTGGGTGAGGAGCAGTAAACATAATAGAATATTATAATTGATGTGATTATAATGATTATAATTAATTTAATGTTTTTTAATTAAAGCATATTTTTATGTAGTTGTATGTTTTATTTGGCTAAATTGATTAAATGCGCCTATATTTTTGGTAGAATATAAAAAAATTTGGGGCCCCACTTTTAGGTTTGCCCAGGGCCACACTTTGTCTAAAACCGGCCCTGGAGGGGCGGGAGGAGAAGGAGCAGATTGGCTCTCTCCTCTCACATCCATGTGAGGGAAGGGGAACTGTTAGTGCAGGCTCCGGGCTGTATGAGAGATGCTCTCAGTTCAGAGCCCTGCAGTCAGCAACACCGCTGGGGCCCCCCCGACCCTGGTAGTTCCACCACTGGTAAATACAATTTATATATTCATAGTACTTGTGTGGATGTCATTATTGATCAGCAGAACATCAGAAGACTTAAAGTGACTCTGAATACCTCCCAGGGTACAGCGGAGTCAGATTTAACCCCTTCATTACACTCACCTCTCCAGTCAGCAGGCTGAGGATCTCCAGGGTGAGGTTCAATATCGTCTCATTCCAGGGAAATTCCTTCCTTACATTTGTAGCACCACCCCCGCAGGAGCTGCTGATTATATTATTGGGTCTACACCCTGCCTAACAACCCAATCAAATTGGCTCGATCCCTCCTCAGGCACAACTGACCCAGAATAGGACTGGACTATCAAATAGATACACAGGTTGGAATACAATACTTCACTATGCAACAATACCTTGTTACCTTCTTGAATAGTAGTCCTTCTGGGTGACACAATAGAACAACGCACAAGATTGTAATTAACCAAACTTAGTTTACTATGTATCAAATTGAATAGAGGAGATACAATACAATACAATACAAGTCCATAAAAGGTTATTTAAAACAGCTTTAAAAAGGTAAAAGAATACCCCCACACTCCTCCTGCATTAAGGCTAGACACAGTACCAGGTAGGTGGGCCTATCTGAGTCCCTCCCCCAGAGTTCTCTTCTTTCTTGTTGATCTTCGCTAGCAAGGTTATTGAATAGAGCTCATTTGTAATCCAGATTAGGAATAAAGATCAAGAGAGAAAAAACAACGAGCTGTTAGTTGTCACCGCAGGGTGTCTGCGTAACTGAGCAATAACTTCTGCGAGAGAGATAAGCCTCTGGCGACTCCTTTACAGACCTTATTGTTTGTCTATGAGTCTCCTGAGAGAGTATGGTGATAAACCCCGGGGTTTTATCACCTCCTGCTGCGCTACCGCTATCTGTAGATAAAACTGTCTCTTCAGCAGATAAAGTCAGTTATTGGGCATGTGCCCTCTCACCAACAGAAGTTTCTCCTTCGCGCGCTTCCACTGCGGTCTCAGTCCTTTGGCTATATGCCAGCCGCGCGGGGTCCTTCTGGCGGATGACTTCCGGTCTCGGCAAACAGCAGTATGACCTCCAGGAATGTGCCTCGTGCTTGAGATGGGACGGTTCCACGTCGTCCCTCCAGGCTAAAAGGCTCTGGCCCAATATCCAGTGTCAGTCCTTCACTCTCGCTCGCTGGTTCCTCAGAGTCCAGCGCAGAAAGGCCCCCCGCCTTCGCGCGCTTCTCTCTTCCTTTAAATAACCTCCCCCATAGTGCCGTGCGGTGCAGCCGTGCACCCTGGATCTTGCAAAGCAGCCTGGGAGATGTAGTTTCTTCATCTTGTGAAAAGGAAGTCACAGCCCGGGAAATTCCATGCAGCTACCACTAGAGGGAGCCTAGTTCCTTCCCACATATCAAACAGTGTCTTTAGGCATGTTTAACCCCGCTACACACTCCCCCCACTTGAGAAACTTTGGTCCCCAAAGAGGTCAACAGTATGTACCCTAGTGCATAGGTTGGCATTATACAACAAAAACATTAACATTTTGCTGAAATAAGTCAATCTGAATACATCCAATTTTGTATTCTAATAGCAGTGCAACAGTAAAACGATAAAGTGCAATTAATAAACAAATAAGTGATTTCTACAGTGTTAATATAGTGCTGATTTCTAGTGCTTTTATATAGTGCTCCTTTAAAAAGCACATGTGCCTTTGCAATTTCTTAAACACTTACATCTTAAAGTTTGTGTTGAAAAAAAAACATCAAAAGGTGAGAAAGAGAAAAAAAACATATAGTGAGGTCAGAGCAACAAAATGTGCGCAAACATTAACTCACAAAGTAAACCAAATTGTGAACATCAAAAACTGTGCTTATTATAATGGCCAAACCCAATATCCTTATGTACAAACTTAAATGCAAACGTTTTCTACTTCAATACTTTGTTCTCATGATCTCTCACAGACCCCCCAAAACTTGGGTGGCTTGTACAGTTGTGCCTGGGGGTGAGCTAGGGTTGTCCCCCACCAAATCTACAGTGGAGGAACTAGGCTGGTCAGGAGATCTTTTGGAGGTAAAAACAGCTTCTTCCGAACATTCACCCAATTGATCATAGGTCAGTCTCTTAGGTGGGTGAATGACTCTCCTTTCCCTCTGTTCCCGTGGAGGCATGCTCTCAGAGGTGCTAGGATCAGGCACTTCTGAGGATTCTTCAATGTCCCCCTCCTCATGTTCCAACACAGAGGAACCTGATGGTTCAAGAGAGGTCAGTTCTTCTTCAGAGAAGGGTGCAACCTCCTCCTCAGAATCTTCATCCTCAGCTGCTTCTTCTGGAAGCATATGAAAGGGTATGAATTCAGGGGCTTCTGCCCGAAGGGCTCCTCTATCAGCCAAGTCAGATGAAGACAGGGAGGCAGGTGTGGGTTCTGGCAACTGAGATGACCACAACCAGTCGGGTACCTCCTCTTCATCTTCCAAATCTTCAGATGGAGAACTTCCCTCTCCCTCATCTGGGAGCGTCGTCTGAGATCTGGTAACTGGTCTGGACCGGCGAGAAGTCGAAGGGGCCTCTGACAAGTCTTCCACAGGGGGCATACGAACCGCTTCAGAGAGAGGCAGCAAATGGTTCCGATGCCAAGCCTTCAATGGACCCACACTTCCTTCAGGCCGAATTTGGTACACAGGAAGGTTTGGCAGTTGCTTGCAGATAACATAAGGTTGGGACTTCCAGCGGTCTGCCAACTTGTGTTTTCCCGGGACACCCAAGTTTCTCAACAAAACCCTGTCCCCTGGTTGCAGGTCATGGATCCGAACTTTTAGGTCGAAATTTTTTTTATTCCGCAGTCCACGTTGATCAGATGTGGCCTGAGCCTTGTCATAGGCCGCTTTCAGACTCTTCCGCAGTCGGTCCACATATCCTCTATGCGATGCTGAAGAGGTATGATCAGGCGAAATGCCAAAGGCCAAATCCACTGGCAACCGAGCCTCCCTTCCAAACATCAGCCGATAAGGGGAATATCCAGTAGCATCACTGACAGTGCTGTTGTAGGCATGCACAATGGCAGCTACGTGCTTGCCCCAATGCTGTTTCTTCTCTGAGCTCAAAGTCCCCAACATATCCAAAAGAGTCCTGTTAAATCGTTCAGGCTGGGCATCCCCCTGTGGATGGTAGGGAGTGGTTCTAGTCTTTTGAATGCCTAACATATCTAACAGTCTCTTGATCAGTCTGCTTTCAAAGTCCCTTCCCTGATCAGAATGGAGGCGTTGTGGTAACCCATAATGTACAAAGAACTTCTCTACAAGAACTTTGGCTACCGTTGAGGCCTTCTGATCCCTTGTTGGGAATGCTTGAGCATATCTGGTAAAATGGTCTGTTACCACAAGGACATTCCCCTGGCCACTCAGATCAGGCTCTAAGCAAAGGAAATCAATGCACACCAGCTCCATGGGTCCCTGACTTTGTAGATGGCCCATTGGGGCTGCTTGACGTGGCAGAGTCTTCCTCTGTATACACCGGACACAAGAATGACAGTATCCTTCAACTTCGGCCCTCATACAAGGCCAGTAGAACCTGTCCCTGACAAGCTGAAAGGTTCTTTCGGGCCCCAGATGGCCATGATTATCATGAAGAGCGGCCAGAACTCCCTCTCTGTATTTAGCTGGTAAGAACAGTTGCCACTTCTCCTCCAGATCTTCAGATGGACCTCTCCGGTAGGCCACTCCTTCTCTGATCTGTAACCGGGTCCACTCTCTATGCAACAGACGGGCCCCCTGAGGGGAGTCAGTTAGAAGCAACTCAGGGCTCTGGATCTCCAGGGCTTCCAAGAGAAGTTTTCCCAAAGGGTCTTCCAACTGCTCCTTCCGCAAGTCCCTTTTGGACAGCCGGGGCAAACCCTCCCCTTCAACTTGGGTCACCTGGCAGTAGCATTTGGGTACTCCGATAGCCGAAACCCCAATCTCTTCTGCTCTTGACCCTCCTCGGGATCGAAATTCAGTTCCCTGATATAGGGCACGCACCCCTTCTGGAGCCAAATGAGTCCATTCTTCCGCAGGTTCCTGTGGAACATGCAACCTTCTGGATAGGGCATCTGCATCCCTATTTCCGATTCCTGGCCGATACTTCAGGCTAAAATTGAAGCTAGAGAGGGCAGCCAACCATCGATGTCCTGTTGCATCCAGCTTGGCCGTAGTCAACAGATAGGTGAGGGGATTATTATCTGTCTTGACAATGAATTCAGCTCCGTACAGGTAGTCTTTCAATTTGTCAACCACTGCCCACTTCAAGGCCAAGAATTCAAGTTTGTGAGTAGGATAATTCCTTTCAGCAGGCAGTAGGCTTCTGCTCACATAGGCAACAGGTCGCAGATGACCCTCATGCTCCTGATAAAGTACCCCCCCCAGCCCATCTCGGCTGGCATCAACATGCAGTTCATATGGTTTTGTGGGGTCCGCATAGGCCAACACAGGGGCAGTGGTTAGGGTTTCCTTCAGCTGGACAAAGGCCCCTTCGCATTCCGGGGTCCACTGATCCTGGATGGATTCCTTAGCCTTCCGGGGGCCTATGGTGGACTTCGCCGGCTTTACCAACTCAGGGACATCATCTTCTTCATTCTTCAGGAGCTCATTTAGGGGTCGGGCAATCTGGGCGAACCCCTCCACAAACCTCCTGTAATAGGAGCAAAAGCCCAAGAATGACCGGAGTTCGGTCACATTTGTGGGTCTCGGCCAGGAAGCAACAGCATCCAGCTTGTCCGGGTCAGTGGCCACCCCTTCTTCAGACACGATATGGCCCAGGTAATGGACCGAGGACTGATAGAATTGGCACTTCTCAGGAGAAAGTTTCAGACCTTCTTCATGTAGCCTCTTCAAGACCTTTTCCAACCTCTCCTCATGTTCTTCTAAAGTTCTGCCAAACACGATAACATCATCCAAGTATACCAGTACCTCTATCAAATTCATATCTCCAACGGTCCTCTCCATCAGCCTTTGGAAGGTAGCAGGGGCCCCGGACAACCCCTGAGGCATGCGATTGAACTCAAAGAACCCCACAGGGGTGATGAAGGCTGTTTTCTCCCGATCTTCAGGGTGCATGGGGATCTGATAATACCCACTCTTTAAGTCCATCACACTGAACCACTTCGCCCCTGACAGACTCTGTAGGGCATCTTCGATTCGAGGAGTGGTATACTGGTCTGGGATGGTTCTTCTGTTCAGCGTTCGGTAGTCGATACAAAGCCTCAAAGATCCATTTTTCTTCCGGACTACCACTATCGGGGAAGCATACGGGCTCCTGGATTCTCGGATAATCCCGATCTTTTTGAGCTCTGCCAGCTGTTGACGTAGATCTTCTAAGTCACCTAAGGGGACTCGCCGGACTCTCTCCCTGAAAGGCTTGTCCTCACTCAGGCGGATCTTATGAGTGGCGCTCCTGGCACATCCCACGTCAAACTCGTCCTTAGAGAATATTTCCCTACATCGAGCAAGTTGTGCCTTGGCCCTCTTCACCCATTCCGGCGGGAGGGCAGCGTTTCCAGAGCAAAGCTCCTCTATAACCGCTTCACCCTGTTCCTTTTCTTTGAAATCAATGGGGGCAACTGGGGTAGCCGGGTTGACTTGGCCCAGGAGCACTCTGGCCGGTACCTTCACTGGTGTAATAGAGGTGTTTCTGACACTCACTAAAACCCTTCCACGGTTTTCCTGTAACACCTTCAAAGGGATCACCTCAGGGATCACTTCTATCCCTCTCTGTCTCTCCTTTTGACCTGATTCAAAGATAATGAAGGGACCCGGCTGTTGCCATGTGAGTTTAACAGAAGCCTTAAAACAGGCCACCTCTCCTGGCTGTAAGACCTTTTCTGCTCTATCCAGCTTCCAGAGTCGTCCAACTCCTTCTGCGGGGGTCTCTTGCTCCAACACTAATCGTTGGTAGGCCTGCCGTAGCATGGGATGGATCCTTGGCGCCTGAGCATCTTGTCCCTGGACCAGTTGTATCAGAAGGCGCCTTACCAGGTCAGTGTTTGTTCCTACGATGAGAGAGCTTTTGTTGGCCCCTGGTGGACGAGGACAGACCACCGCTAAGGTGTCGAAGGTTTCCGCTTCACCAGCCACTGATGGATCAAAGGTCAACTTGATTGGCAGATACCCGTCATAGGGAAAACTTTGGGTCCCAATACCCCATATCTCCAGATCTTCCAACTTCTGCAAAGGTAGATGGGTAAGATATTTATCATAGAAGTCTCTATACAAAAGAGTCACCTGGGCCCCTGTGTCAAGGAGGGCTCTTGTGTAAATTCCTTCCACCTGAACCGAGACCACTGGGGAGGGCCCGACCAAGTTAGTTGGGAATTCTCTTGATGTAGCCTGGTTGTCTGATTCAGTTCTCTGTACCCTGGCCCTCTTCTCCTTTTTCTTCCTTGATCTGGGCCCCCGCTGCACCCGGTGTGCATTGACTTTCCTTCCCTCAGTAACCCGGAGTCTAGAACTGGGGGTATTATATTTGGGTCTGACCCCCTGACTCAGTTTCCCTGATCCTGCACCACTTCTGGAGTCCCTTAAGACTGACGGACACCCGGTTGACTCCTTCACCGGTGTCCTCTGAAGTTTCCCGCTGGCTCGCGAGGTTTCGCGGCAGCATTTCCTGAGCTGGGACATACCCTTCTAACATGCCCAACTCCCCCGCAGTTGAAACAAGTTAACAATCTTGCAGGCCGTGGCTCTGGATCTGTGCTGAGACTAACAGGTTCATCTGGCCTCTCCGATATACTCCCCTTGGGTAGAGTGGATACCTGACCAGTCAGGATGGACACCATTTCTATCAACTGAGACACTTGGGTCTTTAGGAGTTCAACTTGAGAGTCACCCTCTTCCACACTTATCACTCCAACCCGGGCAGTTGAGTCAAACTGCCGACTTTTCTTCTTGTTGTCCAACATAACCTCTTCCTCTCTGACCATTCGAATCAGATCGGGGTATTCTAGAATGCCGCCATCTCGACGAGTTCGTAACAGTATGGCAATGGGATCTAAAGGTTGAGCCCCTTTCAGAACCTGTCGTGCACGAGTCTCATCTATTTTCCGGTGGTCTATTCCTTTCTTTAACAGAATCTGGTGGATAATCCTATCCAGACGTTTAATGAATTCGGACAACTTCTCCCCCTCTTCTTGATAACAGTGGTCCAACTGGTAGAGAAGTTCAGCCGCGTTCTCCGTCCGACCAAACACATCTTGCAGAATGTCCAAATAATCCTGTGCAGTGCAGTTCTTCTTGCTAAGCTTTAGATTACGTACAGCCTCTAATGCAGGTCCCCTTAAACTCTCTGTGATTCTCTGCTTCTTGTGCTGTTCTGGTACCTCCCATTCCTCCAAAGCCTGAGTGGCGGTATCTAACCACTCTTCGAACCCATCTTCTGCTGAAGGCACAGGCTGTTTCCCAGAGAATGTCCGGAGCTTCCTATATCCAGTCATCAAATAGCTCGAGGAGTCCCTACTACATTTTGCCACAATCTCCCCAAGAACAGCACACAGTTCTGAGCTAAAAGTCGACAAAGGTGATGACTCAGGATGCCCTTCTTGGACACCTTTTTCTTGGCTGGATACCCCAGGGGTGGTGGATGAGGGACCCGCAATAGGAACTCCTGGATGTATCAGGAAAAGTTCTGTTTGGTCAGTAGTTTTTACACTGTTTCCGTTGAAATAATCAGGGACCCCCTTCCTCCACTCACACAGTGCATACGTGTGTGGGACAGTGGTGTCAGTTTTCATGTCAATCACCCAAAATTTCCTGTCTGTGGATAGTGCCCTCAAAACAGGGAGGAGCTTTCCTTCAGTCCAGGCTTCTCCCTTGATTTCAACCACCAGGCCATTTTCCACTATGACATTCTCTTCCTTGCACCACTCAGCAGCAGCGACAGGATCCATTTCTGCGTGGGAGGGGATTCTATGGCTGAGAGGGTTGTATTGCAGGACTGTAGAAATCTAAGGACGAGCCCCCACGTGTAGCACCACCCCCGCAGGAGCTGCTGATTATATTATTGGGTCTACACCCTGCCTAACAACCCAATCAAATTGGCTCGATCCCTCCTCAGGCACAACTGACCCAGAATAGGACTGGACTATCAAATAGATACACAGGTTGGAATACAATACTTCACTATGCAACAATACCTTGTTACCTTCTTGAATAGTAGTCCTTCTGGGTGACACAATAGAACAACGCACAAGATTGTAATTAACCAAACTTAGTTTACTATGTATCAAATTGAATAGAGGAGATACAATACAATACAATACAAGTCCATAAAAGGTTATTTAAAACAGCTTTAAAAAGGTAAAAGAATACCCCCACACTCCTCCTGCATTAAGGCTAGACACAGTACCAGGTAGGTGGGCCTATCTGAGTCCCTCCCCCAGAGTTCTCTTCTTTCTTGTTGATCTTCGCTAGCAAGGTTATTGAATAGAGCTCATTTGTAATCCAGATTAGGAATAAAGATCAAGAGAGAAAAAACAACGAGCTGTTAGTTGTCACCGCAGGGTGTCTGCGTAACTGAGCAATAACTTCTGCGAGAGAGATAAGCCTCTGGCGACTCCTTTACAGACCTTATTGTTTGTCTATGAGTCTCCTGAGAGAGTATGGTGATAAACCCCGGGGTTTTATCACCTCCTGCTGCGCTACCGCTATCTGTAGATAAAACTGTCTCTTCAGCAGATAAAGTCAGTTATTGGGCATGTGCCCTCTCACCAACAGAAGTTTCTCCTTCGCGCGCTTCCACTGCGGTCTCAGTCCTTTGGCTATATGCCAGCCGCGCGGGGTCCTTCTGGCGGATGACTTCCGGTCTCGGCAAACAGCAGTATGACCTCCAGGAATGTGCCTCGTGCTTGAGATGGGACGGTTCCACGTCGTCCCTCCAGGCTAAAAGGCTCTGGCCCAATATCCAGTGTCAGTCCTTCACTCTCGCTCGCTGGTTCCTCAGAGTCCAGCGCAGAAAGGCCCCCCGCCTTCGCGCGCTTCTCTCTTCCTTTAAATAACCTCCCCCATAGTGCCGTGCGGTGCAGCCGTGCACCCTGGATCTTGCAAAGCAGCCTGGGAGATGTAGTTTCTTCATCTTGTGAAAAGGAAGTCACAGCCCGGGAAATTCCATGCAGCTACCACTAGAGGGAGCCTAGTTCCTTCCCACATATCAAACAGTGTCTTTAGGCATGTTTAACCCCGCTACACATTCTTCACAAAACTCAAATTCTCCTGATTCTCCATCATGACGTCCTTGTAGAGATCCTTGTGTCCTTCTAAATACTCCCACTCCTCCATGGAGAAATAGACAGTGACATCCTGACACCTTATAGGAACCTGACACACACAATGATACAGTCACCATCCAGACACATCCCTTGTCTGTTACTGGATAATGTCCCAGAATTCCCAGCACCGCTCACCTCTCCTGTCAGCAGCTCCATCATCTTCTTGGTGACTTCTAGAATCTTCTGCATGTTGTTTCTCTCGGGTTTTAGGGAGTCACATGGAGGCACTGTGATGGTCATATGATCACCTGACTTCAGAAGAGGAAATCTCTGTATTGGAAAACCAATAGGAATATCATCTTAGAATCCCAGAATCCTTCTCACCTCTCTGGTCAGGTCTGTGTTTTATTAATAGAGATAAGATTTATGTCATGTGACCTCCCAGAATCCTCCTCACCTCTCCGGTCAGGTCTGTGTTTTATTAACCACTTTACGTCTGCTCACAGTAATACTACTGCGGCAGAGTGGCTCGTTATCGTCTGACGACGTAGTATTAACGTCGTCAGACACTCCCCCTTCTGGGCGGCGCTTGCGCGCCGCCGGAGGCTCGCTCCCGCTGTTTTCATTCACAGCGGGAGTCGGCCAGGGGAGGAGCAGCGGCGATCGCCGCTGCTCTGCCCCGATCGCCGGGGATCTAGTGTGGAGATCCACCCGCCTGTGTAAACACAAGCGGACGGATCTCCATAGTGACAGGGAGTGACAGATCGGACTGTTCAGCATAGCTGGACATCCGATCTGTCCATGACTCACTCAGTCACCTCCCCCCCTACACGTCAGTAAGCACCAGGCATACATTAACCCCTCCCTCTCCAATAAAATTAACCCCTTCCCTGCCAGTGTCATTTTTACAGTAACAGTGCATATATATAGCACTGATTACTGCAGTAATGTCACTGGTACCCCCAAAAGTGTCAAAAATGTCAGTCAAGGGTCCGATCTGTCTGCCGCAATGTCGCAGTCCCACAAAAAAAATCGCAGATCGCCGCCATCTTTCCCTTTGTTAGTAAACGCAATAACTTTTGCGCAAACCAATCAAAATACGCTTATTGCGATTTTTTTTACCAAACATAGGTAGCAGAAAACAAATTGGCCAAAAATTTTTACATTTTTTTCATCCCGGTACAACCACTTCTGCAAGCTGACGTACAGATACATCGGTTCGCGCAAAGTGGTTAATAGAAATAACAATGATGTCATGTGACATCCCAGAATCCTCCTCACCTCTCCGGTCAGCAGGTAGATGATCTCCAGGGTGAGGTTTAGTATCTTCTCAGTCATGTGACTCCGGTCCTCCTCCATCCTCATTGGTGCCGTCATTTGATCTATACAGGTTTCTTTATAGATGGATAACTTTGGGAATGAAAGTAAGAATTATTTGGATGTATTGATCACACAATAATAGGATGTGGATGTGAGGGGTGTAATGGGGGGTTGTTGTACATTTAAGAACTATTTCCCCCATGGGAACACATTTAGTTTGAACTGTTTGGTGTTTTACACATTTTCAAGGTCCTGGGACCCTCTTGACCTGCTGGATCAGAAATCCCCATTTCTCTGTTGGGTTTGTTTGGTTTCTGAACTGGATTTGATTAGTATTAGATCTGCAGACCAGGAATGATAAATACGATCCTTCCTGTGACTTGTTTGCTCTGAGGCAGTGCTGTGAGTCAATGTAGAGTCATCATGGAAAGGGGAACTTGCTGACTTTTGGTCGGAGTTGCCGGATAATCAGGCTAATTGCCAGAACTCCGACTGCAAGGCTTTAATCTCCGACAGCCTGCTGACTAACAGGAATGATGTCACTGTCACTTTCTGCAGTAGGAGAAGGGATTGGATTGGAGGATGCTGCTGGTGGAGTAGAGAGCTGTGGGGGAGGAGTCTGTTCTCTTCCCTCCAATGGCAGCCCAGTGTGAGTAGGAGCAGGACAGCTGGGGAGGGGTTTGTTTTATTGAATGGCAAGTATTCTGTAGTATCCAGGACATTGTACAGACTGGCAGTGGGTTTTTGGGGCTCTGAATTCCAGCACCAGGCACCACCAAACCCTGTGTCATGGGAAGGTATTGGACTGGCCAACCAGTAAGTGATGCTGCACAAACAGACCTCCTCAAAGAACAAGTGTCCTTCTTTGTTCTATTTGGTGTCCTGCAACATATTTCTTGACCAGTGAGATGGTGAGGTGAAGGCTTCCTTCACTTGCTGGCAGGAGTTCTTCAAGAAGGTCATAAAAGTAAGTGCAGGTGGCGTGAGAGGACCATCAAAGAGCAGAAGTCTCTATGAGCCCTAAAGCCCCCTCCTATCTCAGAGCCTTGAAGCCCAACTACCCTCTCAGAGTCCCCCACGGCCCTTCAGGCCCACTAACCTCTCAGAATTGTTGAGCTCTATTACTTCCTAGGAGGCACCTAAAGTTTTTCAGCTACACTTCCTCCTCAGGGGTCCCAGAGCCCTTCAGATGCAGTAAAACCTCAAAGAATCCCAGAGTCATTTAGTCCCACTACCTCCACAGAGACCCCTCATCTCCTCTACTTCCCTCGGACCCCTCAGTATTTTCCTCCCTGACACTGTAGTAATAAAAACAATATCATTAGTAGTAATCAGCATGTATTCATGAAAAATCGTTCTTGCCAGACCAATATATTAACCTTCTATGAAGAAGTGATCTGCCATCTAGATAAAGGAAGGCCTGTGGATGTGGTGTATCTGGATAAAGGAAGGCCTGTGGATGTGGTGTATCTGGATAAAGGAAGGCCTGTGGATGTGGTGTATCTGGATAAAGGAAGGCCTGTGGATGTGGTGTATCTGGATAAAGGAAGGTCTGTGGATGTGGTGTATCTGGATAAAGGAAGGGCTGTGGATGTGGTGTATCTGGATAAAGGAAGGGCTGTGGATGTGGTGTATCGGGATAAAGGAAGGCCTGTGGATGTGGTGTGTATGGATAAAGGAAGGCCCGTGGATGTGGTGTATCGGGATAAAGGAAGGCCTGTGGATGTGGTGTATCTGGATAAAGGAAGGCCTGTGGATGTGTTGTATCTGGATAAAGGAAGGGCTGTGGATGTGGTGTATCTGGATAAAAGAAGGCCTGTGGATGTGGTGTATCTGGTTACAGGAAGGCCTGTGGATGTGGTGCATCTGGTTACAGGAAGGCCTGTGGATGTGGTGTATCTGGTTACAGGAAGGCCTGTGGATGTGGTGTATCTGGTTACAGGAAGGCCTGTGGATGCGGTGTATCTGGATAAAGGAAGGTCTGTGGATGTGGTGTATATGGATGGAGGAAGGCCTGTGGATGTGGTGTATCTGGATAAAGGAAGGCCTGTGGATATGGTGAATCTGGATAAAGGAAGGCCTGTGGATGTGGTGTACCCGCCAGCAGTAACCACCAGCATTACCTGCCAGCAGTAACCACCAGCATTACTCGCCAGCAGTAACCACCAGCATTACACGCCACCAGTAACCACCAGCAGTAACCGCCAGCATTACCCGCCAGCAGTAACCACCAGCATTACCCGCCAGCAGTAACCGCCAGCATTACCCACCAGCAGTAACCGCCAGCATTACCCGCCAGCAGTAACCACCAGCATTACCTGCCAGCAGTAACCTCCAGTAGTCTGCAAAATAAGTAGAAAAGGTAGAAAAGGTATTTGCATTAGCGTGTGTAAATTGTTGCAATGTGTTTTTTTAATAAATAGTTGTGTTTCGTCATAATATGTCATGTCCTTCTGTATGAAGAAGGACATGACATTTTCTGTCTGCCTAAGTCACATGTGCTAGGGGTGCAACTATCCCCCAGCACATAACTCCCCCAGCACATAACTGTAAATATCCCAGCATGTGCAGTGTTTATGACTCCTTCCACCATGACCACTTCAAATCACGAAAGTGGTCATGGCGGTTAGAGTGTTCCTTTAACCGCTTTACGACTGCCGCGAACCGCCGTAGCTATACATCGGACGCGCGCAGGAGGCTAGGGGGCGAGCGTGTGCCACTGGCGGCACGCTCCCGCCCCTGCCCGTCAGTGGGGAAGCCGATACAGCGGGCAGGCGGCTCCGATTGCGCTGGCCACCCGTGATCGTTCCCTGCTGAGAGAGAAAAACGGTCAGATGTTGTAAACACAGCTGACCGTTCTTCTCCCTGGAATGATCACAGAGCCCACGTGATCCTTCTATATAGGATCACAGGTCTCTATGGTCATTTCACAAGCCATGCCCCATCACAGTTAGAATCACTCCCCTATGCTCACATTTAACCCCTTGATCACCCACTGTGTTAACCCCTTCCCTGCCAGTGTCATTATTACAGTAACAGTGCATATCTTTAGCACTGATTACTGTAGTAATGTCACTGGTAACCCCCAAAAGTGTCAAAAATGTCAGTTAGGAGTCCGATCTGTCCGTCGCAATGTCTAATTTGTCTAACGTCTAATTACTAGTAAAAAAAAAAAAAGTGACATATCTTTCCTGTAGTTATTAAACGCAATAACTTTTGCGCAAACCAATCAAAATTCGCTTATTGAAATTTTTTTTACCAAAAATATGTAGCAGTAAACAAATTGGCCTAAAATGTTAAAAAAAGATAGATTTTTACATTTATTTTTGGGGAATGTTATATAGCAGAATGTGAAAAATATTGCTTTCGTTTTTTCAGAATTGTCGCATTTTTTGTTTATTGTTTGCACCGCATACTAGCTCATTATGAAATATTTACCTTAGAACGAGCCCCCGCCGTGCTGCCCGCTTACCTGTATGACGGGCGACATATCCAGTCGCCCGTCTTCTGGGATTGCAGTATCCGGCCATCTGATTGCCGGAGCCGCGGTGACGTCACTCCCGCGCATGCGCGCAGGAGCCAATGGTCACGGCACGGGGCTCTGAAGGAACGGCACCAGCGGCCATTCCTTCAGAGCGCATGCGCCAGTGACGTCACTGGCTGCATGTAAGGTAAATATCTCCTAAACAGTACATGTTTAGGAGATATTTACAGTACCTATAGGTAAGCCTTATCATAGGCTTACCTATAGGTAAAAGTTGCAGAGGAGGGTTTACTTCCTCTTTAAGGGGGTAAATCCTTCCGGTCCAGAAGTGGTTAATATGTCTCAGAAGAAGTAAACCTCAGTATACTGATTCCATTTCATTTTATCATCCTCTAGATGTGTTAAATTAGTGAGCGGGGCACGGGGCGCGGCGGCGGCGCAGAGTGCCACCTCCCTATAATAAGTTTTTGCAGGTTGGGATGCCTGTGTGTATCATCATCTGCTGGAGATAAAAGACGTCACAGTGACTATGGAGGAAGAGGATGGACATGACGGGGGGTTACTGGATATAAATAGAAAATAAGATCTTATTACCTCCTCTGCTGTCACTTCTAGTAACGTCTCCTCGCTACGTCGTACTTATTCTAGATGACTTCCTGTCTGTTCCTGACCTCACTTTCTGTCTGTATTCCATAGAGACTTCCTGTCTGGGTAGAAGTGAGATCACCACCTTGTGGATCTCCGAGGAACTGCAGCCCTGAGAAACATGATTACCATTCCTCTATAATAACGGAAAATTGTTATCAAATAACAATTTTCCTTTCCTGATGGCAGCTTACGTGTGGGTTAGTCCCGCCTCCTCCTACCTCATAGGACCCTACTCCCATAAATTTTTACTCCGTGCCAGAGGCCGTGTTCCTTAAATTGCTTACTCCAGCAGATGGGAGGGGACTCCAGCTGCCATGGAGTCCATCAGGAAAGGAAAATTACGGTAAGTATTTGATAACAATTTTTTGTTTTCCTGACAGACTCCATGGCAGCTTACATGTGGGAAATAACTAGCCAAACAAACAAGGGTGGGAAACTGCCGGCCAAAAGAAATTTAATTTGCACCATCAACAGACAGTACTTGCAAACCAAAGTTAACAGAAGACAATGAAGCTGGCTCAATACAATAATGAGCATGAAAGTGTTAATGGAAGACCATGAAGCCGCCTTGCATATTACTTCAGGGGCCACATGACAAGAAGGCACCCAGGATGTGGACATCCCTCTTGTCGAATGCGCAGTCACCGCTTCTCGCGGAGCCAAGCCCTTAGCCTTATATGCCCATTGGATGGTCTGAACAATCCATGCCGCTATGGATCTTGAAGAGGCCTGCAAGCCCTTGTTCTTCCCTTGGAGGAGAACAAATAGATAATCTGAAGGAAGCTGTTGCATCCAGGTACAGTCTCAGCATTGCACCCACATCTAATGGATATGTATCCGGATCATCTGACGATTTGAATGTTGGAAGGACAATCTCCTGGTTCTCGTGGAAAACAGAGACCACCTTGGGGTGTGATCCCAACATGGGGATAAGAACCACACGATCTGGAAAGAAGGTCAGGAATGGTTCTTTGCAACCCAGAGAACTAATCTCGGAGACTCCTTTAGCTGAGGTGACGGCTACCAAGAAGGCCGATATCAGAGACAGATCTTTAATCGAGAGTTGCTCCATGTGACTTCCTCTGATGTCAGAAAGGAAGTTCAAGACGAGTGGAAGATCCCATTTAGGGAACCTTGGCTTCCTCTGTGGCCTGAGTCTGGATGCTCCCTGAAAGAATTGACGAACAAGGGGATGAGACGCCCAAGAAGTTCCTGTGAAGGCCGAAATAGCAGAAACTTGCACACGTAGTGAGCTAACGGATAATGGTAGGTCCAGTCCTGACTGCAGGAAACCAAGAATATGCTGGATATTCAGGTCATTGTATGACCCCCCTTTCTTGGTAACAAAATCCATGAACTTGGACCAGATCCTTCCGTAGACCATGTTAGTGCCCGCTCTTCTGGCACTTAAGAGAGTAGAAATTCCCCTACTCGGGCAACTTAACGCCTCCAGCCTTTCCCTCTCAAAAACCATTCCTTAAGGTGCAGATGAGTCGGGCATGGGTGTAGAGTTGCTCCCTGGGACAGAAGGTCCGGCCTGATGGGTAGAGGAACTGGATCCGAAAACTGAGGAGCATCTGCATGGGAAACCATGGCCTGTTAAGCCAGTATGGGGCTATTGTTAGCACTTCCACATCTTCCATCCTGAGTCTCGCCAGGAACCGGAGAATGACAGGAACTGGGGGAAAGGCATATGCCCTGTGGAATCTCCACTGGTCTGTCAGAGCATCTGTCCCAAAGGCTTGGGGACAACAGAACCTCACATAATACTTCGGAAGCTTGTGATTGCATGGGGATGCAAATAGATCCACTTCCGGGTGAAATTCCAGAGAAGTGAGCCACTGGAAGACATCGTTATGAAGGCTCCATTCGTTGTTGTCCAAGCGGACTCTTGAGAGGAAGTCCGCTTGAACATTCTGTACCCCCGGAAGAAAAACTGCAGTGAGGTTGACCAGGTGCTGGGCCCAATATAAGATTGGGTCTACCTCCTTCAACAGGGAGCGACTGCGAATGCCTCCTTGTCGCTTCACATAGGAGACCGCGGTCGTATTGTCCATCCTCAGGATCACAGAAGTCCCTTCTATTAGGTGACGGAATGCTTTCAGAGCGCAGAACGCGGCTCGCAATTCTAGAGTATTTGACACTACCCTGTGAGCTTGGAAATCCCAGCTGTCCTGGGCTATCTCCATCTGACAGAGGGCACCTCATTCGGTGTTGCTGGCATCCGTGGTAGCTGTGATCCAAGAGATGGGCATGATGGAATGGCAATTGAGGAGATTTTTGCACTGCAGCCACCATGGAAGGCTCTCCCGCATTGATGATGCAATGCGAATGAGGTGATTTTGATCTTCTGGACGCCACTGATGGAGAAACCCCACTTGGAAAGGCCGCATTTTCCACTGTGCCCACTTCACCATTGGAGTCGTGGTTGCCATGGTCCTAACCACTCTTAGACACTGAGATGCTCGAAGGTGAGTGGCCGACATAGCTAGGCATACCCTGTCCCTGACTACCGGGATCTTCTCGACGGGCAAAGAAATTGTGCCTCGACTTGTGTCGAACTGAGCTCCCAGAAATATTAACGACTGGGTAGGCTCCAGGTGGCTCTTCTCCATGTTCAGTAACCAGCCGAACTTGTGAAGAGTGGCTATTACCTGAGACCTGTTACCAGAAGTTGTTCTCGGTCTTGTGACAGCAGGAGCAGGTCGTCCAGATAATGGTGTAGACGGACGCCTTTGGTCCTGATCAAAGCCACCACTGCTAGTAAGACCTTTGAGAATACCCATGGCGATGTAGTAAGCCCAAATGGGAGACAGACAAACTGTAGATGATTCTGATCTACTGCGAATTGCAGGAACTTCTGGTAATCTGCTGCCACTGGCACATGGAAATAGGCATCCTTGAGGTCGATTGACACAAGCCAGTCTGCCGGTTGTATTGCTTGACGGATGGTGAATAGTGTCTCCATCTTGAATTTCTCCTTCTTGATAAAAAAGTTCAGGTGCGTGAGGTCTATGACCGATCTCCAAGCACTGCTCTTTTTCTGAACCAAGAAGAGAGGGGAATATAGACCCTGGAACTTCTCGTTGGTTGGAACTGGAACCACTGCGCCTTGAGCCACCAACAGATCTACGTAAGACAGAAGGCCTTGTCTTTTCTCTTCTGACTGTGGCAATGAGGTTGGAATGAACCTCAGTCTGGGCGGACTGCAGAATTTCCAGGAATGGCCTGTTGATACGTGTTGGAAGTGTAGTAGCCGAGCCCCGACTTGCTCCGCCTGGGCAGGCACAACGTCAAAAAGACTTTGTGGCCTCCCGACCACCAGAAGACCCTCCTCTGGGTGCTTTCTGTCCTGAAGACTGCGGTCTTCTCCAGTTCTTTCGGAATTTACGGCCAGGCTTATATAGGCGAGCATCTCTTGCTCGATCAGCCCCTTGCCTGGGCTGAGACCTCTTCTGGTCCAGCAAGTGCCTATCCTGGGGAAGGAACCCTGACTTACCACCTGTGGCACGGGAAATGGTGCTTTCAAACTTGTTGCCGAATAGGGAGGACCCCTCAAATGGAATTCGGCACCATGCCTGTTTTGACGCAGGATCGGCCAACCAAGGACGTAACCAAAGAGCCCGTTTTGCCGTGACCGATGAAAGCATTATCCGAGCCACAAGGCGGATCATGTCTAGGGAGGCCTCCCCTAAAAAAGCCGCCGCAGGCCTCAGCTCATGTACTGGCGAATTTCTTTCGACTTCTTCCGACACACTTCTGAGCGTTGTGTCCACACTGTCTGTCCACGACCCCATTGCTTTAGACAGGGCTGCGAGAGCCAATGCTGGCTTGCATGCCATTCCTGCTGACACATAGGTGCGCTTGAGGTCTGAATCAATGCGTCTCTCGAGGCCATCCTTAAAGGTGACTGTGTCTTCAAGTGGAAGGGTGACATGACGCATCAGTGCTGCATCCACCAGAGGTGCTGATTCCAGGTGTTTAACCTCTTCCATTTTAAACGGATACATTTTATTCACTTTGGAGATTAGAGAGTTTTTTCTCTCTGTGCAGCCTTATTCGTCTGTAATAATTTAGCTGACCTCCCCTAACAGGGGAAAGAAAGGGCGTTCATTCTTGAGGTGCTTAAAATACCTCTTCTGTTTAGAGGGTGACTCTACCGGCTCATCCCACTTCAGGGCTTCCTTCACAGCTTTGACCAAGGAGGGAACCACGGCAAAGTCAAAACCCGCACCAGGGTCGTCCGCTCCAGGCTCACCCTCAGAGTAGTCAGATGAGGAGTGACTGTGCTGGGAAGACCCAGGGATATGAATATTTTCACCAGCTGGTGTACTCGCCATCCTGGGGGAGGAAGTTCCCACATGAGCAGGATCCAAGGTTCTTAAGGACTCCTAAACTACTCGCCTGACCAGCGACTCCATCTGCTGGTTGCTGTCTTCCCTTTCATTTGCAGCATGTGCAAAACAGGGCTCACACAGCAACTTTCCGTCAGGCACCTGTGCCCCACATCCCCAGCAGGATCTTTTGTCAGAGTGGCGGTGTCCTGAAGTAGCTCCAGACTCTTCACCATGGCGCCTAGAGGATGATCGATGGCGCCTGAAACTTGATGATGAATGCCGCGTTTGCGACCTGGGAGGATCTTGATCTTCACGGGCTGAGTGAAGTCTTTTAGACCTAGAAGAGCATTAGGAAAGAAAATAAAGACTCAACAGAACAGCAGAAAAACCCCCAAACATTACAGGGAGACGAATAAAATCAGTCTTACCTGTGATGTAAGGGCTGGCCACCAGGGGGCGGTGAGACATCCATATCACTTTAGGAAAACTGCAAGAGACCATGAATGAGTGACATGCAGAGAGCAGGCAGGAAGCCTATTCAGCATAATCACAGCTATCTCTCACCTTTAAAAGATTCCTGAAGAGCACGGGGAAGCCGCTGGAAACACTGCTGAACAAACCCACAAACAGCTGAAACTGACAGCTATTTGAATTTGTTGCCGGAATTATGTCACCGTGGATTTAGCCTGTCATTTATCTTAGGTAGGTTCATCTCTTCAGGGAAGCCTATCACACCTCCAACTTTTAACTCTTCCATCAGCTCTTCCCCACAGTTATAGCCTTTTGTACCACTTGCCCCACCCTATTAGATTGTAAGCTCTTAGGAGCAAGGCCCTCTTAACCCTCTTGTATTGTAACTGTACTGTCTTCCTTTAGATTATAAAGCACTGTGCAAACTGTTGGTGCTCTATAAAGCTTGTAAAATAATAATAATACTGTAGGCAGAAATGTCCGCATATGGACTTCAACAGGGACCACGAGACTACATATATAACTTGTACAGTGTTTCCAGGTCTCCAGGTAGATTTAGCCTGTAATTAATAATACACAAATGTCCATATAAAAATGTATCCAGGGACCACTGATCCTATCTATGCATGGCTTGGATGTCACTCCTATTACTAGGAGCCCATAAGAATCCACTCACTGTCATGGAACTTCAGATCAAAGGACCTTCATTCCAGGTGTAAGAACAAAAGTCTATCCATCCAGGAGAGCTACAGAGAGCACCACCTCAGGATCAGATGGGGGAAAGACTGACGTCTGACCAGTGTATTTGATATCCCAACTTCAGAGACTACACAGTAGTATAGACCACCCTTATATATCAGGTCAGGTAGTAAAGATGGCACCCAGAGAGGCGGAGAAAGCCAAACAGCATTCCTGCCCCTTTTCACTGAATAACTGGGTATTCCATTGATTAACCCAGTCCCTCCCATCGGGAAAATACAGCCATAGGCACATCCATGTTGTGATTTCATTACCTCCACATGTCAGAAGCACCATGACACATAAGAAAATTACAACGTACAAAATTGTAATGATGCACATGTGTATGTGATGCCATGATGGGCAGAGTATGAAGCCACTTCACAAACTACCTCAACTGTCTAAAATTAGAACATGGGAGCCAACAAAGACCTGACACTACAGTGTACTTTACATTAAACATTGAAACACCCCAAAGCCACCTAATATCAACACAAATACAGCGTTACCATTCTCCATATTCTTGATAGTTACATCCAAAAGTGTCATGGTCCTAACATCGTAGGTATAGGAGAATTCAAATTGAATTAAATGTATCTCTATAAATCTACAAACTTCCCAATGTCCTGAGGTTCAGCATACCAATCCTGAGAACATCATCAATGCACCTGAACCAACCAATGATGTTGGTCAGGTACCCTGACAAGGCCTCATCCCCAAATGCTGAGTTCTCCCATTGTTTAACACAAAGGTAAGTGTAGGCCGGTGCACATTTTTGTACCAATTGCAGTACCTTGTGCTTGGCAATAACATTTGTCACCGAACATGAATTTATTATTTTCCAACAGAAACTTCGACAACAAAACTTGTAGGGTTCTAGGTCTGCAGTTGAGTTTTTTTCTATAACCTCGAAATCCTTCCTATGAGGAATATAATGTCTCTACATCTAATGTAACCAAGATGACATCAGCGGGTACCGAGACATTATTTGAAACAGTCAGGAGGTGAAAAGTGTCCCTCACATAGGAGGGCAAAACCACCACAAAAGTTTGTAGCAATTTATCAATATACTCATTAACTCTCCCAGGGGGTCAACTACCAATTTATGAACTTTTGGAAGCCTATAAAAAAATTGTATCTGTTAATTTATTACACAAAAAAAGGTCATTTTTTAATCAATTATACCCTTCTCAAAAGTTTCCTCAATCATACCAAAGAGGATCTTTTGATCATTCTTGAGGTTGATGGTTGCTTTCTTAGTGCACCATTCTTTATTTTCTAAGTTCTTTTGAAATATCAACACATATCTTTGTCGATCCATGATGACAAGGTTTCCCCCCTTGTCGGTTGGCTTGATAACAATGTCATGGAAGTTAATAAAGTGTGTGTGGAGAAAGGTCGGTTGATAAAGCTGCACGGCACCGTCCCCAGTATGTAAAGCAGCAAATAAATAGGGTCCAGGTGTGCAAGTGGAATGTAAGGGGTAAGGGAACAAGGGCAGAGAAAGGGGAAAGCGATCAAGCACACCTGGGTAGCAGGGGATTTAGTTTTGCCATCTACTCATTCAGACACAAAAAATAGTATTTTATATTAAAAGAATCACAGTATTTTATTCGTACATGAACATTCAAATATTCATTTTCTTTATAAAAAACAAACACAGAAGATATTCGGAAAATAATACAAAATGTGCAGATACATATAAACAATCTCTAGTCAGGTTTACTGGTGGATCAACGCGTTTTGCAGAAACAGCTTTCTCAGGACCCAACAGTAGTATCTCAATGTAGTTGTGTATAATCACATTCTCCGTTGTTTAAAAAACAAAACTCGAGGAAAAAGGTAATACATCATCCATCAAATGTCGTGACCCAAGCTGTCTCACCCTAGTATCCTGATAACAACTGAGATATAAGAAAGAGGGATGGGTCCAGCCCGCCCGTCCAGCCCGTTACTGTCCATGCCGGATGCATCCAGGATTGCCCAAAGGTGACCCCATACATAAAAGAAACAGTCCCCTCACAAAACAGGGACAGGCAGTAAGGCAGTCATGAAAGTAGTTATCCAGTTTAGAACAGAGATCTCATTTCCAAGAAGGGAAACAGGTGATAGTTTCCATCCTCAACTAAGCCAATGGCCACAAATACAGACTGCCTCCTACGTGCACCCAAGGGGAGAATGCCAAGTATCTCGCTTAGGAGATATTGCTGCCCAGGTGTGCTTGATCACTTTCCCCTTTCTATGCCCTTGTTCCCTTACCCCTTACATTCTACTTGCGCACCTGGACCCTATTTATTTGCTGCAATGTCATGGAAGTTCTTAAGCTATTCCAAAGCAACACGTTCTTCACCCGTAAGATTATCATATGCCATCTTTCCAAAATTCACCATTTTTTTTTCTCTGATCACTGCAGCCGCAAAACACTTTACTCTAGCTACTGCCGACAAGGGGAAGAAGAAGAAGATTAACCCGTAAGTCCACATCATCTACTTTGGACATGACCATGTGTTCCTCACCATTCTCACATCTCTGAATTTTCTTCATCAGTTGTAAAACCAACTGTCAGCTAAATCACCTTCACTATCCTCTACATCAGTGGTCCTCAACCCTGGTCCTCAGGGCCCACTAACAGGCCAGGTTTGCAAGATAACTCAAAAGCATTCCAGGTGATATAATTTGCTGCTCAGTGATTGCAGTACTCTAGTCTGCATCTCCCCAAGGTAATACTTAAAACCTGGCCTGTTAGTGGGCCCTGAGGACTGGAGTTGAGGACCACTGCTCTACATGGCCTTCCTCCCATAAGGCAACACAATCTCTTAAAGCTCTATACTCTTTTCTGGAGAGCTGGGACCAAACCACAATCAAAGGATTCTCTTGTCTTTTGTTTCTGGAATGTAATTTTTTCAAGACCAATTTACGGGTAAATAAATATAAATCTTTAACTGCTTCAAAGTACAAACCTTTCTTAACAGAACAAAACCTCAAACCCTTAGAAAGAAGAAGAATCTGAGCAGTAGAGAGGTTCATTTTAGAAAGGTTGAAGATTGTAAAGTCACTTTCATCTATTGTTTGTCCATCCTGTGCATATCTTGTTCTATCCCCTGTCTGCCCACTCCATGCAAGTGTTGTTACACCTCCAGTGAATACCCCCATTTGTGGAGAACCTCCTTCCCCTCCCCCTCTCTTCCTATATCCACTTCTTGACTAAGATTCCTTTACTCACTCAAACTGCCCCATCCCATCTGGATGCAGCTGGAGGCGCGCTCTGTTCCTGACAAGCTGATTTCTCATATATTGTGGCAACCGCCTAAAGAGCGCCTCCCCATATTATGCCCGGCCCTGTCCCATTCTTTGGCCATTTTGGACGGGTTGTCCAGGGCTCACAACTTTAAATCGCTCCACACCCCCTGGCTCCTGTGCTCAACAATAGCGGGTTCCCCCCGGGTCTCTCTCCCAGATCTTTCAAGTGGTGGACGAATAAGGGGCTCATATGAATAGCGGACTTTTTTGCGATCATAGGGTTATTCTGACGAGACAGAAACTGATTGAGAAATACGCCTTACCTATGTCTGAATTTTATCGCTTTACCCAAATTGTGCACTACCTACGCACTTTATCCCAGCTCTCTGATATCACAACTATGACTCCCATGGAGTATCTCTGTCAGAAATACGACAAGCTTCATGGCTATATCTCCGCACTGTATAACCTATTGTCTGATTCTTCTGTGAAATTGTCGTATATGGTTCAGTGGGAGGCCGACCTACAAAATAGTATTGAGCTGGTCGATTGGCGACTTATGGCTCAGGACGCCTCCAGATCGTTAATTAATACCTCAATTATTGAAGAGAACTACAAAGTATTTCTGCGCTGGTATATGGTACCGACGCAAATTTCGAAATATGTACCTGGAGCATCTTCTTTGTGCTTCCGTGGCTGTGGTCAGGAAGGAACCATGTTCCACATCTGGTGGCAATGCCCCAAGGCACGCCGCTACTGGATAAGGGTGTATAATTTTATATACACCCTTACACAAATTAACCTGACTAAATCCCCACAACAGGCTTTATTGGGTCTGAAGGTGGATACCGCCATGAGGGCGCAGAGAAGGCTTATTACATTTATTTTCACGACTGCGAAAATAACACTGGCACGATCTTGGAGGTCTCCTGCCCTGTCGTTCGAGCAGCTTCGACATAAGCTTACCTGGATTATGCTCAATGAACGTATGTCGGCTATGCTGAATGATAAAATGAAACTGTTTGATAAAGTGTGGGAGCCATGGCTTCGCTATCTTACTGGTAGCAATTAGCGGAGGCTGGTTCGCCGGGGTTTCGGGGACGTGGGGTGCGGGGCGGGGTCCTTCTCTTTCTACTACTTCTTCTCTTTCTTCTCTCCTGCTATTCTTCTTACTCCTATCTCTTTGACTTCATTGATGTGTACCAAAAGCCCAATTAAATATTCCCAATTACGATGCCTAAGTGCGCTTAAATTAGCTGTCCTGGAGCTGGGACACGCCAATGGGCCGAATGGGTGGCTGATTTTGAGGTTTCTTTTTTATTACTTCCAACATTTCTAGCCCCTATTGCTCGTTGTAATTTGTTGCTTGTATTCACCAATGCTTGTTCTTGATTGATGTTATCCTGTTTCATGTTAAACTGTTTAATGACTTCTCACTCTTCCCAGGCGACAGTGCATAGTGGCTGCTTATGCTGCTTCTGTATATTTTCTACTTTTTTATTTCGTAGTTGCGGTGGGACAATTGGGATTGATATGCCTATGTCAACTGTGTTATTTTCTGTACCTTTGATGTTCTTTTTCACAAAACCTTCAATAAAAATCATTGAAACCAAGATTCCTTTACTCTTCCTCATTCTTCTATTTCTCCCCCCCCCCCCCCCACACACACAATCCTATTTTTTGTTAGTGATCCACCAACACCAACTTGGTCCCTTATATGGACTATGGATGCATTATTAACCACTTCAATAACGGGCACTTTTACCCCCTTCCTGCCCAGGCCAATGTTTGGCTTTCAGCACTGTCACATTTGAATGACAATTATTCAGTCATACAACACTGTATCCAAATTACATTTTTATCATTTGTTTTAGACAGATAGAGCTTTCTTTTGGTGGTATTTAATCACCAATGAGTTTTTATAAAATGCTATATAGGTGAAAATATTAAAAAAAAAAAAAAAAAAAAAAAACATGTTTTTCTTAGTTTCTGTTATGAAATTTTGCAAACAAATAATCTTTCTTCATAAATTTAGGCCAAAATGTATTCTGCAACATTCCTTTGGTGAAAATAACCCAAATCTGTATATTTAGTTAAAATGTAGTCTGTGTGAAAGTTATAGAGTCTACAAACTATGGTATATACACACTACAGTATATTTAACCACTTAAGGACTGAGCCCATTTTTGACACATTTTGTTCACAAGTTAAAATCAGTATTTTTTGCTAGAAAAACACTTAGAACCCCCAAACATTTTATATATATATATATATATATATATATATATATATATATATATATTTTAGCAAAGACTCTGGAGAAAAAAAATGGTCATTGCAATATTTTTTGTCACGCGGTATTTGCGCTTCGGTCTTTCAAATGTAATTTTTTGGAAAAATTACATTTTACTGCATTAAAAAACGGTCAATAAAAATCTCCATAGGCGACGCTTTAAAAATTTTTAACGGTTACCAGTTTAGAGTTAGAGAGTAGGTCTTTTTTTTATTATTATTTCTCTCACTCTAGCGATCGTGGTGATACCTCACATGTGTGGTTTGAACAGCAATTTAATTTGCGGGAGCGGCTTCCATATACGTTTTTTTCGTGAACGAGCTCACGGCGACGGGGGCAGCTAAAACATTTTTTTTCCTATTTATTTTTTTTTTATTTTACCAGAGGTTTTTTTTTTTTAAATCTGATCACTTTTATTGCTGCCACAAGCAATGTAAACATCCCTTGTGACAGCAATATGCAGTGACATGTACTCTTTATGGAGGTATCGGGGGTCTAACAGACCCCAAACCCCTCCACTGCACTTCCATGTATTCAAAACGCCGAAAAAGGCATTTTTGAATACTGTCACTTTTTAAATTTGGCGCCTTTGGTAACCGAGTAATCCGGACGTGACGTCACAGATGCCGCCTCTGGGTTACGTCATCGGAGACCCGATCAAAGCCACATCCGGTGGGATGGGAGACCTGGGCAGAGCCTCGGAAGGCGGCGGGAGGAGGTCCCCTCCAGCTCGCTGGGGTAACGATCGAGCGGTGTCCGAGCCGCATCTGTTGTTACCGCCAGAAAGCGGACCTCCGGCTCTAAAAACCGGTACTGGGATGGTGCCTCTAGCTAGAGGCATCACCCCGGTACAACCACTTAAAATCAGCCGACATAGGGATACGTTGATATGCGTTAAGTGGTTAAAAACGGATCAAACCTGATGTCATGACGATCAATCTCATTTCTTGAGGCCTGAAAATGCCCAGGACAGTATAAATACCCCCCAAATTACCCCTTTTTGGAAAGTAGAAAGTCCAAGGTATTTAGTAGAAGGCATACTGAGTTTATTTTTTACAGTTTTGTTTACATACTGTCACCAGAGTCATCATATGACTGGTGAGGTGGTGGTAAGGGATACTGACTGGTGGCAGAATGTAAAAAAAAAACATTAATGCATTAATAATAATAATCATAATAAAAAATGATACAAATAATAATTTATTTAAAAAAAAAAATATTTTCCATTCTTTTTACACAGTGACAAGTGCAGTGTAAACATGTTGACCTTGTACTACTCTAGAGAAGATCAGGATTTTGTTTTTCATTTCTTTTTTCCATAAAGTTTGTTGAAAATGTAACATGGATAAACAGAGTCCACAATAAGTACAATCAACTTGTACAATAGGGATGGCATAAGCTTAAGTCGTAACAAAATAAACACGTTTATCAGAGATCATAACAAATTAACATAAAAAACAAACAATTCTGAGGTGGTTAGATGTGAAAAACGTATCCGTAATTTTGGTGAATTATCACATGAACATAAGCTTGCTATAATCTCCTTGGTCGATAGTGAAAGTGACATGTGTTAATATAGGATTTGTGAACAGCTGAGTAGAAACTTCCATGTGACCTACACATAGAAGGAGGGGGTTGGAGCGTATCATAATCAACGATGTTGTAATATGGGGGGTAGGTAGTGAGTGAGGTGGTAGGTGAGGAGGGGAAAAGGGAGGGGAGATGGCAGAAAAAGATAAGAGAGACAGTACAAATAGGTGTTTGGGAGCTTTTCTTTCCCTGCTCTCCTCAATGTATGGATTACGACGCAAAATATGAAGTAGATTAAAATGCATCTACTATATTTTGTTCAATATTGTCAATATAAAAGGGCTTGTCCATCTAACTGTAAGTTAAAGCGGAGTTCCGGGCACAGATGTAATTTTTTAATGAACATACCCCCGGGACAGTCAGGGCTAGCACATTCCAACAATGGCTAGCCTCTGATCTGTCCCGGTTCGCACTTACCTTTTAGAAGAAATACTTACTTATAAAATTTCTTCCACAGCGTTTCCATCTCTCTTGTGGGCAGCTGAAGCCGGCGCGGTCCTCTTCTGCGTCTTCTTCCGCGTCTTCTTCTCCCAGAATGCGCCGCACCGGCCCCTTTCGTCACTTCCGGCAGGGGAATGCGGTGTCGCCCGGAAGAGACGAGCGGGGCCGGTGCCGTCGCATTGATTCCTGGGAGCGATGATGTTTAGTTCCCAGGAATCATCGCAGCGCAGGAAGTGACGGGGTGAGCCGCGGCTCCGCGGGAGGAAGTACCCTGAGATGAGTATTTACGATCGTCAATTACAAGGTGAGTTTTAAAAAAAAAAATCTAACTATCCAATTCCTTTTCAGGTTAGGCTGAACTAGCGGACGGGCACAAAAAAAAAATATTGTTTTTGTGCCCGGAACTCCGCTTTAAGCAAGTAGTCTCTGCGGTTAGATTCTTGGGTAAAGCATCAAACATTGATACAAGGGATGTATAAATGAGGAAAAAAGGATTCAAGGCGGGTTGCCCATCGCGGTCTGGTATTCAACCTTAGACTGATAGTGGAACCATGTAGCCCAAGTGGAAACAAATTTGGTATAGGTATCCTTGGCTACTGCAATCAGTTGTTCCATTTCGGCAATTTTGTTTATTCGTTTGATCCAGGCTTGGAGAGAGGGGATTTTTGTTGTGCCCCAATGTACTGGTATACACATTTTAGCAGCGTTTGTTAATGTTACAGCGAGGGATTTGGCATGAGAGCATGTGGGGGGGAAAAATAATGAAGGAGGTATTGGGCGGGTTGATATTCCAAATTAAGGGTTATAATTTGTCTTATTTGGTTATGTATAGTGGACCAAAAGGGTTGTATATGTGGACACTCCCAGAAGATGTGCAAGAGAGTGCCAGTAGCCTGTTTACATCTCCAACATTTATCAGATATGTCAGCATTGAATCTGTGTAAGAGTTCAGGAGTTCTATACCACCGGGATAATATTTTGTAAGCATTCTCCTGAATTAATACATTTTGTGAGCTTTTGTGCATGCAATAATGGATGTGGTCCCATTGTTCCGTCAATATGTGCAAGTTCAATTATTTTGACCACTTTTTTAGTGCTTTTTTGGAGTCAGGCTCAAAATTATCCCAGAGTATATTATAGATTGTGGATATCACATGTCTTTGAGGAGTGGAGAGTGAACAAAGTCGGTCGAAAGGAGTAAGCAAGCTGTGCAAGGTAGCTTCACGAGAAAGTGCGGTAACAAAATGTTGGATTTGCATATGACCACCAGTTCAGTCTTATATGTTTCCATTTGGCCTGGATTTGCGTAATTGTCATTAATTTGCCAGAGTGTACATTTTTTTTTAATTTTTTTATGAGTCGTTTTATAAGCAATTATTTTTATGAATGACACATGGTGTACCACTGTGATAGTTACAGCTATCACATGGTACACATGTGATAGGCAAAAGGAAACTAAATGTACACCACTCCAAAGCTGTCTGCAAATCCAGGATCTCCCAATCCTACTTGCGGCAACAAAACTGGGTGCCTGCTAGGGTCCGCAACCTGGAAAGTCCATGCAACAAGAGAACAGAGATGCGGCACATCCAGAAATGAAGAAAAGTCGTAGTTTATTGTAGAATCACAGGCTTAAAACATGACACACGAAGGATCCACAATTTTCAGCAGATGCATTTCACACAAAGTGCTTAATCATTGCTCAAATGTGATAGGCCCTGTCTGTTCTTGGATAATGTCTACACAGTGTTTACTGATTGGCTTTATCACCCCAACGAGCTCTCTCCAGTTCATAGATGTAATCATTATGTTTGGATGATCTCACCAGTCCAGAGCCTTTCCTTTCATCCTACATGTTCCCTTCTGAGGATTCTTCTATCCTTCCAAACAAATGTATGAAATCATCCATGAGTCCTCCTTCTATGTGATCTAGAAGATCTGGAATCACAATGCCTTCATGGATAAAGTGGATGACCCAGTTTATATATTATTTATTGCTTTACAGCTTTTTTCCTTCCAGGATTAATTATTTATTTATATAACCATTCAAGGAAGTGTTCTTAATTTGAGATATCTCCACCACCATTTTTATGTGACCATTACATCCTTGCAATGTATATTTACCATCTTCACTATGAGTGGATATTTATATATTTTTATGCTTTTGGATGTATATTTGCATTTTCTTCACTAAAATGATCAGTTTTTTTTTTGGGGGGGGGGTATCTGTTTTATTAGCTATACATTCTTTGTTAACTTGTGTTCTGTGTCTTAAAGACTTTTCTATATGTACTAAAAATATCTTTGTTAAACAATTGGTTGCATAAGAACTGTATCTGTTTTTTCTTACTTTTTTTTGTGTTATATTTGAACTTCTGTGGTAGCCCTGTAAGATATTTTAAAGGAAGGGTTACTATGACATATTTCTCGGGGCTGCAGTTCCTCTGAACTCTACAAGATGGTGATCTCACTCATATCCAGACAGGAAGTTTCTATGGAATACAGACAGGAAGTGATGTCAGATACAGACAGGAAGTGATCTGGAACAAAGACAGGAAGTTCCATGCGGCAGGAAATAGAAGTCATTGCTGGAAGTGGCAGCAGAGGAGGTAATAAAATCTTATTTTCTATTTACGCCCAGTAACCCCCCGTCATGTCCGTCCTCTTCCTCCATAGTCACTGTGACGTCTTTTATCTCCAGCTGATGATGATACACACATATAAAGCGTGGAAATGTAGAATAACCCCGTATATTACAATGAGGGAATTTATGGTCTGTACCACGAGGGGAGTTATCGATGTCAGTAAATGCCGGTTCCGGACATTGTATGTGGGGGGAATGAAATGATAATTAAAGGTCGGGATTAAGGAAGATTTCTGCAAGATTGTACACGGGAATGATCAGTGCCCCCTCCAGAGACACTATGACCAGTCTCGCAATAGGAGTCTGAAAGAGAATGGATTTTGGGGGGATGAGATGGTGAACCCGGATTGGGGGACAATTTTATCCAAAAGAGATCCAGGTGGGAACAGGGCCAGACTGGCCTACCAGGATACTGGGAAATTTCCCGGTAGGCTGGCAAGTCCCCCTGCCCTGGGGTTGCTAATACCTGCGGCCGGCCCGATATGAGCACTGCGCATGCACCGCCACCGCTCGGGAAAGCCCATACACTTTCAGCTATTCCTGGCAGACGGCGCATGAGCGGTGACGTGTTGGCGCTGGGTGGCGCCATTTTTAAATATAAGGCACTTCATTAAAAGGTAAGCGAGATTCCTCCACAGCCCCTTCTTCTCCTCAGGAGATGCAGTGCTGCAGGCATGGTACAGGAGATTCTCCTGTACCATGCCTGCAGCCCTGTAACTCCTGCACTATGCCCGCAGCCCTGCATCTCCTGTACCATACCCACAGCCCTGCATCTCCTGTACCATGTCTACAGCCCTGCATCTCCTGTACCATGTTCCCAGCCCCTGCACCATGCCCACAACCCCTGCATCTCCTGCACCATGCCGGCAACCCTGCATCTCCTGTACTATGCCCACAGCCCTGCATCTTCTGTACCATGTCTGCAGCCCCTGCATCTCCTGCACCATGCCCGCAGCCCCTGCATCTCCTGCACCATGCCCACAGCCCCTGCATCTCCAGCACCATGCCCGCAGCCATTGCATCTCCTGCAGCATTCCCGCAACCCCTGCATCTCCTGTACCATGCCCGCAACCCCTGCATCTCCTGTACCATGTCCGCAGCCCCTGCACTATGCCCGCAACCCCTGCATCATGCCCAGAGCCCCTGCATCTCCTGCACCATTTACGCAGCCCCTGCATCTCCTGCACCATGCCCGCAGCCCCTGCATCTCCTGCACCATTTACGCAGCCCCTGCATCTCCTGCACCATGTCCGCAGTCCCTGCATGTCCTGTATCATGCCCGCAGCCCCTGCATGTCCTGTACTATGCCTGCAGCCCATCCCCACAGCCCCTGCATGTCCTGTACCATGCCTGCAGCCACTGACCTGTCCTCCTGTACCATGTCCACAGCCCCTGCATCTCCTGCACCATGCCTGCAGCCCCTGCGTCTCCTGCACCATACCTGACTCAATCATTAGAAGGACAGAGAAGGCAATCTGTCACAAAGACCGTGGGCGCCGAACAGTCTGTTGTTTACCGGGCGCTCGGGTTCGGCACATCGCGGATCGGGTGGACAGATTACTGGGTGGGGCTGGGAAAGACCCAACTGTCATGATACACGTGGGTACCAATGACATAGGCAGAGGAAGATGGAGAGTCCTAAACGATTTCAGGGACTTAGGCGCTAAGTTAAGGAGTAGGACCTCCAAGGTAGTATTTTCAGAAATGCTACCTGTACCTCGAGCCACACCAGAGAGGCAGCGGGAGATTAGGGAAGTTAACAAGTGGCTGAGGAGCTGGTGTAGTAAGGAGGGTTTCGGGTTACTGGAGAACTGGGCTGACTTCTCAGTCGGCCACCGGCTCTTTGGTAGGGACGGATTGCACCTAAATGGGGAGGGTGCAGCCGTACTGGGTGAGAAGATGGCCATAAAGTTAGAGGGGCTTTTAAACTAGGTGATGGGGGGGAGGGTACAGATGTAGAATTAGCCAGTGGAAAGCAAGATTCAGAGGGCAGAAATGGGGGCATTAGCGGTAGGGTGTTCGGAGCTCCTAAACCCCCAGGGTGGGTATGGGTAAAAATCAAGAGAGCAGCCTAAAAACATTAAATGAGGATATATGTAACCGGTCAAAGTTACGAGGCTTGTATACCAATGCCAGAAGTATGGCTAACAAGATGGGAGAGCTGGAGCTACTGATGTTTGAGGAGGAATTAGATTTTGTAGGGATAACAGAGACTTGGTTTGACAGCTCTCATGACTGGATGGCGACCATTCAGGGGTATTCCCTTTATCGCAGAGATAGAGAAGGTAAAGAAGGGGGAGGGGTATGTCTGTATATTAAGAACAGTGTACAGGTAAATATGAGAGGGATGATATTAATAATGGAGCTATGGACGAGGCAGAATCCCTATGGGTAGAACTTCAAAGGGAAGGCACTGTGGGGAAGGTAATATTGGGTGTATGCTATAGGCCCCCCAACCAGAGGGAGGAGGGGGAGGCGGACCTCCTTTTACAGATAGGATTGGCAGCAAGGATGGGAAATGTCATTTTAATGGGGGACTTTATTTATCCAGATATAGACTGGGCAGAAGGAACTGCGCATTCAGCCAAGGCTTGGCAGTTCCTAAATATTTTGCAGGACAATTTCATGGGTCAGATGGTGAATGCACCGACAAGAAACAACGCAGTACTAGACCTACTGATTACCAACAATACAGACCTGCTCACGGATATAGAAATACGGGGCAACTTAGGAAACAGTGACCATAGGACAATAAGTTTCAGTATTAATTACAGTAATAGGAAGCACAAGGGTAATATAAGGACACTGAATTTCAAAAGAGCCAATTTCCCAAAACTACGCTCGCTGCTAGAAAATATCAAATGGGTTAGAACCCTGGGAACAAAGAACACGGAGGAAAAATGGGAGTGCTTCAAGAGCATACTTAACAAGGGGATTGGCCAGTGCATTCCAAAGGGAAATAAATTTAAAAGAGCAAAACCAAACCCTGGGTGGCTAAACTCCAACATAAAAATGCATATTAGTGCTAATGAAAAGGCCTTCAAAAAATACAAGACTGAGGGGTCATTGGCAGCATTTAAGCATTACAAAGAGTGTAATAAGAAATGTAAAGATGAAATCAGGGTGGCTAAAATAGAACACAAGAAACATATAGCGGAGGAGAGTAAAAAGAACCCCAAGAAATTCTTTAAGTATATAAACAGTAAGAAAGCGAGGCCAGAACACATTGGCCCCATAAAAGATGACAAAGGAGATATGGCCACTGAGGACAGAGAAAAGGCGGAAGTGTTAAATTATTTCTTCTCTTCAGTCTTCACAAAAGAATTGGGGGGCTACACTAACCCAGCTTGTAAGGCCAAACTAAACAACACACCTCAGGAAATACCGCCATGGCTAAAAGAAGATAGACTAAAGGCCCGTACACACGTACCGATCGTCGGCATACAAACGTCGGTGGACGAAGGATCTGCCGATTGTACGCGTGTTAGTATGGTGCCTCCGACAGATGTCTGCGCACAATCCGCGGACAAAAGTCTTTCTTGCAAACATGAAAATATTTGTATGCCGACACCAGAACGGACGATTGTTCGCCTGTCAGTACACAATTCGGCCGACAGACCGCAGATTTGCAAGACTGGGCATGCTCAGAAAATAGAAAACACAGGGAAAGTTAACCATTACATGACATCACTTCTGCAGTCGGCGGACAAAATTCTTGTGCTGTCCTTGTGCTGTCTTTGCACTTTTCAGCAGACACCGACATCCCGGGGAGAAAAGAGGAACATTTGTAAGCCGACCATCGGTACGTGTGTACGGGGCTTTAGAACTAAACTAGAGAAATTTAACATAAATAAATCACCGGGACTGGATGGCTTGCACCTAAGGGTTCTTAAAGAGCTCAGCCAGGTGATTGCCAGACCATTATTCTTGATCTTTAAGGATAGTTTACAGACAGGTATGGTGCCAGCTGATTGGAAAAAAGCCAACGTGGTACCAATATTTAAAAAGGGGCCGAGATATATCCCGGGTAACTAGGCCGGTCAGCCTAACATCAGTAGTCTGCAAGATTTTTGAGGGGATGTTAAGGGACCACATACAAGACTTTAGTAATGAAAACGGTATTATTAGTAGTAATCAGCATGGATTCATGAAAAATCGTTCTTGCCAAACCAATCTATTAACCTTCTATGATGAAGTGAGCTGCCACCTAGATAAAGGTAAGCCTGTGGATGTGGTGTATCTGGACTTTGCAAAGGCCTTTGACACCGTTCCCCACAAACGCTTACTGTTCAAACTAAGGAAGGTAGGTATGGACCATAAGGTGAGTACCTGGATAGAGAACTGGCTCCAGGGGAGGTTGCAAAGGGTGGTGATTAATGGGGAGTACTCAGATTGGGCGGGTGTGGAAAGCGGGGTCCCCCCAGGGTTCTGTCCTGGGGGGCCAATCCTGTTTAATTTATTCATAAATGATCTAGAGGAGGGGATATTGAGTAAAATCTCAGTATTTGCGGATGATACTAAACTAAGCATGCCAATATCTTCTGGGCAGGATATGGAAACCTTACAAGTGGACCTGAACAAAATAATGGGGTGGGCAACTACATGGCAGATGAGGTTTAATGTTGAAAAATGTAAAGTAATGCACTTGGGTGCCAGAAACCAGAAAGCAAGCTACTCATTAGAGGGGGAACCCCTGGGTGAGTCTAGGATGGAAAAGGACCTGGGGTACTGGTAGACAACAGGCTTGGCAGTGGCATGCAATGCCAAGCCGCTGCAAGCAAAGCCAACAGAATACTGGGATGCATAAAAAAGGGGATTCACTCCAGAAATAAAGAGATTATTCTCCCACTCTACAAGACTCTGGTCCGGCCACATCTGGAGTATGCTGTCCAGTTCTGGGCACCGGTCCTCAGGAAGGATGTGCTGGAACTGGAGAAAGTCCAGAGAAGGGCAACAAAAATAATTAGGGGAATGGAGGACATCAGCTATGAGGAAAGACTACAAGCACTGAACCTATTCTCTCTGGAGAGGAGACGATTGAGGGGGGATATGATATTAATGTACAAATACTGTACTGGCAACCCTAGCATATGGAAAAACCTATTCAGAGAAAGGAAATACAATAAGCCATGTGGCCACTCACTAAAACTAGAGGAAAGGTGGTTTAACCTTAAAATACGCAGGGGGATCTTCACTGTAAGAGCAGTAAGGATGTGGAATTCTCTTCCGCAAACAGTCGTATCATCAGGGAGCATCGATAGTTTCAAAAAACTATTAGATGGGCACCTTAAAGACCACAACATACAGGGGTATACAGTGTACGGTCAACAGTAAACACACACACATCATAGGTTGAACTGGATGGACTGATGTCTTTTTTCAACCTCACTAACTATGTAACTATGTAACCTGCAGCCCCTGTATCTCCTGTACCATGTCCGCAGCCTCTGACATCTCCTGTTCTATGCCCACACAGCCTATGACCACCTCCAGTACCATATCCGCACTTTTACCACTTTTAACCGGAATTTGCTCTTATATATATAATACACTCTTCAAATGTGCTTTAAAATGCATGGTTTTCCCTTTTATGAAAAAGAAAATAATGGCGTTATGCTGTTAAAATGCTGGTATTATAATGCTATGGGGCTGGTATGAAATTATTTCCAGGGCTTAATTTTAGTCCCAGTTCCGCCCTGGGTGGGAATCAAAATGCATTTTTTTTGCAGCTGAATACAATTTGTTTTTGATTCATCTGTTTTATGCATCGTTATAGTATTTTATATCATTTTACCAGTTATTGATGATTATAAATAAAGTTTTGTATGAATTTAGTGATATATGATGATATAGAAGATGTAATTCTGAGTTATAAATGGTTAAGGAATCTGGGCGGGGGTAGAAGCGCTTTTTTGGACCTCTTCACCTGCCAATAGCCCTCCTCGACAAAGTTTGGCGCTTTTCAATCCAAACACATTAGATGTCACCAGGTTAGGAGAGCGCCCTCTCTGTTTACATCTAAGCGGTATCCGGCCCGCATTCCACAGGAATATCTCTGACCGGAACCCTGTCGGTGGATTAGCTCTTCAGCTCCTTATGTCGGTATTCCCCATTTACTGCTATAGAGGTTTCTATTGCTTCACAGGCACCACAAACTCTGTGGGACTACATGGCCCAGCACACCTAATTATCTACTAAACAAACAGCACTGACAATAAATAGACAAGACAATGACCATCCCGACCATACATGGCCTACAAAGGGCAATTATTACACTACACAGGCAGCCACTGGGCAATCATTACAATATGCAGCCAACACAATGATGGAGTGCAGGGGTCAGGAGTATGGAGCATAGAGCCCATTACATTTCTGGTCAGTAGACAAAAAAAACATCCCCCAGCCTGCCATGAAGAATATATTCCATCATTGGTGTCAGAGGGAGGAAAATACTGAGGGCTCTGAGGGAAGTAGAGGAGCTGAGGGGTCTCTGAGGAGGAAGTGGGACTAAAGGACTCTGGGACCTCTGAGGGTGACTGCATCTGAAGGATTATGGGACCCCTGAGGAGGAAGTGTAGCTGAAGGACGCCTTTACCTCACCATCTCAATGGTCAAGAAATACTGTAATTTGCAGGACACAAAATAGAACAAAGACCAAGAGAACAACGCCCCCCCTCCCCCGCCCCCGCCGCCGTTGTCATCCTCTTATCCACATCGGGCTGCCATTGGAGGGAAGAGGACAGCTCTCTACCCCACCAGCAGAATCCTCCTATTATCCAATCAAATCCCTTCTCCTACTTCAGAGAGTGACATCAATCATGTCAGTCTGCAGACTGCCAGAGATTGGAGCCTTACAGCCAGAGTTCTGGCAATTATCCTGATTAGCTGGCAACTCTGGCCAAGAGTCAGCAAGATCCCCTTCCTGGAGATCATCATGACTCTACATTGACCTTGCACCAGTGCCCCAGAGCAAGCAAGTCAAAGGAAGGATCATATTTATCATTCCTTGTCGTCTGCAGCTCAAATACTATTTAAAACCAGTTCAGAAAGCAAACAAACCCAACAGAGAAAGGGGAATTTCTGATCCAGCAGGCCAAGAGGGTCCCAGGATCTCAAAATTGTATAAAACACTAAACAATCCAAACTAAATTTGTTCCCATGGGAGCAGTAGTCCCTAATTTTACAGCAACCCTCCTGGTACCCCCCTGACATCCACATCCTATTATTGTGTGACAAATACCATACAAATAATTCTTACTTTAATCTACCAAAGTTATCTGTCTACAAGGAGACCTGTATAGATCAAATGACGGCACCAATGAGGATGGAGGAGGACCGAAGTCACATAACTGAGAAGATACTAAACCTCACCCTGGAGATCATCTACCTGCTGACCAGAGAGGTGAGGAGGATTCTGGGAGGTCACATGACATCACTCTTGTCTCTATTAATAAAACACAGACCTGACCGGAGAGGTTAGGAGGATTCTGAGATTCTAACATGGCATTCTTATTGGTTCTTCAATACAGAGATTTCCTCTTCTAAAGTCAGGTGATCATATGACCATCACAGTTCCTTTATGTGACTCCCTAAAACCTGAGGCACACAACATGCAGAAGATTCTAGAGGTGACCAAGAAGATGATGGAGCTGCTGACAGGAGAGGTGAGCGGTGCTGGGAATTCTGGGACATTATCCAGTAACAGACAAGGGATGTGTCTGGATGGTGACTGTATCATTGTGTGTGTCAGGTTCCTATAAGGTGTCAGGATGTCACTGTCTATTTCTCCATGGAGGAGTGGGAGTATTTAGAAGGACACAAGGATCTCTACAAGGACGTCATGATGGACAATCAGCCGCCCCTCACATCACCGGGTAAGAGGAGACTTTATTGTAAAGGAGAGAGCAGTACTGAGGGTCCACCTAGATCCCCCATCATCTGATAAACACATAGAAACAATGTATTCAGTCAGTGTGTGTGTTTCCTAAAGATGGATCCAGTAATGGGAACCCACCAGAGAGATGTCCCCATCCTCTGTATTCCTGGGATTCCACACAGGAAGGTCACACCATCCCTCACCATCATCAGGTAGATGAGGAACAACCACTGATAGTATCATTAGGATCTGTACATTATCTGCATTGTTACAAATAATGTCATTTTTATATATTCAGAGAGGAAACCTGAGAGATTCTAAAGTTGAAGGGAAAGCAGAAGAAGAAGAGGGGTATGTGAGAGATGATCAGCAGTCTATGGAGGAGGGTGGAATAACGGGGACATTTATAGAGGAGGACACTCCTAGAGAGATTATCACAGGTAGATCATTAACACTAAATACATTCCTCCACCCATACTGCTCACTAATCGGTCCAGAGAAAGGGCAAGGACTGGGTGATATCAGCCAGTAATCCCCTGGTCAATTTCCCGAGCTGTGTTCCCCGTCCTGTATTCCTGTATTTCTCTCGGACAATCTTCCTTCTCTGTGCTGCAAGCACAATTTATGTATCTTGATTGGATTTTTGGAGATTCTGGGGTTCAGCTGGCAGCAAAATCTTTATTTTCACCATAGACGTTACTAGACCTTGGCACCTGGGGCATGTACCTTAAGTCTTCTGCTCCATGCCTGAGTCTAGCGAAATCTCTGACAGAACAATTCTCCCAGGGTTACTTGCACTGTTATTTGCTGGCTGTGCCAGGTGGAGGGATATGTCTGTATAGTCTCAGATTGCAGTCTTAGGAGATGGGAGGCAGCGGTGTGGGACCTCTGTAACTTGTCTCCACCAAATATTTAAGCTCCCACTGATTACTGAATACCAATGTTATGAGTCCTGACCCTTACACTATATAATTTATATTGTACATTACATACTCCTGACCCCTGCACTATATACTCTATGTTGTACATTACATCATTCTAATACTATATAGTACTATCTGCTGTATCATATAAAATATGATGTACATTACTTAGTCCTGACTTCTGCTCTCTACCCACTGCTATATATACACATAATATGTATTGCATTTTTTTGCACCCATTGTCTACCAACTGGACATTTTATATCTGATGATTTGATTGGATCAAAGACTTTTACATGGTGATAATAATGTGATAACATCCTCAAACTTTGGAACCTTAAATAGAAAGTGATAATGAGGGAGGAGTCAATAACCCAATGATGGTGGTCTTCAGAATCAGTCTAGTCTTCATCTTGGTTGTTATCTTCCCATCCTCACTCTCTGACCTCTGGTGGGGCTCAGCCCCGCTGTTATTCATAACTAAATCATGGACTAAATAAGGAAGTGCAGTACTTCTTGTGTTGGGAAGATGGCAATGAGTGATAGAGGGGGTGGGGACACTCGTCCTATAATCCCATCATCACTGTCACTCCTATAAAAGATAGTTCTTGTTGTTTCCTCACTCTCTGACTAAGGTCCATGAATAAAGAAATGAACTGGTAGGAGATTCAGAGGACCCATTTACTAGTTACTTTGAAGGTGGAATTGTAAGATCCTCAGAGACAAAGCTGCCTGATGTGGGCAGAGTCCTGGTTTAGTGGAACCAATCTGCTCATGTCTAGTAATAATCATTTTTTTTCTATTTTAGTACATGGACGGGAGATGAGGAAAACCTCAGAGGATTGTCTCACTTTGTCTCCAGACTGTAAAATAGAAGATGAGGACATCACACAGTATAGTCCAGGAGAAAACCCGGCTACCTCAAGTGTCCATGTGGCAACACAGAGTGTAGATGGACCATCGTGTTCCTCTTATCCTGAGGAACCTCAGACTGTGAGGGATGCTGTCGCCCTTCCAACAGATACAAGATTTTCCTGTCCTGAGTGTGGGAAGTGTTTTCAGTCTAAATTCTATCTTAATAGGCATAAACGATCCCACACGGGAGAGAAGCCGTATTCCTGTTCTGAGTGCAGGAGATGTTTTTCAGAGAAGTCCAATCTTTACAAACATATGAGGTCTCACACGGGGGAGAAGCCATATTCCTGTCCTGAGTGCAGAAAATGTTTTTCAAGGAAATCCAGTATTTCCATACATCAGAGATTGCACATGGGTGAAAAACCGTATTGCTGTCCTGAATGTGGGAAATGTTTTTCAGACAAGTCCACTCTTTACACACATCAGAGGTCTCACACGGGGGAGAAGCCATATTCCTGTCCTGAGTGCGGGAAATGTTTTTCGCAGAAGTCCAATCTTAACAGACATCAGAGATTTCACACAGGGGAGAAGCCACTTTCCTGTTCTGAGTGCGGGAAATGTTTTTCACAGAAGTTCCACCTTTACACACATCTGAGATCTCACACAGGGGAGAAGCCGTATTCCTGTTCTGAATGTGGAAAATGTTTTTCACGAAAGTCATATCTTTACATGCATCAGAGATATCACACGGGGGAGAAGCCACTTTCCTGTACTGAATGTGGGAAATGTTTTTTACAGAAATTCGAACTTTACAGACATCAGAGATCTCACACGGGGGAAAAGCCACTTTCCTGTCCTGAGTGTGGGAAATGTTTTTCGCAGAAGTCCAGTCTTTACAGACATCAGAGATCTCACACAGGGGAGAAGCCGTATTCATGTCCTGAGTGTGGGAAACGGTTTTCACAGAAGTCCAGTCTTTATAGACATCAGAGATCTCACACAGGGGAGAAGCCACTTTCCTGTCCTGAATGAGAGAATTGTTCCTCACGGAAGTCCTGTCTTCCTGTACATCAGGGATTCCACACAACCCTCGAGGTGTATGAGTTCCTTGAGTGTGGGAAATGTCTTCTATATGAATGTTGCTGGACATCACAGCTCTCATGTGGGGAAGAAGCACACCCTGATATACACCTCAGATATACTTCATGGCTGATCTTCATCATGGAAGAAGCACTTCATAAGGAGATCAGAGATCACCAAAGACATGGATGAAGTATTGTACTGTGTTGGCCATTGATAGCAGGAGAAAAATAAAAATTGAGTCATTACCTTTCATTGGATAAATACATTTTGTGGTGTGAGGTATTGCAACCATTTAAAAGGTCACATTTTTTTTTAATTTGACAAATATTACTAACATTAACCTTCCTAGCGGTATTCCCGAGCGTGACTCGGGGTTAGATTTTAGAGCCAAAAGCGGTAACCCCGAGCCACACTCTGGGTACCGCTAGGAAGATCGCTGGATCCTGGTAGAGGTTTTACTTACCTTTTCTCCGGGATCCAGAAAAGTATGCGGGCGGTATGCGGCGGCGGAGCTTCATCCCGATCGTCTGTCAGCCCCAGCTTCCGTCTCCTGCGACGTGACGTCCGCAGGGGGGTGGAACCGGCGGCAAATTAAAAATGTATAACACACAAACACACTGATACACTGTAATCCTATTGGATTACATTCCCTAAATAAAATAAATTGACCTTTGATTGCCCCCCAGTGCTTTCTCCATTGCACTTCCTGCATTATTCCTATACACTGTATCTGGATCATTGCAGAGCGACCATGGCCTCAAACAAGCGCGCCGCAACATCAAAAGCGGTGTATGACCTGCTGGGTGAGAGTGACAGCGATCCTGAATTGCATGCAGAGTGGAGTGACTGCGATTCATGGGGAAGCTCGTCATCCGACGCGGAAAGTGAGTTCAGTGATGATGCTGTGACTGTGCCGAGCGATGTGCGTACTTGGCGCGTGATCGACTGTGGTACGGAGCACGTAGCGCCCCCAAGGTTCCCGTTTACCGGAGAACCTGGTCTCAAAGTCGATGTTGAAGAGGATAACCCCTTGGCGTATCTGCAACTTTTTTTGACCGATGAGGTTATCAAAAAAATTGTTGTGGAGACCAATCGGTACCAGGAGCAACAAGCCGCAGCACATCGGCGGTTTTCAAGGAGCAGGATGTGGGAACCTGTGACCAGTGCAGATATCTGGAAATTCCTGGGCCTAATTATTCTGCAGGGAGTGGTGGGGAAACCCCTGCAGAAGTGGTATTGGACCACAAACAAATTATTGGCCACTCCTTTTTTTGGCACCGTTATGTCGGAGTACAAATTTTCCCTTATTATGAGGTATTTGCACTTTACCAATAATGAGGATTTTGATGAGACTTCTCATCTGGCTCCGAAGCTCAAAAAGATCTGGGACATTTACCAATTAATTTTGAAAAATTTCCAGGAGTCCTATGTCCCAGAAAGAGACATTTGCATAGACGAAAGTCTGATGGCATATAAAGGGATACAATATATTGCATCCAAGCGAGCACGCTTTGGAATCAAATCATTTATGCTGTGTGAATCCAGCTCTGGATATATTTGGAACTCGGTCCTATACACCGGGAGAGGAACCAAGTTCAACCAAAGGTTCAGCAGCTATGGAATGGCAACTGCTTCTGTTCGGACACTGATTGAGCCTCTGCTGGATCAGGGGTACTGTGTCACCACAGACAATTTTTATACGTCCCCAGAACTGTTTGAGTTCCTCCTACAACATAAGACAGATGCGTATGGGACCGTCAGAGCAAACCGGCGTGACATGCCCCCCAGCTTTGCCAACAAAAAGCTGAAGCCCGGAGAATTAGTTGCCTGGCAGAAAGGAAAAATGTTGGCACTTAGATGGCATGACAAAAAAGATGTCTGCCTGATGAGTACCATCCATAACACCGCCACTGTCATGGTACATACAAAAGGGGGAAAAGATGTTCTGAAACCGCAACTGGTCCTGGATTATAACAACACCATGGGAGGTGTGGACAGAGCTGACCAGGCCATGACTTTCTATCCAGCAATGCGGAAACAGCAGAAAAAATATTATAAAAAAATATTCAGGCACCTCCTGGAGCAGTGTTTGTGGAATGCCTTCATTCTCCTAAAAAAGAAAAGTGACAGGCCTGTGATCCATGCGGAAAATTGTGTGGGAAAATTGCTGAGCTCATTTTTCTCAGGCACCAGACCCCAACAATAAGTAGATCCGGACGCCGTGCTGCTGGTGTTGTGAACCCTGAACGACTGACCGGTCGTCATTTTATGGACCATATTCCGCCGACGGAGAAGAAGACTGCACCCACAAGGATGTGTGTGGTGTGCTGTTCCAAGCACGACGACACCGGACGGAAAATAAGATAGGAAATGCGGTACTACTGTCTAGACTGTGATGTTGGACTTTGCGCTGTACCCTGTTTCAAAATTTTCCACACCCGGGACGTTTATTGAAGCAGTATGAAGAGTAATATTGCATCCTTTTTGGGAAAAAAAAAATATATTGCATCCTTGTTTGACAAAAAAAAAATGTCAGTGTTTTTGATTACATGATTTACTATAATTTATTGAATAAAAAGTGTTATTTTTTGGAAAAAAAAGTGTTATTATTATATTATTATTTTATAGTTATTTATTATATTATAATTTAGGATTCTGTGTTTCAAACTTTATCATACTCGGGATGTTATAAAGAAGAACACACGGTAAAAAGAAATCATATGTAAATAGTTGGTTTGGGCTGCTCATTCTCAAGAACTGCAAGCAAAATAATGGTACCGCTTTCAGCACCTAAAATCCGAAAGAATCATACCGACAAGGAGGTTAATCAAGCCATTGTGAACACATATATATTCAGTGCTCAACTCCCCTAAAATATTATTCACACAAATAACCCCCAGCAGCTGGATCCACATATCCCCCCAGACAAGTAAAATAAAACAGAAATATATTCCCAGCTCTATGATCCTCCAATGATAAATTATCTAATGTTCTCCTTCAGCTGTTATATACAGTGGGTACGGAAAGTATTCAGACCCCCTTAAATTTTTCACTCTTTGTTATATTGCAGCCATTTGCTAAAATCATTTAAGTTCATTCTTCTTCCTCATGAATGTACACATAGCACCCCATACTGACAGAAAAACACAGAATTGTTGACATTGTTGCAGATTTATTAAAAAAGAAAAACTGAAATATCACATGGTCCTAAGTATTCAGACCCTTTGCTGTGACACTCATATATTTAACTCAGGTGCTTTCCATTTCTTCTGATCATCCTTGAGATGGTTCTACACCTTCATTTGAGTCCAGCTGTGTTTGATTATACTGATTGGACTTGATTAGGAAAGCCACACACCTGTCTATATAAGACCTTCCAGATCACAATGCATGTCAGAGCAAATGAGAATCATGAGGTCAAAGGAACTGCCTGAAGAGCTCAGAGACAGAATTGTGGCAAGGCACAGATCTGGCCAAGGTTACAAAAAGATTTCTGCTGCACTTAAGGTTCCTAAGAGCACAGTGGCCTCCATAATCCTCAAATGGAAGACGTTTGGGACGACCAGAACCCTTCCTAGAGCTGGCCGTCTGGCCAAACTGAGCTATCGGGGGAGAAGAGCCTTGGTGAGAGAGGTAAAGAAGAACCCAAAGATCACTGTGACTGAGCTCCAGAGATGCAGTCAGGAGATGGGAGAAAGTTGTAGAAAGTCAACCATCACTGCAGCCCTCCACCAGTCGGGGCTTTATGGCAGAGTGGCCCGAAGGAAGCCTCTCCTCAGTGTAAGACACATGAAAGCCCGCATGGAGTTTGCTCAAAAACACCTGAAGGACTCCAAGATGGTGAGAAATAAGATTCTCTGGTCTGATGAGACCAAAATAGAACTTTTTGGCCTTAATTCTAAGCGGTATGTGTGGAGAAAACCAGGCACTGCTCATCACCTGTCCAATACAGTCCCAACAGTGAAGCATGGTGGTGGCAGCATCATGCTGTGGGGGTGTTTTTCAGCTGCAGGGACAGGACGACTGGTTGCAATCGAGGGAAAGATGAATGCGGCCAAGTACAGGGATATCCTGGACAAAAACCTTCTCCAGAGTGCTCTGGACCTCAGACTGGGCCGAAGGTTTACCTTCCAACAAGACAATGACCCTAAGCCCACAGCTAAAATAACGAAGGAGTGGCTTCACAACAACTTCGTGACTGTTCTTGAATGGCCCAGCCAAAGCCCTGACTTAAACCCAATTGAGCATCTCTGGAGAGACCTAAAAATGGCTGTCCACCAACATTTACCATCCAACCTGACAGAACTGGAGAGGATCTGCAAGGAGGAATGGCAGAGGATCCCCAAATCCAGGTGTGAAAGACTTGTTGCATCTTTCCCAAAAAGACTCCTGGCTGTATTAGATCAAAAGGGGGCTTCTACTAAATACTGAGCAAAGGGTCTGAATACTTAGGACCATGTGATATTTCAGTTTTTCTTTTTTAATAAATCGGCAACAATGTCAACAATTCTGTGTTTTTCTGTCAGCATGGGGTGCTATGTGTACATTCATGAGGAAGAAGAATGAACTTAAATGATTTTAGCAAATGGCTGCAATATAACAAAGAGTGAAAAATTTAAGGGGGTCTGAATACTTTCCGTACCCACTGTATCCACCAACAAATTGTCTAAAAATCTCTTCCAATCACTCAACACCATAAAATATACTTAAAAACTGGACAGTCACCAAATGATCAGACCCCTATGAATAAATGACACCAGGTGTATCCCTCCTCCATCCAAATATGTAGGTCAGATATTCCTGTCCTTTATTTCTTCCTAGAAGGATTTAAAAAAAAAACAAAACTAGAACCAAAATCCATAGGGTAGTATTTTAATCAATATAAATGGAGAGTATAGAAATATGCTTACATAATTGGTCAATGTGAAGCGCCTCCCCCGAAGGAGCCACTTAGTAATTTTGGGTTCTCGGTCCTGTGCCCCAAATCCAAGATCAGCCTTCAGCCCTCTGGCACCCCTGTTTAGATTGAGAAACCTTTGTAACCCCAGGTACATACTCTTATAGAAATACCCCACATCTGGATGCAGGTTACTATAGAAAAGGCACACATACCCCAGAATAGTAAAAACCAAGTTGCTGTAGTGAAATCACCTAAACGAGGACGGTTTGAAATAACATAGTTTCACTCCGGTAAATGAACCTATAAATCCGGAAGTCACAATAAACTATACAGGAAGAGATTGAACCCAGGTAAAGGATAATCAGTTCTTTGAATTAAGCTAGGGTCAATCAACAAATGAAATTAGGTAATGAGAATAAACTTCAAATGCATTATAATGTATATTGGCCTACACTAGCTTTGAGTGAAAACTAAGGAAAGGGCCCCAAGGTATGGTCCTTTTCCAAAGTAAACAGGTAGGGGGTGGGGGGGACTTATGGGGAAGTAAGAGTTAGGGGCAGTCTTTGGTCCTGGCTCCTCAGCTGGATAAGTCATTGGAGCGCCTATGTGACTAACGATATAAGCCCTTGTAACTCAGTCTCCGAGGATAGCAGGAGATAGTGACAGTCACAGGAAATGGCCGCAGAGGCTTCTCACCAATTCCAGCAATATATTGACATTGGTTCCAGGGACCAGATGTTCTCTCACTCTCGGTCGCCTGCGACAACTCCAACAACTGCCACTGTGGGGCTGTGTCTTTACCCACAGATCTGTGCTCTGGCTCGCAGGTCACAGCACAGTGCTCTAGTCTCTCTATTTAGGATGGCACCCTTTCTCTGCAATGCTGGGCAGAAGCATTCCCTTCTTTCCTCCCTGGTAGCCCCATGGTCTCTCCTCCTGGCTCATTCTGGCCTTCCTCCTCTTGGCATGCTGGGAGTGGAAGTTTTCACCCCAGGCTTTCAAAGGGACCCAAAAATACTGAAAAACAACGAGAAACAAACGAAGGGCGCACCGACCTAGTGCAATTCCATCATAAACAATTATTAAAGGATAAAAAGTGACACACATAATACTCACAAACGCATGATGTGCATACGCATATCAAAGTAAAGACAAATGTGGCTCTGAGAGAGCGGGTTCTCCCATGAAATGCATCAGCCAAACCAGCATGGACGCCATCTGGTCTCCTTGCATCATTTGCGCCTTCCAATGGTCCTGGAGGAGATTTGTCTTCCTTTTGTTTTGATATACATATATACATCATGCTTTTGTAAGTATTATGTGTAAGTATTATGTGTGTCACCTTGTATCCTTTGATAAATGTTTACAATGGAATTGCACTAGGTTGGTGCTCCCTTCTTTTGTTTTTTGTTGTCTTTCAGTTTATTTGGATACCCATGGTCCTGAGAGGGCAGCTAGGCTTGGATAATAAGGACTAGACACATTTTCGCATCAGCAGATGCTGTGGTATATGAAACTGCCGTTGGTTTAGAAGGAGATCTTCTGGAGGACCTTGCGGAAAAAGCAACTCACGATTCAATGCAAAGGAGCAAAAGACTCCGGAATAGTGATGGGCCGAAAACCCCCTGTTCGAGGTGTTCTGGTGTGAACCGAACAGGGGGAAATGTTCTAGCGAACATTCAAACCCTATTAACCAGTTCTGGACCGGAACGATTTGTCCCCTTAATGACCAGGCCATTTTTTTGCGATTCGGCACTGCGCTACTTTAACGGAAAATTGTGAGGTCGTGCGACACTGAAATAAAATTGATGTCCTTTTTCTCACAAATAGAGCTTTTTTTTGGTGTTATTTAAACACCTCTACGATTTTTATTTTTTGCGCTATAAACAAAAAAAGAGCAACAATGCTGAAAAAAAATAATATTTTTCACATTCTGCTATATAACCTTCTCCCCGTGGAGACTTAGCCCCTAGCCATCATTGGCTAAAAGCACCCTTTAAAGGCAAATCTGGGCTCTGAAAGGACATTGTGCTGGGATTGGCCTGAAGCATACAGGTCAGGTGCATGCTTTGGCCAATCACAAGCATTTAATGCACTGCAATTGCACAGTGCATTATGGGGTGCTCATTGGCGGGCGACTAGAACGTTCAGCCAATCCCTACTCAGGAATATGTACAGAGCAATGCTCCAGACCAAGGTAAAACAGAGCATGCTTCCATCAAGCCTATCTCCAGGACAATTCCACAGTTTTCTGACTTGACATACCAGCAGCCCGTCCCCAGATATGCCTGAACTGCACCCCGCTCTTCACACAAACTCCCAGTGCCAAAAGGTACCAGACAAATCATGCCCCATTTATAAAAACCAAACTGGCTGACAAAGTGTCGTAGATTTAGAAGCAAGCAAATTGATGAATGTAAAGCTTACCGAAAAGAAAATGCTATCTGCTTCAGATGTTGTACATCCACCAAACACATTGCTAAAGACTGCAAGATCAATATAAGATGCAGAGAGTGCATACCTCAGCACTGCATTCAGGTCCAACTCCTTGGGCAACAGAGACTCCAGTAACCGGAGTGGGAAGAGAACGGTGAGAAGGAAAATGAACCAACCCCATCAACTGTTGTATTCCAGTGTATGGAGGTATGTGCAGAAGGGACGAGGCCCAGGTCGTGTTCCAAGATTTGTTAAGTGACTGTATATCCCTCTAACTAACCCGACTGTTCTGTGAAAATGTATGCAGTGTTAGAAGATCAAAGTGATCACTCATTAGCCAAGTCAGAGTTATTTTATGTGTTCAACGGCTTTCCTAGCCAACACAGCAGCACCTCGCTCTCTTCTAACACCGCAGCAGGCCTTTCAAGAGAGCCCCTTGCCAACACCACAAGAGCTCCTCTAGCACAAGCTCTGGATCATCTACCCCATCTACTAAGAGCCCTGTAAAGTCTAAACCCAGAATAACAGCGCTGACACCATCCACACCACAGGAAACTCCAGTGGAGGTAAGAGACAACTGGGAACACATGGAGGACTTAGAATCTCACCCTGATCACTACCTCCTTGCGCCAGGCCCATGCCGATATTGAGGACTAGGGAGATGAGAAGTGAAGTGAAGTGAAGACACTGCTTGGCTCAAAGCAAAGAGCAGATTTGGAGGACAAATCTCATAGGAACAACTTAAAAACCCAAGGGATCCCTGAATCTATCCTTCCAGATCAACTGCCAGCATATATTTGGGAGATGTTCCATTCCCCAACACACCTGCTACTGAATTACTGGTTGACAGAATTTACCATATCCCAAAGCCTTCTCATTTGAATGACAATATCCCCAGTGATGTGATCCTTTGAGTGCACTTTTTCTACATAAAGGAACAAGTTCTTGAACTTTTCAGATGTTCAGACTCTGTGCCTCTACAATATGTGACCTTGAAGGTGTTCCCAGATCTCTCCCGCTATACCATGCAGCTCAGGAAAAATATGCTTACAGTAACCAAAGTACTGCACAATCACAGGATCTTAAGTGTCGACACTCAATAGTCTCTTAGGGATCGACCGATTATCGGCAACATCGATATATCGGGGGCCGATATGCACTTTCCCCAATATATCGGAACCAGCCCCGGTGGGTACTGATTTTGGCCACCCACCCACAGCTGCCCGGTGCCAGCCAGCCACACAGTCCCACACACCCAAAGGTCTGTGTACCAGTCAGCCAGCCACAGGCCCTGCCTGACTGTATCAGCTAGCCAGCCACAGGCCCTGGGCCTGTACCAGCCACCCACCACACAGGGTGACAGCCAGCCCCCACCATAGGGTGCCTGTTACGACACCCCAAAGTATGAAAGGGGTTACAGTCGTCTAGGATAATCCACTCCCGAACACCCGGACAGCTATCGACCACTCCAATGCACCATACATGAAGTACATCAATAATTCCCCCCCCAAGTACGAGACAAGGCTCTGTAGTGAGGTTTGATCAAGAGTAACTCTCTTCTCTTTTATTGCAAGAAACACACACTTATATATACTTTGAGAATACCACATGAACAATGACTGTGTAATTACAGCCAGGTGAGCTCATTAACATGCTTATCAATAGTCTCAGACCCTATTAACATACTGTCCTATTTTAGACAAAAGCACTGAGTTAATCAGTAGACATTCTTTAGGAGGGGGCTGCTGGAAACAATCCCCCCCCTCAATCTGCAGCTAATACACATTGAATTTGCAGACATAGTGACAACCTCTTTAAAGGAATTTGGAGCGTAGCAGCTAAAACATAGGGGAACAAAGGGGGGCTGTACGGGCCGTGGAACAGCCGAACAAACAGACGAAAGGAGGCAGCAACAATATAATACAAAGTCAGATGGTTCTGTCACATGGCTCCCTCCTTGTGGGACACTCCGGCAGACCCGGCTTGACCCTTGCGGGTCAACGTGGGGATGACCAGGACTAGGAAGCCGGAGTGATGTCTGTTTGTCGGGACAACCCATCAGCATTGCCATTGTACTTACCGGGTCTGTAAGTGATGGTAAAGTTATACGGTTGCAGGGCTAGACTCCAGCGTAGCAACCTGCCATTGTCCCCAGAGACCCGGTTAAGCCACACCAATGGGTTGTGATCAGTCACGAGGGAGAACTCCTGCCCGTACAGATAGGGACTCAACTTTTTCAGGGCCCAGACCAGGGCCAAACACTCCTTCTCCACTGCCTCATAACTCACTTCCCGGGGTAACAGTTTTCTGCTGAGATATGCGACAGGGTGCTCTCCTCCATCCTCCCCGACTTGGCTCAGCACAGCCCCCAGTCCATACATGGAAGCATCTGTGTGGACAAGAAAGCGTTTGTTAGGGACTGGAGCAGCCAAGACAGGGGCATTCACAAGAGCTTGTTTTAATGCCTGGAACGCGGCTTCACAAGCTGGAGACCACAGGACCTGCTTAGGGAGGTTCTTTTTAGTCAGGTCAGTCAGGGGTTTAGCAATAGTGCTGTAGTCAGGGACAAAACGTCGGTAGTACCCTGCTGTCCCCAAGAAGGCTAGCACCTGGGTCTTAGTGATAGGTGTGGGCCAGTTAGCCACTGCCTCTACCTTGGCTGGCTCTGGTCTCTGGCTCCCACACCCCACTCGGTGACCCAAGTACTGTACCTCTGCCATACCTAGATGGCACTTCTCTGGCTTCAATGTCAGGCCAGCGGCCCGAATCTTATCCAGCACCACCCCTACATGAACCAGGTGTTCCTCCCAGGACTCACTGAATATCGCAATGTCATCCAGGTATGCGCAAGCAAATTCCTGGAAGCCATCGAGGAGTTCATCCACCATACGTTGGAAGGTAGCCGGGGCATTTTTCATCCCGAATGGCATGACCTTAAATTGGTACAGGCCAAACGGGGTGATAAATGCCGACTTGGGGATAGCATCCTCGGCCAGGGGAATCTGCCAGTAGCCTTTACACAGGTCTATGGTGGTCAGATAACGTCCCCTAGCAATACGATCAAGTAAGTCGTCTACCCGGGGCATCGGATAGGCGTCAGTGGTGGTCCGCTCGTTGAGTCGCCTGTAGTCCACACAAAACCGTCTAGTTCCATCTTTCTTAGGCACTAGGACTACAGGCGAGGCCCAAGGACTATTGGAGGGCTCGATAACCCCAAGCTGGGTCATCTCCTGTATTTCCTTCCGCATTCCTTCTCGGACTGCTTCCGGGATGCGGTAGGGGGGCTGTCGTAGGGGGTTCTGTCCGGGGGTCTCTACCTTATGTACAGCTAGAGTAGTGTAACCCGGTTCTTGGGAGAACATCGCCTGTTTCTCCCACAGAAGCTGTTGAGCCTGAGCCCTTTCCGTGGGGTTTAACCGGCCCCCCAGCGGTACTAAGGCAGTAAGGTCAGTCTGGGGGTCCCTTTCTAACAAGTCTGGTAGGGGTAGATTCTCTGGGTCGTCTGCAGCAGGAGCGCATACTGCAGCGACATCCTCTGGTCTCTCCTTATACTCCTTGAGCATGTTTACATGAAAGGATCGCTGAATCCTTTCATCTGCACAGCTGGCTATGACATAGGTAGTATCACACATCTGAGCTAACACTTTATACGGTCCCTGCCAAGCTGATTGCATCTTATCTGTCTTCACAGGCTTGAGCACTAGCACTTTCTGCCCAACCTGGAAGACTCGCTGCCGGGCACCCCGATCTGTCTCCCCTGGGCCGCCTGGAGGCTCTACCTTACCATCAGAGACAGACTCTTCATGCGGTCCCGGAGTTCCAGAACATACGGCACTATGGGGGTCCCCTCCTGCTCTGTCTCTCCCTCCCAGTGTCCTCGGATGAGATCAAGAGGTCCACGGACCCTTCTCCCATAGAGTAACTCAAAAGGAGAGAACCCAGTAGATTCCTGGGGCACCTCTCTGTACGCAAACAACAGATGGGGCAGGAACCTCTCCCAGTCCCTGCAAGCGTCAGTAAAGGTCCTCAGCATTTGCTTGAGGGTGCCGTTAAAGCGCTCGCAGAGACCGTTAGTCTGTGGGTGATAAGGTGAGCTAAGTAGCGGTTTGATGCCACACACCTTCCACAGCTGCTGGGTAAGCACAGCGGTAAACTGGGTCCCCTGATCGGAGAGAATCTCCTTAGGGAACCCCACTCTAGTGAAAACCTTAACCAGGGCATCAGCAACCGTCTCTGCCTCTATATTAGACAGCGCTACTGCCTCTGGATAGCGTGTGGCGTAGTCCACCACGGTAAGAATATATTTCTTACCGGATGGGCTAGCCCTGGCCAGTGGACCCACTATGTCAACGGCTATGCGGGCAAAGGGCTCCCCAATGATGGGCATAGACATAAGCCTAGCTTTTGGGTGGTCCCACCGCTTCCCTACCCGTTGACAAGTGTCACACGTATTACAATATACCCGCACAGCCTGATTAAAACTGGGCCAAAAGAAATTCTGCGTAATTCTATGGGCTGTGCGGCGGGACCCTAGATGTCCAGCTAACGGTACATCATGCCCAATTCGCAGAATCTCCTGACGGTACTTAGCAGGTACCACCAGTTGTCGATTCGGAGAAGGGGCCAAACTTTTCTGGGACGGTTTAGGGATCCTGTATAACCTATCCCCCACCCACTCATACCGCTCCCCATCTGGTCCTTCCTCTCTAGCATCTGCCTTAGCTCTATACTTCTGTAGGGTTGGATATGCCCGGGTTTCCCTCCCAAACTCTTCTGGGGTATCCCAACTCAAAGGGGCCTGATCTGAGGGAATCGTCGGGGAACAAGGTCTTACCTGGGTCTCAGTAGCAGGTGGGTCGGTTCCGGCAGCGCGGGTCTGGGCACGAGTGGTCACAGCATTAACTTCATTGGGGCCCATGGGAGCATATGCAGAAACAAGGGGGGCCAAGTCATTCCCAAGAAGAACATCCGCAGGCAAGTCTTTCATAACCCCCACATTAACATGTCTAGCCCCCACTCCCCAATCCAAGTGTACTCGGGCAACAGGTAGGCGAAAAACAGCACCCCCTGCTACCCTCACAGCCACAGCGTCTCCGGTGTGTTGATGTTCAGACACCAAATCTTTCTGCAGCAAAGTCATAGTGGCACCAGTGTCTCGTAACCCGCTGACTTCGCTTCCGTTCAGCTTAACCATCTGCCGGTGCTGCTGCCTGTTGTCTTGATGAGCGGCTTGGACCGGGTCTGCTTCATGGAGGACGCCCCAACATTCCTCCTGCTCAATGCAGTGAGCAGCAGGCGGGGAATTGCGTGGATTTCCGCCGGCTGGCCGTCTCCATGACTGTGCATGGTTGGCTGTGTTCAACGGGCACTCCGGCCTTTTGTGCCCAAGCTGTTTGCATCCAAAGCACCGGATGGGTTGCAAATAATCCCTGGAGTTAAAACGGGGTGGCTGGGCATAGCTGTTGGTTGCAGGCAAAGCCGGGGTGCGGTGTGCTGGAGCCTGGTAAATAGTAGTACTGGTGGGTGTTGCTTGTCGGTACTCCACCCTGGCAGGGGCTTTGGGCACATTATCATCTAGCTTACAAGCGTCAGTATATTCATCTGCCAATCGAGTGGCTTCCAGGAAAGTGGAGGGTTTACGGTCCCAGACCCATTCTCTGACCCCGGCAGGTAACTTGTTGAAGCAATGTTCCAACAAAAACACTTGTAAGATCTCCTCCCCAGATACAGCTTGGCATCCTGCCATCCAGTGGGTTGCTGCACGGTGTACTCTACATGCCCACTCCATATAGGAGTCACTCACTTGCTTGGGGGTCTCTCTGAACCTCCGCCGGTATACTTATGGCGTTACTGCATACCTGGCCAACAGGGCATCTTTAACGGCCTGGTAATCTATAATTTCCTCCTCCGGGATGGCCCGAAAAGCATCACTGGCCTGGCCGGACAATTTCCCAGAGAGGATGGTGACCCATTCATCCGTGGGCACCCTGTGTAAGGTACACTGCCTTTCAAAGTCTGCCAAGAATCCATCAATCTCCTCCTCAGATTCCACAAAAGTTTTAAACGCAGCAAAAGGTACCTTCTTTCTTCCCACATTATTATGGGGTACATCCGCTGCTGCCGCTCCTCTTCCTTGCAGTTGGGCTGTTACCGCTGCTTGCACTCGTTCCACAATGTCAGCTGTAGGGTTGGGGCCAAAATGTTCCAGCCTTATTTGCACTGCCCGGTTAAATTGTATTTCCTCGGGTGTTAAATCCAAGATGCCGGTCACATTAGCTCTCTCCCTTTCTTGTGCTGCATCCATCTCCAACAATTGAGCAATAATCTCTCGTTTCTTTAAATTACCTGCTGGTCGTCCTCTACGTTGCAATAACTTTTTGAGGGTAATCCGTTTCAGCTCCTCATACTGCATCGGTAACTGTTCTGGGCGGTGGGACTCATCCCGTCGCTTGCCACCAATTGTTAAGACACCCCAAAGTATGAAAGGGGTTACAGTCGTCTAGGATAATCCACTCCCGAACACCCGGACAGCTATCGACCACTCCAATGCGCCATACATGAAGCACATCAATAATTCCCCCCCCCCCCCAAGTACGAGACAAGGCTCTGTAGTGAGGTTTGATCAAGAGTAACTCTCTTCTCTTTTATTGCAAGAAACACACACTTATATATACTTTGAGAATACCACATGAACAATGACTGTGTAATTACAGCCAGGTGAGCTCATTAACATGCTTATCAATAGTCTCAGACCCTATTAACATACTGTCCTATTTTAGACAAAAGCACTGAGTTAATCAGTAGACATTCTTTAGGAGGGGGCTGCTGGAAACAATCCCCCCCCTCAATCTGCAGCTAATACACATTGAATTTGCAGACATAGTGACAACCTCTTTAAAGGAATTTGGAGCGTAGCAGCTAAAACATAGGGGAACAAAGGGGGGCTGTACGGGCCGTGGAACAGCCGAACAAACAGACGAAAGGAGGCAGCAACAATATAATACAAAGTCAGATGGTTCTGTCACAGTGCCAGCCACCCACCACAGGTTGTCAGCCAGCCACCCACCAAAGGGTGTCAGCCAGCCAGCCACCCGCCACAGGGTGCAAGCCACCCACCACAGGGTGCCAGCCAGCCACCCACCACAGGGTGCCAGCCACACACCCACCAAAGGGTGCCGCCCAGCCACCCACCACAGGGTTCTGTGCTGCGCAGCAGTCAGTGCAAAACTGCTAGAAAAAAGCTAGACAGTGGATAGATGTCAGTGGACCACTGCTGCAGTAGTGCGCCACTCACTGCTGCAATAATTTTAAATCAGTGACTGCAGTAGTGCACTAGTGATTTAAAATTATTGCAGTGGTAGTCAACTGACTCCAGTCCAATCCACTGTGTAGCTGTTGCCTAGTTTTTTTCTAGCAGTATTGCACTGACTGCAGTAGTTGCAGTGAGTGCTCTACTTCAGCGGTAGTCCACTGACTCCAGTCCAATCCACTGTGTAGCTGCACTGCAGTAGTGATTTTAAATTAATGCAGTGAGTGAGTGCACTACTGCAGCAGTTTATTATGCATTAATGCACAATCAGATGATGTGAAAGTAAATGTCCCTGCAATTGAAGTCTTCCTATCAGTTTTCATGCAGTTAAGGTTTGAAGAACGAGCCCTTAATGTTAAAAATGTTAATAAATAAAGATTTACATGTTCAGTAACAGATCTGTGTCCAAATTTGTGTTTATTTTGCAAAATTTTAAATGTACAAAAATATCGAACGATACCGATATCCGATCGCCAAAATATCGGTATCGGCAATTAAAAATAGATATCGGTCGATCACTACTCTTAAATACCTACAGTGGTACTACCACCATAGTATTGGAAGAAGGTCTCCACTTCCTACAGCAGCAAGGGATCCTTCTGGAATTGTCCTACTCTGTCTTCTCACAACTCTTCTGCATTCATACCTGCAGAATGGCAAGCTTGTCTCTTACAAAAAGAAGAACAAAAAATCATTTGAGGGACAGGCAGCTAATACAGCTGATGCTCCTACTTAATCTCCTCCAGTTATGAGCATAGTCAATAAAGCTCACTTTCCCCTCGTATAACAATGTGCACATAAGTCTGCACCTGGATCGTTGATCCTCCCTTTTTAGGCATCTGCGTTTTGTTCAAGTTTCCCACTTGGGACTGTTTAGGTTCCTCTCTGCTTCACTATATTCCCTTTGCAGTGTACTAATCTTACTTGGGTTTTATGTTCTGAAGATTTCCTGTCCACTTTACACAGATACCTCCTTGAGTAGAGGATGCCCTTTCTACCATGGTTCCACTACTGCCTACCAATATACCCTCTAGTCATGGGTTTCAAAATATCTTCCTTCAGTGTACATGAATTATATCATCCAGCAAAATTATCTTCTCTGTGGAAGGAAGCAAGCTCCCTGCAATGTGATCTATTGTGTCTACACCCTTCCAGGCCTCCACCCCTCCCAAATTCTCAAACACTTTCCTTCCATATTCGCCACTAACGCACCAGTTAAAAAGACAGGAGTGGCCATTACTGTCAGAAGCTCCTTGGCGTTCAGCTTAATAACCTCCCTCCTTGATTCAGTTGGCTGATTTATTATACTGGTATGCTCAATGGACTCCCAGCCCTACACTATTATCAATATCTATGCTCCCAACAGTCACACTGCTCTCCTTCTGCTGAAAATACACAAGAAAGTTGACCCAGGAAGGCTCTTTGATCATCGGAGGAGATTTCAACTGTATCATGGACTTTCATGTGGACTCTACAGTTAAAACCAAATTTCGTTAACACTTTCTTCAGAAATTCATCCAGGCAGCTGACCTGTTTGATGTTTGGTGCTCCCAAAAAAAAAAAAATAATAATTGGGGGCGTGGCCACGAGCAGGATGTGAGCAGAGGTCTGTCACAGAGCTCCCCACTTGATCCTGAAAAGATCCTGCTCCCAGACTGTATTTCGACCGGCTTTGACACCCAATCCTAGCTACACCCTTCCTTGATCAAGTTAGCACCACTGACTGCAAAAAGTGGAGACTCTTTAAAGGTAGAGTTAGGGTCTGCAGATATCAGGGTGCCTTGCCGTGGCCTGCAGCTTACGCATGTATTTGGAAATGTATGCAACTAAACCCCTGTTTTTAACACATACTGTTAGACAGGTTAATTTGGTTGGTTGCTGGCTGGTTGGTAAGTAGTGACTGGAAATCCCCTTGCTTTTTTGATAGCACCACTGACTACCTGGGCAAGCGGCGTGGTGACCTGTAAGTAGAAGGAGAACCGCGGGCAGCTTGATCCTCAACATTGTGCCACAGCCACCTTTTCTCAGCAGCCTCATGGTGGGGAGAAGCAGAATGATGTGAGTAAACCTCCCAAAATGCCCAAAGCTGATGGTAAAGAACCCCCCTGGAGATATGTTATACTATGCCCAGAAGCTAGCATGGGGACAGGGTGGGCTCCCCAGGCAGCCCCTGTCATCTTTTACACTGAACAGGACTCTGCCTCCCCCCCACCCCAAAGCACCTCTGCCTCTCCCCACCCCCCCTAGGGCCTCATCCCCATAACCGTGGCCAGTGGTTGTGGGGGTCTGCAGGAGAGGGCTTATCAGAATCTGGAAGCCCTCTTTAACAAGGGGACCCCCAGATCCTGCCCCCTTATGTGAATGAGTATCGGGTACATAGTGCCCCTACCCATTCCCCAAAAAATAATAAACACAAGAGACAGTTTTTGACAAATCCTTTATTAAAAAATAAAAAACAGTGTCCTTTGATGTAAATCCAGCCTCAATCACACTCTCGCCTCCTGGGAGGCCTCCCGCCGCATTACTGCTCTGTGCTAACATTTCTTATATAAGTAAGGGGCAGGGGGCCACCTAGCTACATCACTCAGTGGCCCTGCCCTTTCTGACATCACAGACTGATGCCACCACCCCACTCCTTACCTATATAAGAAATGTCAAAGGGCAGAGCAGGCATTCAGTGGGAGCATTTTTCACTTTTTGGGTCAGTGGATTTACAGCGAGGGTTACTATTTTTTAATAAAGGACTTGTCAAAAACTCTCTTGTGTTTATTACTTTTTGACACTTTTTTGGTGAATGGGTAGGGGTAGGATACTCATTCACATGGGTGGGGCAGGATCTGGGGGCCTCCTTGTTAAAGGGGGCTTCCAGATTCCGATAAGCCCCCCTCCCGCAGACCCCCACAACCACTGGCCACGGTTGTGGGGATGAGGCCCTTATCCCTATTAACATTGGGACAAAGTGCTTTAGGGTGCTGCCCCAAAGCACACAACCCCCCCGTGTTGAGGACATGTGGCCTGGTATGGTCCGGGGGGGGGGGGTGCTCGCTCTTTCCCCACCCCTTTTCTGACCTGCTGGGCTGCATGCCCAGTTAAAGGTCTGGTATGGATTTTTGGGGGACCCCGTGCTGTTTTTTTTTATTTTTGGCAAGGGGTTCCCTTCCAAATCCATACCAGACCCAAAGGTAACCAGCTACCCACTTAGAACACTTTCACCCAACTCTAGACACTCCCTGGGTGGACTTAGAATCAACCTTAATCCTTGGTGGAAACCTTTTACATTGTCTTTTACTTGATGCTTGGAAACCCTGGGAGCTAAAAACCCTCCCATCCTTTATTATATCTTCTCTTGTAGCTTGGAGAAAGGTGCTAACCATTTCTCAGAAACATTCTCACATTTCTATGTTGCCCTTTTTATTTTTCCCAGTAGAATTAATTATTCCACACTTTATAGTCAAATCATGGGCTGCAAAAGGTATTAGGACAATCTGAGATCTATACGATGCTTCCATACTTAAAAGCTGGGACATACTATCACTCAAATTTGGCCTATAGTTGAAGGAGTTGTTTCAATACTGACAAATTTCACATCCTCTCCATACCTTGCCCACAGAGTTTAACTGGCCTCCTGACAATACTTTGATCTCTGATATGGATTTTGGTCTCTGATATGCTTTTACCTATGAAAATGTCCTACCTTTACAACATCTTACAAGATAAATTATTCTTCACCATAAATTCTCTCATACTTCAATGGGAAGACGACTTGGAGACACAATTCTCGAATAGGGAAACAAGCTTTTCTATCAATATATAAAGCCTCTAGTTGTATAGACCACTGGGAACTGTTTAGCAAAATCTCCCAGCGTTGGTACCACACTCCTTACTGTCCGGCCAAATTTAAGTCGAAACATTCTCCACTCTGTTGGAGAAACTTTGGCCCAGTAGGCACGTTGCCTCATATCTTAAGGTATTGTAAACACCTACGTGGTTTCTGGAAAAAAAAATATTCAAATTATTTTAGAAATTATCGGTTGTTTCACTTAACCCTCTCCAGGATGAGCAATCTTGAAGTAGCTCTTTAGTCATTTTTTCTTCTTTCCATCTATTAAATCTTCTGCCCTTGTTTTTTGAATAGTAAAACATTTTCTTTCTGCCAGTAAAATACCTTATACAGCCCACTTCCTCTTTCTTGTCTGGTAATTAGCCTAGAATAATGAAATCATGCTCAGCTTTCTCTTTTGTGAGAGGTGGCCAGAAAGGGGGGGGGGGGAGGGGGCCGGAGAGGGGGAAGAGGGATGAGTCATAGGAGAGCCAAAGAAAGCTGCAGAGCTGGAGGGGGCTGAATAAGGGTGGAGATAACAGGAGACTGAAGAGATCCATGTGTATTCGTTTGAGGAGAAAAGTGCAGGCCAGCAGTGGTCTAAGTATGTCTGTCTGTATATATGTGTATGTGGGGGTTTCTGTCTAAATCCAGGAAGTGAACAGGCAGCAGCTTCAGCTGCCCACAGTTAACATGGCTGCAGCATATTTGGCAAGTACAGAATTGCAGTATATATAAAATAATATGCAAAGTGGTTGGAGGGAAGCTTCAGAATGGCAAAGATGTTTTTATTACAAATTATGTGAGCAGACTGCAGTTCCTCTTTAAATGTAGGGATGGACAATCTCCCGCACCAATTCAATATAGTAGTTTCTCACCTACTTCATGCGGCAAGGACCACTGTGACGGATCACCCTGTCCCTGGATTGTAAATCCCTTCGTGTCATTTTCCTATGAGTTCGGGACATTGCCTTTTATTTCATTTTATGTTCACTTTATTCATCTTCTGAACAAACAACTGAACCATCAGACTCATGGCAGACTGCTAATGTCATCGGCTCAGCCACTTGTCATCCACACATTGTTAAATATGCTAATACTGTCTGTGTTTTGAGATGAAATGTGTATTGTGCTAAGTATTCCTGTTCCTCGCATTGTTCTGGCCAGGTGGCTAGATAATTAGTTTAGGGTTATTCTGTTCCTGTATACAAATCTATCTGCATATGCTAATGTAATCCGACTCACCTGACCTGATAGTGTATATAATGTGTGTGAGTGGGTTCAATAAACAGTTCTTGCTTACCCTCAACATAGAGTCTCATCTCTTGTTTGTGGGAGAAGGCTATACCAGCTCTATCTCTCTTCTGCTTGGATCGCTAAATCACTAGCACTAGTAATGCACTTGGGGGCCAGAAACCAGAAAGCAAGCTACTCACTAGGGGGGGAACCTCTGGGTGAGTCTAGGATGGAAAAGGACTTGGGGGTACTGGTAGACAACAGGCTTGGCAGTGGCATGCAATGCCAAGCCGCCGCAAGCAAAGCCAACAGAATACTGGGTTGTATAAAAAAGGGGATTCACTCCAGAAATAAAGAGATTATTCTCCCGCTCTACAAGACTCTGGTCCGGCCACATCTGGAGTATGCTGTCCAGTTCTGGGCACCGGTCCTCAGGAAGGATGTGCTGGAACTGGAGAATGTCCAGAGAAGGGCAACAAAAATAATTAGGGGAATGGAGGACATCAGCTATGAGGAAAGACTACAAGCACTGAACCTATTCTCTCTGGAGAAGAGACGATTGAGGGGGGATATGATATCAATGTACAAATACTGTACTGGCGACCCGAGCATAAGGAACAAACTATTCAGAGAGAGGAGATACAATAAGACACGTGGCCACTCACTAAAACTTGAGGAAAGGCGGTTTAACCTTAAAGTGCGTAAGGGGTTCTTCACTGTAAGAGCGGTAAGGATGTGGAATTCTCTTCCACAAGCAGTCGTATCAGCAGGGAGCATTGATAGTTTCAAAAAACTATTAGATGGGCACCTTAAAGACCACAACATACAGGGGTATACAATGTACGGTTAAAAGCAAACACACACACACATCATAGGTTGAACTGGATGGACTGATGTCTTTTTTCAACCTCACTAACTATGTAACTAGCTCTAGTAAGAGCGGTTTCTGCTCTACTCTACAGCATCCCTCCCACTAGGGGGAAGAGAACATCTCTGGCGGCGGAACCCCTCTTTCCATCGGGGCGGCCGATACAACCACAATCACCAGACACTGGAAAAAATTGAATGCACTTAACCCTTCAGAAACCATTGAAATAGTGAAAACTTACTTTACTAATGAACGCCTGCTGACCCTCGGAAATTATAAACTACCTTTTCTTCTTCGAAAGTGGAAACCCTGGTAAAATTGGCATGATCATTAATGACTCCTCTTCTCGTGAACCATCCTTGGCCCTCTAAGTTTTGATGGGCTGCTTTGTGTGTTTCATTTGTTTATATACTTGTTTATTCCTTATGACTAACCCATCTATCTGCCTATTGTGTCATTTCTGTATAAGTGACACCTTGGTGTGTTACAAAAATTTGCGTTCTGTAATACATTATTTATTCAACATTGTCCATTTTGAACTTATGTCAATCTATGTAGATTTTTTCAAACTATGGCAAATCTTGCGTACCCTTTTTTTTTCCCATTTGAACCTTGTTCCTTAAACTAAATAAAAAAAAAAACCTTTTCATAAAACTACTGCACCAGTAGTCCATAAATGAGCAGTAGAGTTGCCCGGGCCCCCCTGTGAAGCTGATGGGGCCTGAGCCCAGTATGAGAGGCCCGGTTGTACTGCCTTTTTCGCGGCCCTGCCTCTAAGTGTTTATGAAAGCTTAAACTACTTAATGTACTCAGCCAAGGAAAGGTAATGACTCCATTTTTATTTTTCTACTGCTATCAATGGCCAACACGGGACAACACTTCATCCATGTCTTTGGTGATCTCTGATCTCCTTATGAAGTGTTTCTTACATGATGATCAGCCATGGAGTATATCTGAGGTGTATATCAGGGTGTGCTTCTTCCCCACATGAGAGATGTGATGTCAAGCAACATTTAAATAGAAGACATTTCCCGCACTCAGGGGACTAATACAGGCATACCCCACTTTTAAGTACACAATGGGACCAGAGCATGTATGTAAAACAAAAATGTACTTAAAGTGAAGAAATACCTTTTTTCACTACTCAATATATGTAAATACACTAGCTCTATGGGAAACGTTGGTCAAATTGACATGGTACTACTCCTGAACCATAAGTGACAGGGACACCAAATTTAGGGAGCATGTTAAGGGGACCAATGACTACAACATGAGTGATTACCTAGGCAAGCTGGCCAACCCAAATTGGATATGCTGTAGCCCTTGGTCCCCTCTCGGGGCTCCCAAAGTTGGGTTTCCCTGTCACTTATAGTTCAGGAGCAGTGCCATGTCAAGCAGACCAAGATTTTCCATAAACGTCAATGTAAAAACCGGGAGCAGTGCCATGTCAAGCTGACCAAGATTTCCTATAGACGCCAATGTTAAAAACAGGGAGCAGTGGCATGTCAAACTGATCAAGATTTCCCATAGACGCCAATGTTTCCGTACTCGCGAGTGTACATAAAGTGAGGATACGTAAAGTGGGGTATACCTGTACACCTTCAGGGTTTTGTGGAATCCCTGATGTACAGGAAGACATGACTTCAGTGAGTAACAAATCCCTCACTCAGGACAGGAAAGTGGCTTCTCCCTGTGTGAGATCTCTGATGTCTGGAAAGATGAGAATTTCGTGAAAAACATTTCCTGCACTCAGGACAGGAATACGGCTTCTCTCCCGTGTGTGATCTATGATGTTTTTGAAGGTTAGACTTCTGTGAAAAACATATCCCACACTGAGGACAGGAATACGGCTTCTCCCCTGTGTGAGACCTTTGATGTGTGTAAAGATGTGATTTTTGGACAAAACATTTCCCACACTCAGAACAGGAATAAGGCTTCACTCCCGTATGATATCTCTGATGTATGGAAAGATGAGACTTCTGTAAAAAACATTTCCCACACTCAGGACAGGAATACGGCTTCTCCCCCGTGTGAGATCTTTTATGCACATTAAGTTTGGATTTAGAATGGAAACACTTCCCACACTCAGTACAGGAAAACCTCTTATCTGTTGAAAGGATGGCACTGTCCCTCACAGTCTGAGGTTCCTCAGGATAAGAGGAATATGATGGTCCATCTACACTGTGTGGTGCCGGATGGACATTTGAGGTAGCCGGGTTTTCTCCTGGACTATACTGTGTGGTGTCCTCATCTTCTACTTTACAGTCTGGAGACAAAGTGAGACAATGCTCTGAGGTTTTCCTCATCTCCCGTCCATGTACTAAAATAGAAGTAAAAAGATTATTACTAGACATGAGCCGATTGGTTCCCCTAAACCAGGACTCCGCCCACATCAGGCAGCTTCGACTCTAAAAATCTTACAATTCCACCCTCAAGGTAACTCAAGGGGGGATATGATATCAATGTACAAATACTGTACTGGCGACCCTAGCATAAGGAACAAACTATTCAGAGAAAGGAGATACAATAAGACACGTGGCCACTCACTAAAACTAGAGGAAAAGCAGTTTAACCTTAAAGTGCGTAAAGGGTTCTTCACTGTCAGAGCAGTAAGGATGTGGAATTCTCTTCCACAAGCAGTCGTATCAGCAGGGAGCATTGATAGCTTCAAAAAACTATTAGATGAGCACCTTAAAGACCACAACATACAGGGGTATACAATGTACGGTTAACAGCAAACACACACACACATCATAGGTTGAACTTGATGGACGGATGTCTTTTTTCAACCTCACTAACTATGTAACTAGTAAATGGTTCCTCTGGACCATAGTCCAGAGAGTGAGGAAACAACGAGAACTGTCTTTTATAAGAATGAAAATTATGAGACGATTATAGTCTGCACCCCCTCTATCATTTATTGCCATCTTCCCAACACAAGAAGTACTGAACTTCCTTATTAGTCCATGATTTAGTCATGAATAACAGCAGGGCTGAGCCCCACCAGAGGTCAGAGAGTGAGGATGGGGGAGAACAACCAAGATAAAGACTGGACTGATCCTAAAGACCATCATCATTGGTTATTGACTCCTCCCTCATTATCGCTTTCTTTTTAATGTTTCAAAGTTTGAGGATTTTATCATATTATTATGAACACGTAAAAGTCTGTCCTCCAATCAAATCATCAGATATAAAATGTCCAGCTGGTAGAAAATGGGTGTAAGAAAAGAGAATACATATTATGTGTATATATAGCAGTGGGTAGAGGGGAGAGAAGAAGTCAGGACTATGTAATGTACAACATATTGTATAAGATACAACAGATAGGACTATTTAGTATCTGAATGATGTAATGAACAACAGTGCAGGGGTCAGGAGTTTGTAGTCTATTTAATGTTCTTGACAGACCTTTGCTGATCTTTGATGTCCCCATTAATCCATTCACCTCTCCAGACTGCTGATCATCCCTCACATACCTCTCCTCTTCTTCTGCTTTAACATTGACTTTTATATCTATCAGATGTTCACCCTAAACCAAGAGAAAGATAACAATAACATCTGTATGACATAAGCTTTAATACGGTGACATCAACAAAAAGAATTCACACATTTAGTCCCTATTCTAGATGCTCAGTCCCACCAACCTTGTAACAGTGAGGGATGGTGTGACCTTCCTGTGTGGAATCCCGGGAATACAGACGACGGGGACATCTCTCTGGTGGGTTCCTAGTATTAGGTGGCTCCATCATATCCTTGTGTCCTTCTAAAAACCCCTCCATCACTCCATACTCCTCCTCTTCATATTTTTTTTTAACAATATTATAGCCCCTGAGGTTTCCACTCTGAATATATAATAAAATATTAATTGTAACAAACATGCTGTGTATAAATCAGAACTACCAATAATTAGCAATCATCTACCTGATGATGGTGAGAGATGGTGTGACCTTCCTGTGTGGAATGCCAGGAATACAGAGGACGGGGACATCTCTCTGGTGGGTTTCTGTAGCTGGAGGACTCCACCATGGTGTCCTGGTACAGATCTTTGTGGTTTTCCGAAAACTCACTCATCACTCCATACTCCTCATCCTCCTCTTTATACTCTTTTTTTACAACAATATTATAATCCCCAAGGTTTCCACTCTGAAATATGTAATAAAACATTAATTGTAACAAACAGGCTGTGTATTAGAGCTGCACGGCTAATCATTAAAAAATTGCGATCTCGATTCAACCCCCCTCATAATCTTAATCTGGCATTTCCCTGATTCAGTGAAGAGCCGTTCTCTGCTCACAGCTGAGAGCTGTTAAAAAAAAAACCAGGGGGCACAGTTTATCACAACATTGCTAAGCCTGAGAGATAAAGAAAAACATTGTATAATTTCATTCTTTTAGATCAAAGGGATGAACTTCAGTCTGTAAATGAGGTCAGTTTAACCACTTAAAGACTAAGCCTTTTTCTGACACTTGTTGCTTACAAGTTAAAATCAGAAATGTTTGCTAGAAAATTACTTAGAACCCCCAAACATTTATTTAGCAGAGACTCTAGAAAATAAAATGGCGGTCGTTGAAATATTTTATGTCACACTGTAATTACACAGCTGTCTTTCAAACGCAATTTTTGGGGAAAAAATACACTTCAATGAATAAAATAAAAAAAAACAGTAAAGTTAGCCTAATTTTTTTTGTATAATGTGAAAGAAGATGTTACATCAAGAATTGTGAGAGAATTATGATCAAAAAAATTGTGAATTTAATTTTACCCAGAATCGTGCAGCTCTCCTGTGCATAAATCATAACTACCAATAATTGTCAATCATCTACCTGATGATGGGGAGGGATGGTGTGACCTTCCTGTGTGGAATCCCGGGAATACAGAGGATGGGGACATCTCTCTGGTGGGTTTCTGTAGCTGGATGACTCCACCATGGTGTCCTGGTACAGATCTTTGTGTTCTTTTAGAAACTCTGACTCCTCCATCACCCCATCCTCATCATCCTCCTCTTTTATCTCTTCTTTAACTTCAACTTTAAAATCTCCCAGGTTTCCACTCTGAATATATAATAAAAATTACATCAATGGTAACAATGCAGATAATGTACAGATCCTAATGATACTATCAGTGATTGTTCCTCATCTACCTGATGATGGTGAGGGATGGTGTGACCTTCCTGTGTGGAATCCCGGGAATACAGAGGACGGGGACATCTCTCTGGTGGGTTCCCATTACTGGATCCATCTGTAGGAAACACACACACTGACTGAATACATTGTTTCTATGTGTTTATCAGATGATGGGGGATCTAGGTGGAGCCTCCGTACTGCTCTCTCCTTTACAATAAAGTCTCCTCTTACCCGGTGATGTGAGGGGCGGCTGATTCTCCATCATGACGTCCTTGTAGAGATCCTTGTGTCCTTCTAAATACTCCCACTCCTCCATGGAGAAATAGACAGTGACATCCTGACACCTTATAGGAACCTGACACACACAATGATACAGTCACCATCCAGACACATCCCTTGTCTGTTACTGGATAATGTCCCAGAATTCCCAGCACCGCTCACCTCTCCTGTCAGCAGCTCCATCATCTTCTTGGTGACTTCTAGAATCTTCTGCATGTTGTGTCTCTCGGGTTTTAGGGAGTCACATGGAGGCACTGTGATGGTCATATGATCACCTGACTTCAGAAGAGGAAATCTCTGTATTGAGGAACCAATAGGAATATCATATTAGAATCCCAGAATCCTCCTCACCTCTCCGATCAGGTCTGTGTTTTATTAATAGAGATAAGAGTGATGCCATGTGACCTCCCAGAATCCTCCTTACCTCTCCGGTCAGCAGGTAGATGATCTCCAGGGTGAGGTTTAGCATCTTCTCAGTCATGTGACTCCAGTCCTCCTCCATCCTCATTGGCGCTGTCATTTAAACTATACAGGTCTCCTTGAAGATGGATAACTTTGGGAAATGAAAAAATTATTTGGATGGTATCAGTTACACAATAATAGGATGTGGGGGGGGGGGGGATTATAGGAGGGTTGCTGTACATTTAAGGACTACTTCCTCCATGGGAACACATTTAGTCTGGAGTGTTTAGTGTTTGTTACATCTTGGAGGACCCAGGACCATCTTGGCCTGCCGGATCAGACATATATTTTTTTCTTTCTGAACTGATTTGCAGCGGAAATAGAACTCCTCTAAGAACAAGTGCTCACCGATGATTGAATTAATTCCCTTCTTCATCTTACTTTTTATTCCAGAACAAATCACGTGACCACTGAGACAATAAGATGGTTAGGATTGCCAGTGCTGTAAGCTCTAAAAAATAGGTACAGGTGGAGTGGGAGGGCCATCACAGACCCAGAGACCCCCCCTCCTCTATCCTTCAGAGTCCCCTGAGCCCTCCAGTCCACTATTCCCTAAGGCTCCGTTCACATGTAGGCGTTTTTCTGCTCTAGGATCAGCTCTCAAAATGACCAACCAGACAAATCCTATTCATTTCAATGGCCCCTGTTCACATCTGAGCGTTTTGACGCCGTGAGCAAAACGCCCAACGCTCAAAAAAGTACATGAGCTTCTTTTTGGGCAGATTACAGGCATTTTCCATTGGTCTCTAGTCAACTTAAAAACGCCTGCACAAAAAACGCCTGTAAAACGCCTGCAAAAACGCCTGTAATAGCAACGCCAAGATGAGATGTGAACGTAGCCTCAGAGTCCTGCAGCCTGACTACCCCCAAGGGTCCCAGAGACCTTCAGCTACATTACCCCTTCAGAGGCCCCTAAAGTCTTCCTCACATCCCCTCGGTTCCTCTACTTCCCTCAGAACATTCAGTATTTTCCTCCCTCTGACACCAATGATGGAACATATTCTTCGTGGCAGGCTGGGGAATGTTTTCTTCCTCCTGACCAGCAATGTAAGGGGCTCTATACTCCATACTCCTGACCCCTGCACTCCATTATTGTGTTGGCTGCATATTGTAATGATTACCCATTTGCTGCCCGTGTAGTGTAATAATTGCCCTTTGTAGGCCATGTATGGTCAGGATGATGGTCATTGTCTTGTCTATTTATTATCAGTGCTGTTTGTTTAGAGGAACATATTACTAGAATTTATCTCCAAAATGAAGAGAATGTTCCGGCCCCGTAAGTGGGAAAATGTTCTGCCCCTGTAGGGGTTAATCTAGGTTTCCACACTATATATGTGTGTATCATCATCTGCTGGAGATAAAAGACATCACAGTGACTATGAAGGAAGAGGACGGACATGACGGGGGGGGGGGGGGGTGGTTACTGGGTGTAAATAGAAAATAAGATCTTATTACCTCCTCTGCTGCCACTTCCAGCAATGTCTCCTCTCTACTTCCTCCAGACTCACCTCTCACCTGGAACTTCCTGTCTGTACCTGACATCACTTCCTGTCTGTATTCCATAGAGACTTCCTGTCTGGGTAGAAATGAGATCATCACCTTGTGGAGCTCAGAGGAACTGCAGCCCCCATAGTGTGAACACAGCCTTGTGCTGTGTTTGTATGGATTGTGTATCTGATTTGCCAGGACAGTCACTCTCTTTAGCGATTTGTGCAGTGGTGTCTTTATCCCAGGCTGTGTCCTGACAATTACAGTGTAAAGCGTAAATGTGTTTGGGGCCAGGCAATGGTAGATCAGTCAGCGTCAAAGATGGGTCTGTAAGCGGCCAATGAGCGTGCAGTGATCAGCAGTGGGCAGATATAAGAGAACTGTCAGGCAGAGACTTTCCTGCTCTCCTGACCCATTAGGATGCTGTGCACAGTGTGGGGAATGGGCTCCGCTCTGGATGCTCCTCCTGCGGTGTGTCTGGTGATGAGCCCATGGGTTCTCCAACCCTGCATGGCTTCTCCAACCCTGCCAGGTATGTAGAAGTCATTGCTTCTCACTGTGTATCCCGTCCTCGAAGTGGTAGTGCCCGGAGGAGGGGAGTGGAGGGCTCTTTGTGTGTGGGGGGTTTGTATGAGTCATTAGGTGCCCTGTGTGTGGTGATTGAGGGTGTTGTGTGCTGTCCTGGTGGAAGGGGGAGCTGGGGAACTGCTCTCAACTTACTATCCACACTGAGCATGATAATGCTGCCAGCTGTTCACCTCTACGAGCAAATACCCCCATGTATCCTATTCAACTCCCCATACCCCTAATTACACACCGTGTCCTCCTCCTCACCCCACTCTACACCCCCCTTCTGCACCTCTTGACCACCTTCATTCTCTTGCATCCCTCATCCTGTACCCCATCTCCCTCTCCACCACCCCATCTCCTACTATGCTGTCCCAATTTTCACTCTCCTATCCTCCTCCTTTCCCTATCTTCACCCCCTTACTCCTCTTTACTGATCTGTCCCCTTCATTACCCCCTATCCTCCTCCCTTCTCCATTTTAATCCCCCCTTATCCCCTCTATACTTGCCCTGCCCCTCTCTTCACATCATATTCCCCCTCCTTACCTTCTTTTTCCCTTCCTCCCCTCATCCCTCTCTTCGCCTCCCTGTCCCCTATCACTCCTTCTTTCCCCTCTTCACCCTTCTGCCCCTTCACCCTCCTCACCTCTCCCCCCCCCCCTTTTTTTTCCAGCTCCCCCACCTTTTTGCCCCTCTTCATCCTATGTACCTCTTTTCACCGGTCTTTTTCCAGTGGCACCGGCTTCTCAGTTTTATTACACGTGGTGATATATTGCCTCTCAGCAACCTTTCACAGACCACTTATCAGAGGGGTGGCGAGGACTGCTAAATGTTTAAATGAACCCTAAAATCTGTAACTAGATAACCAAATCCATAAATCATTTTACTAATGAACAAGACCTTTCTGTCTGTGTTTCTGTCCTTATTATGATAAATCTCCCTGTATATTTAGTATTATAAAATGTTATTGTACAATAGCTTATCAATATGCTTCTTGTAGAACCACACCCATTTTATATGAATGCACCACCCCTAATAAATGGGCATTCTCAACCCACGATGGCTTGCTGAATGCAGAGTAAAAAAGATGCCAACATTTCATACAAATTTCCAGGGACAACTATGTAGACATGGTCATCTCCACTCCCACCAAGGGACACTGACATCAATGATCTGTAAGGGGGGCAGTCTTCCCACTGATGGCAATGTAAGAATGTCCTTCTCCTACTGACCTCTGATATAAGGAGGCCCTTCTCCTATTTGTCACCAGTGTAAGGGACCACTACACTGATCACTGATATAAGGGGGTCCTTCTCCTATTGGTGACCAATGTAAGGGACCACTACACTGACCACTGGTATAAGGGGGGTCCTTCTCCCATTGGTGACCAATGTAAGGGACCACTACACTGACCACTGATATAAGGGGTCCATCTCCCATTGGTGACCAATGTAAGGGACAACTACACTGGCCACTGATATAAGGGGGCAATGGAAAAATTACCCCCTTATATCAGAGGTCAGTGTAGTGGTCTGTTATATTGGTGACCAATGGGAGAAGGACCCCTATATATCATATGTATATAGAGACAACTACACTGGCCACTGATATAAGGGGGTCCTTCTCCCATTGGTCACCAATGTAACAGACCACTACACTGAACACTGATATAAGGGGGTCCTCCTCTCATTGGTCATCGGTATAAGAGACCACTACACTGACCTATGATATATAGGGGTCCTTCTCCCATTGGTCACCAATATAACAGACCACTACACTGACCTCTGATATAAGGGGGTAATTTTTCCATTGCCCACCAATGTAAGGGACCACTAAACTGGTCACGAATATAACGGGGTCCTTCTCTCATTGGTCACCAATGTAAGGTACCACTATACTGGCCACTGATATAAGGGGGTCCATCTCCTATTGATCACCAATTAAAGGAATCACTACACTGACCACTGATATAAGGGGGGTCCTTCACTCATTGGTCACCACCAATGTAAGAGACCACTACACTGACCAGTGACATAAGAGGTCTTTCTCCCATTGATCATCAATGTAAGGGACGACTATACTGGCCACTGACATAAGGGGGGGTTCATCTCCTATTGATCACCGATGAAAGGGACCACTACACTACACAAACGAATAGCCTTCTTAATCCATCATCAGTGTCTGAACAAGCCGTCACACCATATATATATCAAAAAGTCATAAGATAAATGAAGTTCCTTATAAGCAGAAAAGACGATGTCCAGTAATGTCGTCCCTTTTACATGTTTCAAATAAATACTGTGCTTTATGCAATCTTCATATGTCCTTAATATGAATAGAAAGGTGCAGAGAGTCCCAGCACCATTCACATTCCACTCTCACAATACTGTTTGGTCCTATAGGGTTACAAAAATTTTTGAAATGTGCTTTTTCTATTTAACGGGTTCACACTAAAGCACTACTGCTCCCCCACATTCTCCTCTGTGTTTCTTGCATACTATCTCTCCACTTTCTGCCTTCAGGCTCCTATGCTGGAGAAAAGAAATGCTTGGATAACTATAAAACACTATAAACTTTATTACAAGGGAACAAAATGTATCCCACTCAAGTAAGGTGCGCTCAGAAAGTAGTGCACCACCTTCACACTCTTGTTATATATATATAGGCACTGTGTCCCCTTAAAGCGGTAGTATACTCATTTTTTTTTACTTTTACTATATTACTTTTACCTATAATAAGGCTTACCTGTAGGTACAATTAATATCTCCTAAACCTGCACGGTTTAGGAGATATTTGCCCTGCATGCAGCCGCTGACGATAGCGGCGCATGCGCTCTGAAGGTCCGGTGGACCTTCAAAGTTCCTTGCCGGGCACTTGCCAGAAAGTGACTGTCGTGCGCATGCGCGGGAATGACGTCATCACGGCTCCGGCCACTCACAGCGCCGGAGCTGCCGAACCCGGAAGAGACGCCGAGGGAGCATGTCAGCTCCCACAGTGGTGTCCGGGGGTCCGTGTCGGGGCTTCATTTTAAGGTAAGTATTTCATAATGAGCTAGTATGGAATGCATACCAGATCATTATGCCTTTGTCTTGCAGGGTTTGTTTTTTTTTTTTTTTTTTCGGCAGTATACAACCGCTATAAGGCTCAGATTCCCAGATCCTTATTGTGAATAAAGAGGTGCAGATGGTCCCGCCACCATTCACACTCCGCTCGCGCCTTATTGTTTGGACCTATTCAGTTAAAAAGAGGTCAGATGTCCATTCCCCTTTAAGGGGTTCACTCCAAACCCCCTCAATGTTTCTTCAATATTATCTCTCCAAATCCAGAACAACCTCCAGGGCTCTCAGAAAATAAAGTCTCGGAAACGTGTCATAGCAGAAAAGCACTAAAAAATCTGTTCTCCACCCAATGTGCTGACCCCCCCCCCCCCCATTCACGTCAGTCCAGGACAAGGGGGAAGAAATCAAAGTTTCTTCAGAACACAAAGGATCTTCGGAAGGGATGGCATTACTGGGCATCGTCTTTTCTGCTCAGAAGAAGCTCATATGGTTTTCCCTTATCTTATGATTTTTTGATGTTTCTATGGTGGGACAGCACCAGAAGTGGTTAAAGAAATTGGTTTTCAGGGATCGTCTAAAGATGGATAGATTAGGGGACAGTCGGACAGATTGGGGTAGAGGGGTGGAGGGTTCCAAAGTATAGGGGAAGCTCTGGAGAAATCCTGGAGGCGAGCATGGGAGGAGGTGACAAGGGAGCTAGAGAGCAGGAGGTCTTGGGAGGACCGAAGAGAGCGGCTTGGTTGATATTTTGAGATCAGGTTAGTGATGTAGTTGGGGGCAGAGTTGTGGATGGCTTTGTAAACTATTGTTAACACTTTAAATTTTATTCGTTGGGTGAGTGGAAGCCAGTGAAGGGATTGGCAGAGAGGGGTGGAGGACACTGAACGGTTGGTAAGGTGGATAAGTCTTATACAAGCATTCATTATGGATTGAAGGGGGGATAATCTATGTAAGGGTAATCCAATAAGGAGGGAGTTGCAATAGTCAAGGCGAGAGATAACCAGGGCGTGAATTAAAAGCTTGGTGGTGTCATTGGTTAAAAAGGGCCGTATTCTAGCGATGTTGCGGAGGTTAAGGCGGCATGATTTGGACAGGGATTGGATGTGAGCCTGAAAGGACAGTGCAGAGTCCAGGGTTACCCCTAGCACCCTGGCATGTGTGGAAGGACTGATAGTTGTTCCATTGATCTTGACAGAGAATTCCGGGGAAGGGGCACGTGGAGGAAATATTATGAGCTCGGTTTTAGATAGATTCAGTTTGAGGAAGTGGTGAGACATCCAGGCTGATATGTCTGTTAGTAGATCAGTGATGAGGGAGGAGACTGATGGGGTGAGCTGAGGGGTAGAGAGGTAGATTTGGGTGTCATCAGCATAGAAGTGGTAGTGGAAGCCATGGGAGGCTATTAGCTGACCCAGGGAGGAGGTATAGATTGAGAATAGTAGCGGTCCAAGGACAGAACCTTGGGGGACCCCAACAGTAAGAGGAGTTGCAGGGGAGTAAGTGGAATTGTAAGTGACACTGAAGGTGCGGTGAGATAGGTAAGATTCAAACCAATGGAGAGCACAGCCACGGAGACCAAGCAAACTGAGTTTTTTGAGAAGGAGGGGGTGGTCAACAGTATCAAAGGCAGCAGAGAGGTCCAAGAGTAAGAGTATTGAGTAGTGACCATTGGTTTTAGCTGTTAGTAAGTCATTTGTATGTTTTAGGAGAGAGGTTTCTGTGGAGTGTTGCCGACGAAATCCAGACTGAAGGGTATCAAGGAGGTTATTCTCAATGAGGTGCTTGCTCAGGCGGTTGTGGACTAAACGTTCAAGGAGTTTGGAAGCAAAAGAGAGTAAGGAGATGGGTCTTAAGTTATTAAGATTGGTGGGGTCTAGCGAGGCATTCTATGGTATGGGAGTTACTAGCGCATGTTTTAGAGAGTTGGGGAAGATGCCAGTGGAGAGGGAGAGGTTGAAGATAGGAGTTAAAGAGTGTAGGATAGAGTCAAAATTTTAGTGGCTTCCTCTACAGTAGTTGGGTTAAACAAGGGAAGTATTGATTGTGCTGGAGGACAAGGTGTGTAAGGTGAGGGAGATATCTCTAGTGTAAAGCTCTCTTCACGAATTGTATCAACCTTATTTTTGAAGTGATTGGCAATCTCTTGGGCAGTGAGTAAGTTAGTGGGTGGAAGCAATGGAGGACGAAGTAGAGCATTGAAGGTAGAAAAGAGTTGACGGGGACTGTGTGAGAGGGTGTTAATGAGAGTGATAAAGTAGGTCTGTTTGGCAGTGTGGAGGCAGGAACTGTATTTTTGGAGGGCAGATTTATATTGGCTGAAATCTTGCTGGGACTTAGTCTTACGCCACAGACGCTCAAGTGCGCGACTACGTTTTTTCAGGCTTCTGGTATTGTCTGTCTGCCAGGGTTGTAGTGGTCGGGGCCCGATTCTGTGTGTAGTGAGGGGGGCTAAAGCATCCAGGGTAGATGACAGTGAACTGTTGTAGACAGAAGTGGCCATGTTGGGGCAGGAAAGGGATGAGATTGTGTTAAAGAGACAATCTGTAGCAGAAAATAGAAGTGAAGGGTTAAGATGGTGAAGGTTTCTACGGGTAATTGATCGGTAGTTGGAAGGTAAGGAGGAGGACAAGGAGAGACTGAAACTAATGAGGTGGTGATCAGAGAGAGGGAATGGAATGTTGGAGAGGTTGCGAGGGGTGCATAGGTAGGAAAACATGAGGTCAAGGCTGTTGCCATTAGAGTGTGTAGAAGCATGTGTCCATTGTTTTAGGTCAAAAGAGGAGGTTAAGCTCAAAAGTTTAGAAGTAGCAGGAGTGTTAAGATTAACAGGGATATTGAAGTCTCCAAGAATTATTGTGGGAATTTCAGAAGAGAGAAAGTAGGGTAGCCAGGCAGAGAAGTCATCAAGGAAGCCTGATACCGGTCCAGGAGGCCGATAGATCACCGCAATTCTCAATGAAACTGGAGAGAGTAGACGAATACAGTGAGCTTCAAATGAGAGACAGAGAAGGGGGTGGATGAAGAACCTGAAAAGTGCTTTGAGGGGAAAGCAGAATTTCAACCCCACCTCCTTTACATCCACTAGGCCTGGGAGAGTGAGTCCACAGGAGGCCACCATGGGAGAGGGCAGCAGGAGGAGAGTCAGATTCTTGAAGCCAGATCTCAGTAATTGCAAGCAGGTTGAAGGAGTTTGTGATAAATAGGTCATGGACAGAGGTGAGTTTGTTGCAAACAGAGCGGGCATTCCAGAGGGCGCAGGAGAAGGGGAGGTTGGCTCTAGGCAGAAGAGGAAGAGAAACCAGATTGTGTGGATTTCGGCTGGTGTCAGAGGATAGGGGGTGACGGGTATGTTTGCCAAAGGTAAATGATGGGGGTCCAGGATTTGGGGAAATATTTCCAGAGGTTAGGAGAAGCAGAAGGGTGAGGGAGGTGATATGGGAGTATGATTTATGAGGGGGGACACATCTCAGTGTCCTGTAGGTTTTATTGGTGTGTGGGTTCAGAATCAGCAGGAGTTGATGAGTGCAGTATAAAGGTGAGGATAGGAGTGAGGGTGATATATACAAGCTGTGGGGCGGAGAAGAGGGGTAAAGGAGAGAAAGTTTTAGGAGAGAGGATGCAAACATGAGAAGGAGAATTAGGGATTGCATAATACAGGGTGGTGAGATTGAGAAGTAGACTGAATGTGAGATGGAAAAGTTGTATAGAGACTCAGGTCACCTGTAGTCTGTCTGTTGGATTGCAGTTGTATGCTTTGGATGTTCGCTTTGTGCATTCGCTGAAGTGCTGTGCCGAAGTGTGATACTTAATACGGCATGGACCTCCCCCTCCTGATCATATTACCACACACAGGTCAGGGGTTTCCTGATTTGATTACATTATCATATTCAGATGAAATTGTATACATAACCTGAATTAACCTTAACTAATTATCTAGCCATCTGGACAGAACAATATGGGCTCATTAACCACTTTCAGACTGGAGGATTTTGCTGTTTAAAGACCAGGCCACTTTTTTCAACTTGGCACTGCGTGACTTTAACTAACGATTGCGCGGTAATGCAATGCTATACCCAAACTAAATTTACGTCCTTTTTTTCCCCACAAACAGAGCTTTCTTTTGGTGGCATTTGACTCCTCTGCGCTTTTTATTTTTTGCGATATTAATAAAAAAAGAGCGGAAATTTTGAGAAAAAATGACATTTTCAACTTTGTCTTTTAAAAAATATCCAATATACTAAATTTTTGTCATATATTTTGGCCAAAATTTATTTAGCTACATGTCTTTGACAAAAAAAAATTCTACAAGCGTATTTTTATTGGTTTGCGCAAAAGTTATAGCGTCTATGGTATAAACAGTGGAATTTATGCAGCTTTTACTTTCTGACTGCCTATCTCATTTCATGAAGTGCTAAAATGGCAGGGCAGTACAAAATTACCACCCCCCCCCCAAATTACCACTTTTTGGAAAGTAGACATCCTAAGGAATGTCTTGAGAGGCATGTTGAGCTCACTGAATATTAAATTTTTTTGTCACAGGTGTTTGAAAAATGAATTTAAAAAAAAAATTTTTTTTTTTTTTACACAAAGTTGTCATTGAAATTATATATTGCTCACGCATGCCAGGGGTATATGTGTAATTAAACCTCAAAATATATTCTGCTGCTTCTCCTGAGTACAGGGATACCACATACGTGAGACTAGCTGTGTCTGGCACCCCGAAATCCAATCAACACCTTCAGAATTTCAAAGGGCGTAAGTTCTCATTGCACTTTCTCACTACCTATCACGGTTTTGGAGGCCCTGAAATGTCAAGATAGCACAAAACCCCCCCAAATGACTGCATTTTAGAAAGTAGACACCCAAGCTATTTGCTAAGAGGCATGGTGAGTCCATGGAATATTTTATATTTTGCCACAAGTTTTGGGAAAATTAAATTTTTTTTTAACACAAAGTTGTCACTAAAAGATAAATAGCTCACGCATGGCATTTGTATAGGTCAGGCATGTCCAACCTGTGGCCCAGGACCTCAGGCAATGCTGCCCACTGCCTCTTGACAATTTTTTTTTTTTTGCTGGGGAGGAAAGAAGTTAGGTCGGGGGCAGCTTCCAATTAATAATAGGCAGAGGCTGCCTCAGAGGGGGTGAGGGGAGCATGTGCAGTGTTTCTGACTTCTACCACCATGACCACTTCAAGTCACTGAAGTGGTCATGGTGGTTAGAGTGTTCCTTTATTATTGCTCAGAAGAAGTAAACCTCTGTATACTGATTCCATTTCATTTCATCATCCTCTAGCTGTTAATGCGGCGGCATTTATTACTTATATACCTTAACTATAGTATATATTTTATATGAGGCCCGAGAAAATTTCTCTACAATCAATGTGGCCCAGGGAAGCCAAAAGGTTGGACACCCATGGTATAGGTGGAATGACACCCCAAAATACATTTTGCTACTTCTCCTGAGTACAGGGATACCACACACGTGAGACTTTTTGGGAGCCTAACTGTGTACGGGACCCCGAAAACCAATCACCACCTTCAGGTTTTCTAATGGCGTAAATTGCTTATTTCACTTCCTCACTACCTCTCACAGTTTCAGAGGCCCTGAAATTTCAAGATAGCACAAAATCACCCCAAATGACCCCATTTTGGAAAGTAGATACTCCAAGCTATTTGCTGAGAGGCATATTGAGTCCATGCAATATTTTATATTTTGCCACAAGTTTTGGGAAAATTACATTTTATTTTTTTATTTATTTAACACAAAGTTGTCACTAAATGATATATTGCTCACACATGCCATGGGTATATGTGGAAATAGTTGATTTCACTCTTCACTACCTATCATAGTTTTGGAGGCCATGAAATACCAAGACAGCACAAACCCCCCCCCCCCCAAATTACCCCTTTTCGGAAAGTAGACACCCTAAGCTATATGCAGAGAGGCATGTGGAGTGTTTTGCAGATCTCACTTTTTGTCACAAAATTTTCAAATTTGAAAAAGGAGGAAAAAAAATGCTTTTTCTTTTTTCTTCATTTTCCAAAATAAACGAGAGCTGCAAAATACTCACCAAGCATCTTAGCAAATACCCTGGGGTGTCTACTTTTCGAAAAGGGATCATTTGGGAGGATTTTGTGCTATCTTGGCATTTCATGGCCTTCAAAACTATGATAGGTAGTGAGGAGTGAAATCAACAATTTACGCCCTTAGAAAGCCTGGTGATTGGTTTTCGGGGTCCTGCATGCGGCTAGACTGCCAAAAAGTCTCACACATGTGGTATCCCCGTACTCAGGAGAAGCAGCAGAATGTATTTTGGGGTGTAATTTCACATATACCCATGGCATGTGTGAGCAATATATAATTTAGTGACAACTTGGTGTAAAAAAAAATAATAATAATTTTCCCGAAACTTGTGGCAAAATATAAAATATTCCATGGACTCACCATGTCTCTCAGCAAATAGCTTGGAGTGTCTACTCTGTAAAATGGGGTCATTTGGGGGGGGGGGGGGTTTGTTCCATCTTGAAATTTCAGAGCCTCCAAAAACTGTGACAGGTAGTGATGAAGTAAAATAAGCAAATTACACCATTAGAAATCCTAAAGATGGTGATTGGTTTTTGGGGTCCCGTACACAGCTAGGCTCCCAAAAAGTCTCACACATGTGGTATCCCTGTACTCAGGAGAAGCAGCAGAATGCATTTTGGGGTGTCATTTCACATATACCCATGGCATGCGTGAGCAATATATAATTTAGTGACAACTTTGTGTAAAAAACAAAACAAAAAAAACTAAATGGTCATTTTCCTGAAACCTAGGGAAAAATATAAAATACTCCATGGACTCAATATGCCACTCAGCAAATAGCTTTGGGTGTCTACTTTCCAAAAAGGGGTAATTTGGGGGGTGTTTGAACTGTCCTGGCATTTTATGCTCAATCTTAGCCACACATCACCCACTCTTCTAACCAATTGAAGACCCGCCTTTTCTGTGACTTTTTGTTTACATAAAAAAAATTTTTCTTTTACTAGAAAATCACATTGAACCCCCAAACATTATATATTTCTTTAAAGCAGGGGCCCTAAGAACAAAATGGTGAATGTTGCAATTTTTTTCGTCACACGGTATTTGCGCACAGATTTTCCAAACGCAATTTTTGCGGAAAAAAAAACACTTTTTTAAATTGAATGCACAAATACACTATATAATTTGGTAAAATTTAAAAGATTATCTTATGCCAAGTACATAGATACCAAACATGACATGCTTTAAAATTGCACATGCCCGTGCAGTGGCAAAAAAATACGTACATTTTTAAAAGCCTTTAAATCTCTTTACGGGTTACCACTTTGGACTTAAGCCCCGTACACACGCGTCGAAAATTGTCAGGGAATTTTCGTCCAACGTCCGATCTGCTGATTTTTGGCTTGTTAGTATGATGCTTCCGACAACCGACTCCGACTTTTCGGCCGAAACAAATCTGGTGTGCAGGCTATAAAATTTTTGTCCGCCGTCAAAACACGGCCGATTTTCGTGCTCTCAGTACAGATTTCGACAGGGAAAAATCTTATAAACAAGTCTGGGCATGCTCAGAGAAGAAAGAACACAAAGAAAGCAAACCAACACATGACATCACTTCTGAAGCAGATTTTTGTTGGGCGAGAAAATTCGTGTGTAGTCTAGGCACATTCCAACCAACAAAACACCACTCTGGACAAAAGACGGACGATCGGTCGGCCGATAATCGTTGCGTGTGTACGGGGATTTACAGAGGAGGTCTACTGCATGAATTACTGCCTTCGACCTTGCGTTTGCGGCGATACCTCACATGCATGCTGCAATTACTGTTTACATATGACACTAGACCAATGCTTGCGTGCACCTTTGTGCGCAAGCACGGGGGGACAGGGGTGCTTGAATCTTATTTATTTTGCTTTTTTATGTTATTTTGACACCCTCCCTTTCATTTTTTTTTTTAAATCATTTTTATTGTTATCACAGTGAATTTAAATATCCCCTATGATAGCAATCTGTAGTGACAGGTACTCTTTTTTTAAAAAAAATTGGGGTCTTTTAGACTCTAGATCTCTCCTCTGAACTTAAAGCATATAACCACATCAAGATTGGTGTGATAAGATGCTTTCCCAATGGCGCTGTTTATTTCTGGCAAAACAGAAGTCATTAAATGCTCGTAGCTTCAGGTATCTTAGGCCATACAGATGATTGGAGCCATTCTCGTCTCCAATCAGCTCTATGGTTAGATTATTGAACCACCGCCTGCACTCTCTGGTTACCCGGTGGGACAGGAGAGCCAGAGAAAAACCGCAGAAGGTGGTGGGAGGGTGGGGGAGTCCCCTCCCACTGCTTGTAAAAGCAGTCTAGCGGCCAATTATCCGCTAGGATCACTTTTACATGTAAGCCGACCGCTGGCTGTAAAAAATGATACCAAGATGATGCCTAAATCTGGATGCATCATCCTGGTATAACCACTCAAAGTCCAGCAACGTACCAGTACATTGCTGGTCCTTGTTTGCCATATATTGTAGTTTTTTTTTTTTTCATGCATCCTGTGGACTGAACGAAAAAGAGAACCTAACAGATTCCCTCAGAAATTGTGTAGTATACCCACCATTACCTGCCCAAAACATCCAACCCACTTTCTAATGATGGGTATACAGGAATGCCATGTATACCTAATTGTTTTTTCAACTGTGGTGATGAAATCACCTCCTACAGCGCTGCCATCAGAGATTTCCATATATGCTGAGCGCAAACGCTGTTTGTGTCAGAATATATAAAATCAGTGTGGCAGCTGATGAGTGTACCTGCAAGGCAAACTGGTTAACAACTGAAAAGAAATAAAAACATTACATTGGTACCTGAAAAGTAAAAAATGGTTACCAATGAAAAACAGTAACAAAGTACACTAAAAGTAGGAAAAGTAGAAGAGCAGAGTAAGAACAGAAAAATAACTCAAACGACAACTATTTTTGGCTTTTTTATTTTATATTTTTTTAATTATTTTATAACTTTTTTTTTTTTTTTACTGCAACATTCTAGCTTAGGGTCTCTCAAAATGACGATAACCATCGAACATCTTGCGAGACCCTGTGTTAGTGTGCCCTAGACTGTACCCTACGCTAATACTCCACTAGTGTGTGGTAGCGATGGAAACATTCCCCGATGCAGGGACTAGGTTTGCCAGGACAGTATGGACAACAATAACAGGTGTCACGCCTAATTGTGCTTACTACAGACATCTTTTTTGGGGGCATTTTTGGTAGGGGTACTCGGAATGGCATAAGGAAAATGCCTCTCATGCAGCCGGCTCACTGCATCTGGTAGGGGAAGTTGGGCAGGAGCACCTCCTGGATACAGGTAGGCTCCAATGATCTCTTCCTGGAATTCTAGGAAGGATCCAGTTCATCCTGTCGCTTTGTATAGCACAAAAGCGTTCAGCAAAGCCAATTGGAATAAATAAACAGACAATTTTTTGTATCAGTGTCTGGCTTTACGGGCAACTAAGTACGGTGCCAAAATCTGGTCGTTGAGGTCCACCCATCCCATATTAAGGTTTTAGTCGTGGACACAGAGGGGCTTCTCCAAAACACCAGTTATCGTATGAATTTTGACCGTCCTGTCTGCGTGAAAGGAGGACAGAACGAAAACGTTCCATGTATCCCTCCACTTCACTGCAAGTTGGGAATCTACAAGCCGTTGGGGGAAGCCCTGGCGATTAGGTCGCACGGTGCCACATGAGCCAATTTGAAATTTGAGCAGGTGACTAAAAAGTGGCACGCTTGAATAAAAATTGTGCATGAACAAATGGTACCCCTTTCCGAATAAGGGTGACACCACGTCCCAAACTATCTTGCCACTGTTCCCGATGTAGTCTGGGCAGTTGGGGGCTCCACAGTGCTATCTTTTCCCTTGTAAACACAGAAACTAACTGTATAGCCTGTGGCCCTGTCACACAGCTTATACAGCTTGACTCCATATCTGGCACGCTTGCTGGGGATAAACTGCTTGAAAGCAAGGTGGCCAGTAAACTTAATCAGGGACTCATCAATGCAGACAACTTGTTGGGAGGTAAACAAGGCTGCAAACCGCTGATTGAAGTGGTTTATGAGGGGCCGAATTTTGTGGAGCTGGTCATATTCAGGGTCTCCCCGAGGACGGCAGAGTTCATGGTCACTGAAGTGCATGAACCGCAGAATTTGCTCGTATCTCCCCCTGGCCATGCATGCAGAGAACATGCGTATATGGAGGACTGGGTCAGTGGACCAAAATGACCGCAGTTCACTCCTTTTAGTTTTGCCCATGTTAAGGAAAAGGCCCAGAAAAGTTTTAAACTCGGAAACCGTTATAGGTTTTCAGCCAAATTCTCTGGCAAGGGACGAACTTGGATCAGCGGCAATGTATTGACCAGCATATAAATTGCTTTTTTCCACAATAGATCTGAAAAGATCTTTCGTGGAAAACAGCTCAAAAAAATTAAGGGGAGTATAATGGTCTGTTTCCACCTGAATTCCAGGTTGGGCAGTGAATGGGGGGAAGTACAGGCACTGTAGAATCTGGGGGCTGCCAGTTAGGATATGCCAGCGCATCAGGGGGGACACTATGGGCTCTACGGGCCTGTCTTCGAATTTGCGGTGGCTGCGGGCCACTACTTGTGCTAGCCATCGCACCAGCTTCAACTGCACTTATGGGACTCGCCACATCCCCAAGTCTTACTGCAGTGCTGGTTTGTCTACGACCAGGGTGTACTAGGCCGCTGGTGCTTGCCATTTCACCAGAAGTGTGAGCAGCACTAGTACTGACACTCTGCTGCATATGAGCACCCTGCGATCTCTGCACCTCAGCAACTCCAGAAGGGGGTCGGGTACGCCTGACCTTAGCAGGGACCCCTCCGTTGTTGGAGCTATTTGTCAGGGAGCCACTGCTGTCTACAGGCTCATATACTGACCATGATTCTGCCAGTGAGGCTTCCCCATCGCTCTCATCTGACATTATCAGTATCCTGCAGGCCTCTACACTAATGTACAAATGTTTGGTCATGTTAGCCACTAAATTCACAGGTACACTAGTGTGACTCACAGGTAAAAAAGCACCTTGTTGTCAAGGACTATTTCAACCGCTACAAAAAAAACTGCTAGTGCTAGCAGGGATCAGGCCTGACTCTGCTAACACATCGGTTTTGTGGTTTTGGAGGTGACAGTAATCTATTGATTACTGCACTTGCCTGGGTGGGGTGGGCTGGGCGGAGGGGCTAAACGCAGGTGTCATGACCGATCCTGCTAATGCTGCGTTTTAGGAATCCTAAACTATTGGGGACGCTAGTATAGTTCTGATCAGATCAAAGATATTGATCTGTTCAGATACTTTACTAGTAATGGAGGTGTATGTGGTAATCAAAGGGTTAAATTAATTTATAACTATGCACCGGGGATCTGCGCTGTCCTAGACTGACGTTAACGCTAACTAAAGTCACCTGTGATACTAATGATACTAATAATAGTGATCAGTAAAAAAACTATACACTATAAAAGTGACACTGTGACAGGGCAATGAAGGGGTTAACTGGGGATCAGGGGGTTAAATCTTTATTAGGGGGGGGTGGCATCCTAAGCCTACTTGGGACAGAAACTAACTCGCTAGCGCTAACTCAAGTCACAATCACACTATGACAGGGGGTGAAGGGGTTAACTGGGGGTGATCAGGGGGTTAAATCTTTATTGGGGGGCGGGTACCCTAAGCCTAAAACTAACGGTCGCTAGCGTTAAATCATGTCACAAGGCACACTAAGGCAAAAATGTAGAAAACTGCTATATACTGTTTATAGTGTGCAATGTGACAGGGGGTGTATGGGTTAACTGGGGGGGGGGGGTGATCAGGGAGTTAAATGTCTCTTTGCTCTCGATGAATCCAAAAAGGATTTTAGGAGGGAAGAGAGGACCTTTTCTGTGCCTGTGTTTACGTTTCACAGGCACAGCTAGGTCTGGACAGGACCGATCAGTCATCAGGTCCAGCCCAATGATTTTTGGCCTGGACCTGCTGATCGGTCCTGTCCAATCACAGACCTAGCTGTGCCTGTGAAACGTAAACACAGGCACAGAAAAGGTCCTCTCTTCCCTGTGCCGAATCAGAGCATCGGCGGGAGCGCGCCCCAGAGCGTCAGGAGCGAGCGCCATATCGGTACGTGACTCTGCTTGCCCGTGCCACTTTGCCGACGTTTATATACAGTAAGCGGTCGGCAAGTGGTTAACATTTAACAATGGGACAGGCAACTTAAAACAATCGACATTCCATCTCAATAAATAGACAATAGGACAAGACTGCCATTGACAGTCCACACATCTATGTATTGCTATCGTTATTTAGGAGCCAGACTTCTTGGCAACAGGCTATAGGTCTCACAGTGTAAAGTGGGATTAAATCTTCATATTCCTTGAGAGATATTGCTGGCAAATATTACTGTCCCACTTGAAGCAATCCAAACCATTAAGTATCTTTTTTTACTCCCAGTGACAGTGTGTACCATCACAGTGGGTTTATCAATGTTGGTTTTATTAACTTATATCCTTCAATGGCTACTGTACTCATCAGTGCGGGAGTATGATCTCAGGTATTAGTTTGAAGCCATTCCTGATGAATTTCCTATGATCATCAGCTCCATCTACTGGACATAATGGGATATTTTTCCTGAAAAAAATACTACATTATGACCACTAGATGGAGCTGAAGAAATCACTACATGAATTAGAATATTACCAGCATCATCATGGCTGGGCAAAAGCTGGTCACACTCAAACTAATTAAAAAAAAAAACAGACCTCTAAGCGTTTGTGAAAGCTTACACCACAAAATGTACAATGAAAGTTAATGATTCCATTTTTATTTTTCTATGGCTATCAATGGCCAACACAGTACAACACTTCATCCATGTCTTTGGTGAACTCCGATCTCCTTATGAAGTGTTTCTTACATGATGAAGATCAGCCATGGAGTATATCTGAGGTGTATACCAGGGTGTGCTTCTTCCCCACATGAGAGCTGTGATGTCCAGCAACATTCATATAGAAGACATTTCCCACACTCAAGGCACCAATACACTTCAAGGGTCGTGTGGGACCCCTGTTGTACAGGAAGACAGGACTTCATTGGGGAACATTTCCCTCACTCAGGACAGTAAAGTGGCTTCTCCCCTGTGTGAAAACTTTGATGTCTTTGAAGATTGTACTTCTGTGAAAAACATTTCCCACACTCAGCACAGGAATATGGCTTCTCCCCTGTGTGAGACCTTTGATGAGTGTAAAGATGAGACTTCTGTAAAAAACATTTCCTACACTCAGGACAGGAATATGGCTTGTCCCCTGTGTGAAACCTCTGATGTCTTTGAAGATTGTACTTCTGCAAAAAACATTTCCCGCACTCAGAACAAGAATACGGCTTCTCCCCTGTGTGAGATCTCTGATGAGCGTGAAGATGGGATTTCTGTGAAAAACATTTCCCGCACACAGGACAGGAAAGTGGCTTCTCCCCCGTGTGAGATCTCTGATGTGTGTAAAGATGGGCCTTCCGTGAAAAACATTTCCCACACTCAGGACAGGAATGTGGCTTCTCCTCTGTGTGAGATCTTTTATGCACATTAAATTTGGATTTTAAAGAGAAACACTTCCCGCACTCAGTACAGGAAAACCTATTATCTGTTGGAAGGACGGGGCCGTCCTTCACAGTCTGAGGTTCCTCAGGATAAGAGGAATACGATGGTCCATCTACACTGTGTGGTGCCGGATGGACATTTGAGGTAGCCGGGTTTTCTCCTGGACTATACTGTGTGATGTCCTCATCTTCTACTTTACAGTCTGGAGACAAAGTGAGACAATCCTCTGAGGTTTTCCTCATCTCCCGTCCATGTACTAAAATAGAAATAAAAAGATTATTACTAGACATGAGCAGATTGGTTCCCCTTAACCAGGACTCCGCCCACATCATGCAGCTTTGTCTCTGAGGGTCTTACAATTCCACCCTCAAGGTAACTAGTAAATGGGTCCTCTGATCTCCTACCAGTTAATTTCTATATTCATGGACCTTAGAGAGTGAGGAAACAACGAGAACTGTCTTTTATAGGAGTGACAGTGATGATTATAGGATGAGTGTCCCCTCCCCCTCTATCACTCATTGCCATCTTCCCAACACAAGAAGTCCTGCACTTCCTTATTTTAGTCCATGATTTAGTCATGAATAACAGCAGGGCTGAGCCCCACCAGAGGTCAGAGTGTGAGGATGGGGGGGGGGGGGGGGGTGAACAACCAAGATGAAGACTGGCCTGATCCTGCAGACCACCATCATTGGGTTATTGACTCCTCCCTCATTATCACTTTCTGTTTAAGGTTCCAAAGTTTGAGGATGTTATCACATTATTATTAACATGTAAAAGTCTGTCCTCCAATCAAATCATCAGATATAAAATGTCCAGCTGGTAGAAAATGGATTTAACAAAAGAGAATCCATATTTTTAGGTGTATATATAGCAGTGCGTAGAGGGGAGAGAGCAGAAGTCAGGACTATGTAATGTACAACATATTGTATAAGATACAACAGATAGGACTATATAGTATCAGAATGATGTAATGTACAACATAGAGTATATAGTGCAGGGGTCAGGAGTATGTAATGTACAATATAAATTATACAGTGTAAGGGTCAGGACTCATAATATTGGTATTCAGTAATCAGTGAAAGCTTAAAGGTTTACAAGAGACAAGTTGCAGAGGTCTCACATCGCTGCCTCCCATCTCCTGAGACAGCACTCAGTGACTTGGTTCTGAGACTATACAGACATATCCCTCCACCCCGCACAGCCAGCAGACAGAGCAAGTAACCTGGGTAATTTTCATAAGACCCAAGACTCATAATTAGAGTTGAGCGGACACCTGGATGTCCGTGTTCGGCCGAACTTGAAAAAAAAGTCCGGGTCTGTGTCCCGGACTTTTTCCGAACTTTACCCGGACACCGAACCCCATTGAAGTCAATGGGGACCCGAACTTTCAGGCACTAAAATGGCTCTAAAACACCAATGGAAAGGGCTAGAGTGCTGCAAATGGCAGCAAAATGTAGTTAAGAGCATGGCAAGTGCTCTGCAAACAAATATGGATAGGGAAATAACTTAAAACAACAAAAAAAAAAAAAAACTATTTTCTTCATCTGTGAAGGACGAGGCCCATATGGAGTAGGAGGGAGGTTGAGGTGGCGGTGGATGTGGCGGTGTAGGTGGAAGCGGCGGTGGAGGGGGACGAGGTAGCCAACACTGCTTTTTTTCAGTCATTTTAAATTAGGGTACACCCCAAAAGAGTGAGAAAGATCAAAAATATAACAATGGCTGGGTAAGGTCGGTATCCATCTCTATTCTGCACAAGGTACGGAAAAGTCCTGTGGGATCCATGCCTGGTTCATTTTAACCACTTAAGCCCCGGAGGATTTGGCTGCTAAAAGACCAGGGTTTTTTTTGCGATTTTTTACTGCGTGACTTTAACGGACAATTGCGCGGTCGTGCGACGTTGTACCTAAACTAATTTGACGTCCTTTTTTTCCCACAAACAGAGCTTTCTTTTGGTGGTATTTGATCACCTGTGTGATTTTTTGATCATGCGCTATAAACAAAAAAGAGCGTCAATTTTGCAAAAATAACAATATTTTTCACATTTTTTATATGAAATTCCCCCCCCAAAAAAATGTAAAAATCAAAATTTTTTAACATTTTCGGCCAATTTGTTTTTTGCTACATATGTTTGGTAAAAAAAAAAAAAAAAAAAAAAAAAAAAAAAAAAAAAAAAAAAATCGCAAAAAGCGTATTTTGATTGGTTTGCGCAAAAGTTATTGCGTTTACTAACAAAGGGAAAGATTTTTGTCATTTTTGGTGTTTTTTTTAACGCGTAATGGCGGCGATCTGCGATTTTTTTTCGGTACTGCGACATTGCGGCAGACAGAACGGACCCTTGACTGACATTTTTGACACTTTTGGGGTTACCAGTGACATTACTGCAGTAATCAGTGCTATACATATGCACTGTTACTGCAAAAATGACACTGGCAGGGAAGGGGTTAACTTTATTGGAGAGGGAGAGGTTAAGTGTGTCCTAGGGTCGTGATTCTAACTGTATAGGGACATGGCTATTGGTGTAAAAACAAAGATCAACGGTCCTACATAGTAGAACCGTCTGATCTTCATTTTTACACCAGGGAGAATGACGGGCGGCTTGTTTACATAAGCCGCTCCGCCTTTCTCCCTTCACCGGAGCGATCGTAGTGTGACCGGCAGACATCGAGTCCGCCGGTCACACGCACTGACTTGTCTGTGAACGAGCCGCGGCGGGCGCGCGCCCGCCCGCAATTGGCTCTCAAGTCAGTGTCATATCCATACGTCACTCTGCCTGGCCGGGGCTGACCGCCGCAGTATATAGTCGTGCGGCGGTCGGCAACCGGTTAATGAACATGAGCTTGTCCACATTGTCTCTGGACAGGCGGCTGCGCTTGTCTGTGATAACGCCCCCAGCCGTGCTAAATACACGTTCAGATAATACACTGGCTGCAGGGCACGCCAGAACCTCCAAGGCGTAAAGGGCAAGCTCAGGCCATGTGCCCAATTTGGAGACCCAGAAGTTGAAGGGGGCAGACCCGTTAGTCACTACATGTAGGCGTGTGCACACATACTGCTCCACCATGTTGGTGAAATGCTGCCTCCTGCTAAGACGTTCCATATGAGCTGCTGGTGCTGCTGTTTGTTGTGGCGTGCTGACAAAGCTTTTCCACATTTCGGCCATGCTAACCCTGCCTTCTGAGGTGCTGGTGGTGCCCTGGTTGCGTTGGCGACCTCTTCCTCCTCCTCTGCCTTGGCCTTGTGCTTCCACTGTGGCCCCGCTGTCAGGCGAGAATGCCAGCAGCATCGCGTCTACCAGCGTGCGCTTGTACTCGCGCATCTTGCGATCACGCTCCAGTGAGTGAATTAAGGACGGTGCGTTGTCCTTGTAATGGGGATCCAGCAGCGTGGCCACCCAGTAATCAGCACAAGTTAGAATGTGGGCAACTCGGCGGTCGTTGTGGAGACACTGCAGCATGTAATCGCTCATGTGTGCCAGGCTGCCCAGAGGCAAGGAAAGGCTGTCCTCTGTGGGAGGTGTATCGTCTGTGTCTTCTGTATCCCCCCCAGCCACGCACCAGTGATGGCCATGAGCTGGCCTGGGTGCCACACTGCTGTGAACATGGTTCCATCTCCTCCTCCTCATCCTCCAGAACTGTGCCCCTAATGGACAATTGTGTACCTGGCGTTTGTGGGTGCAGGAACCCACCCTCGGAGCCACTTGTGAATGATTGCCCTAAAAGCCATGGAAATGATCCCTCTTCCTCCTCCTGTGCCACATCCTCTTCCATCATCGCCCGATGCGTTTTTTCAAGGAGGCATAGAAGTGGGATAGTTAAGCTGACAACGGCGTCATCGGCACTGGCCATGTTGGTGGAGTACTCAAAACAGCGCAACAAAGCACACAGGTCTCGCATGGAGGCCCAGATATTGGTGGTAAAGTGGTGCTGTTCCGCAGAGCGACTCACGCGAGCGTGCTGCAGCTGAAACTCCAATATGGCCTGCTGCTGCTCGCACAGTCTTTTCAGCATGTGCAAGGTGGAGTTCCACCTTGTGGGCACATTTACGCTGCATCGCTGACAGGCGAGTTGCAGCAGGGTGAGAACGCCGAAAGTGCGCACAGACGGCCTGCACTTTCTGCAGCAGCTCTGACATATCGGGGTAATTTTGAAGGAACCTCTGCACCAGCAAATTCAGCACATGCGCCAGGCAAGGGATGTGCGTCAAACCGGCTAGGCCTAGAGCTGCTATGAGATTTCGCCCGTTATCGCACACCACCATGCCGGGCTTGAGGCTCGCTGGCACCAACAACTCATCGGTCTGCTGTTCCATGCTCCTCCACAACTCATGCGCGGTGTGGGATTTTTCACCCAAACAGGCAAGTTTTAAAACTGCCTGCTGTCGTTTACCCCATGGCTGTGCTGAAGTTTGTGGTGAAGGTGTTACGCTGACCGGATGAGGAGGCGTTAGAGGATGAGGAAGAGGAGTTAGGAACAGGAGGCAAACTGAAGCGCCCTGCAATCCTCGGCGGTGGAAGATGCACCAAACAAATTTAAAAGGTGTCTCACATGTACCGATACAGACTATGCCGCAATTTTATTTTTTTTCACCCCAAAAGGGTGTATATTGAATAGCGGAATAGAAAAAGTTTTATAAAACGGTGTATCTCACACGTACAAACACAGACTAGGCCCCGATTACAATTTTTTGTACCCTAAAGGGAGGATGAGGAAGAGGAGTAGGAGGAGTTTGGAACAGGAGGCAAACTGAAGCACCCTGCAATCCTCTGCGGTGGAAGATGCACCAAACAAATTTAAAAGGTGTATCTCACACGTACCGATACAAACTATGCCGCAATTTAATTTTTTTCACCCCAAAAGGGTGTACATTGAATAGCGGAATAGAAAAAAGTATATAAAAAGGTGTATCTCACACGTACCGATACAAACTATGCCGCAATGTAATTTTTTTACACCAAAAGGGTGTATATTGAATAGCGGAATAGAAAATAGTATATAAAATTGGTGATTTTTTTAATAGCACATGTGAACATAGCAGTGTCTTATGTTTTATGTCACGGTCAGCAGCAGGCTATGAAGGGGAAAAAAAAAAAATTCCCCTTTAAATTTGTAATTTTTAAATAGCAGATTAGTACAGACTATGTTGCAATTTAATTTTTTTTTACGCCAAAAGGGTGTAGATTGAATAGCGGAATAGAAAATATGATATAAAAAGGTGTATCTCACACGTACAATCCCAGACTAGGCCCCGATTACAATTTTTTGTACCCTAAAGGCAGGATGAGGAGTAGGAGGAGTTCAGAACAGGAGGCAAACTGAAGCACCCTGCAATCCTCGGCGGTGGAAGATACACCTTCTAAATTTTTGGGGCGCATCTCACACGTACCGATACAGACTATGCCGCAATTTAATTATTTTTACCCCAAAGGGTGTAGATTGAATAGCGGAATAGAAAATATGATACAAAAAGGTGTATCTCACACGTACAACCCCAGACTAGGCCCCGATTACAATTTTTTGTACCCTAAAGGCAGGATGAGGATGAGGAGTAGGAGTTCAGAACAGGAGGCAAACTGAAGCACCCTGCAATCCTCGGCGGCCCAAAAATTTGAAAGGTGTATCTCACACGTACCGATACAGACTATGCCGCAATTTAATTTTTTTTACCCCAAAATGGTGTATATTGAATAGCGGAATAGAAAAAAGTATATAAAATTGGTGATTTTTCAATAGCACATGTGAACACAGCAGTGTCTTATGTTTTATGTCACGGTCAGCTCAGCACCAGGCTATGAAGGGAAAAAAAAAAATTCCCCTTTAACTTTGTAATTTTTAAATAGCAGATTAGAACAGCAATCTGTAGTAAAATATAGCTAAACGCTGCCCACAACAGACTGATAAAAATATATTTTTTTCTCCCTCCTCCTCCTCCTCAGTGAGCTCAAGTGAGGGCAAAAAGATAGTTCACTGCACCACCCCCCACACAGCAAAATCGATGTAGATCGCTAACGGACGATTGCTCTGTCCCTGCCTAATCTCTCCAGCCTGTCCCTAAAATGCTCAAATATCTTTCCCTGCCTACACTCCGACCTGTCCCTGCATTCTTTTCGGGCACAATTTTTCACTGTCTGTCCCTAATCAGCAGCAACCAGCACGTATGATGTGTGCTCTCTCCCTACACTACAGCAGAATGACGCACCCCGCTAGGTCTCTCAAACTTATAAAGACATGGGTCACATGCTTCAAATGGCCAATCACAGCTACTAATACATTTGTAGGCATGGCTGGGATGGCTTAAGACACACCAGTTAAACGCTTGTTGATTGGCTGTTGAAAGCCCGCCATTAAAAGCGCACCATTACATACAAAACAGGAAATAAAATTACCGAACACGGATTTTAAACCCGAACATACAGTAAAGTTTTCGGGTCCGTGTAGCAAAAATCCAATTATCCGGTACGGACCCGAATAATACAGTCCGTGTTCGCTCAACACTACTCATAATCTAGGTGCCTATATTGCACAACACATAGTGGAAATCAACATTTTGTTTCCAGCTGAACCCCAGAATCTCTATAAATTCAGTCTAGATACATAAATTGTGTCTGCAGCACAGAGAAGGAAGATTATCCGAGAGAAATACAGGACGGGGAACACAGCTCAGGAAAGTGACCAGGGTATTACAGGCTGATATCACCCAGTCCTTGCCTTACTCTAGACCAATCAGTGAGCAGTATGGGTGGAGGAACATATTTAGTGTTAATGACCCACCTGTGCTGATCTCTGTAGGAGTTTCCTCCTCTATAAATGTCCCCGTTATTCCATCCTCCTCCATAGAATGTTGATAATCCCTCACATACGTCTCTTCTTCTTCTGCTTTAACCTCAACTTTTATATCTATCAGATCTTCATCCTACACCAAGAAAATTAGAGAATATATAATCTGCAAACTTTAAGCTCACATAAAAAATCCACACATCTCCACAAGTCCATGTTCTAGATGTGCCAGGAACCATAAAACAGGTGGAGACAGAAAATGCAGTTAAAATAACACCTTTAATGAAATAGCAAAAAAAATAACAGTTCAGGAACATAGTCACAAACAGAAGTGAGGGTCAGAAAGCCAGAAGTTGGCATAGTAAGGAGCCAAAGCAGGAACAGGAATCGGAAGAGAAGTCAGCCAGGACAGGTCACAAACAGGAACACACTAAATGTCATTGACCACGCAAGGGCAAGGAAAGAATAAGCTAAAAGGTCCTGTCTGTAGGCTGGACTAATGAGGCAGGTTAATGGTAACCAGGCGAGTCACAGTAGAAACAAATGACTGGTAATTAACCGATAGCAGAGCAGTTTCTGAGCAGTGAAAGAAAAGAGCTGCCTGTCAGAAGCAGAAGCCAGCCCTGCCAAGATCCTCCGCCCCACCTACCTTGTAACAGTGAGGGATGGTGTGACCTTCATGTGTGGAATCCCGGGAATACAGAGGTTGGGGATATCTTTCTGGTGGGTTCCTGGTATTAGGTGGCTCCATCATATCCTTGTGTCCTGAAAATGCCTCCATCACTCCATACTCCTCATCCTCCTCTTTATACTCTTCTTTAACTTCAATATTATAATCACTGAGGATTCCACTCTGAATATATAATAAAATATTAATTGTAACAAACATGCTGTGTATAAATCAGAACTACCAAAAATTGTTAATCATCTACCTGATGATGGGGAGGAATGGTGTGACCTTCCTGTGTGGAATCCCAGGAATACAGAGGACGGGGACATCTCTCTGGTGGGTTTTTGTAGCTGGATGACTCCACCATGGTGTCCTGGTACAGATCTTTGTGTTCTCTGTACTCTGACTCCTCCATCACCCCATCCTCATCATCCTCCTCTTTTATCTCTTCTTTAACCTTAACTTTAGAATCTCTCAGGTTTCCACTCTGAATATAGAATAAAAATGACATCAATGGTAATAATGCAGATAATGTACAGATCCTAATGATACTATCAGTGATTGTTCCTCATCTACCTGATGATGGTGAGGGATGGTGTGACCTTCCTGTGTGGAATCCTGGGAATACAGAGGACGGGGACATCTCTCTGGTGGGTTCCTATTACTGGATCCATCTGTAGGAAACACACACATTGACTGAATACATTGTTTCTATGTGTTTATCAGATTATGGGGGATCTAGGTGGAGCCTCCGTACTGCTCTCTCCTTTACAATAAAGTCTCCTCTTACCCGGTGATGTGAGGGGCGGCTGATTCTCCATCATGACGTCCTTGTAGAGATCCTTGTGTCCTTCTAAATACTCCCACTCCTCCATGGAGAAATAGACAGTGACATCCTGACACCTTATAGGAACCTGACACACGCAATGTCATATGATCCACAGACTTCCCAGGAGGAAAACTCTAGATCTGAACACAAATAGTAAAATCAAAAGGATATTCCCAGACTCCTCCTCACCTCTCCAGGCAGGTCTCATAATAACAAATCTTTACTTAAGCTGTATCATTTGCCTACACCGGACCTCCCACTCCATAGGTTAAAAGGTTGTCGTAGACAATTCTAGAGTGATTACATAAAACACAGGACAAACAGTCCCATTTTGTAAGTGAGGATGCCAAGGGTCCACCCACATCCTAAGATCATCAGAAAAAACGCCAGATGGTGGGACCTCTGGAGAGGAGCTGTGAGGTCAGTATGATGTAATAGAACATATAGACTCTGAATGAAGGGACATTTGGATGCGGATATTTGAAGGGTCCTCTATATGAGACTCCCATGCAAACCAAATCATTGTTCCTGGGTGCATCCTACCTCTCCTAAACCGAAGAGTGAACATTGACCTTTACCATACAGAAATCTGTCAGGAATCTGTGACAGTAAGCTCTCATGTGAGCAGGTGACAAGCGGAGGAATGGAGTGTACATAGTAGACACTTTTCTCCGGAGCTGCTAATGGTGGGGATGGATTTTGCTGTGTGCTGGTGCCAAGTTCCCACCCCCTGGGGTCACTGCAGATGTGGAGAAAAGCTGTGTAAGAGGATATGGAGGAGAGATGAGGAGGAGATCCAGGAATCAGGATAAAGGTCAGGACAAGCAACAGACGAGCGCATCCAAGAGATGAACCCGGGGTCACTACACAGAAAACCAATCCAAGGAAACAACAGGCAGGACGAGGAATAGCAAGAAGGAGCTCAGAGACAAATGAGAATATTGCTCAGCCAATGGGAGATTATCTCAGCATGACTTACATAATGAAGGAGATGAGGGGGAGGGGAGGAAGTCACTTAAGGTGACCATAGATACATTGAAGTTCAGCAGGGATTGGTCACATTTCCATCCATGTGTGGTCACTGCCAGATAAAAGTCACTCCATCAGCGGCTACAGCCAATAGCTTCATCACTGATCTGTGTATTCTGAGAGCGGAGGAGCGCCCCCCCCCCCCTTGTCAGAATACAATAGTGCAGTGGGGAGGATTTCCCCATCCCCCTCCAATGTGTGGATGGGGGAGTTGGTTCAGTTTTTTCACTCATCCCACTGGCTGAAAGAAAATGTAACCATGTATGGCCAGCTTTGGAAGCAAGATATATTATTCATCAACTGATCCCTCTGAAGGGGTTAATTTAGGTTTCCAAACTATATATGTGTGTATCATCATCTGCTGGAGATAAAAGACGTCACAGTGACTATGGAGGAAGAAGACGGACATGGCGGGAGTTATTGGGTGTAAATAGAAAATAAGATCTTATTACCTTCTCTGCTGCCTCTTCCAGCAATGTCTCCTCTCTACTTCCTCCCAACTCACCTCTCACCTGGAAGTTCTTTTTTAAATCTGACATCACTTAATGTGTGTACCTGACAAAACTTCCTGTCTGTCTTCCATAGAGACTTCCTGTCTGGGTAGAAGTGAGATCACCACCTTGTGGAGCTCAGAGGAAATGCAGCGCTGAGAAACGTCTGGTAGTATAACACAGCCTTGTGAAGGTCAGTGATTGCAGCGCTGCTATTTTAAATATATATAAATAAGTGTTCATAAAACAATTTTAGAAAATGGTGATTAAACCATTCATGTAAACCATCAATAAAGTGCTATTCAGTGCAATTATTGTGCAAAATACAAAAAATAAAAATAAAAATAAAAATTGCAGATATTACAATGTAAAACTTCAAAAATGCAAACTGAGTGTGAACAGTCCATAAAACAGTTCTTTGCAGTAACAGAAGTAGGATGCTTGATCTTGCAACTTCGGGGTCTCCCCCTTAGGGTATCTACTTACCACTATGTGGTGTTTTTAGAGCAGATTATAGTAGAGTGAGCTGTTGTAGTTTCTTGCAAAGCTGTTTGGACTATGTTGGAAGCGATCCTTCTTCTTTAAGCGGTATTCTCAGGTGTCCTCCGATGGCAAAGGAACTGGATCCTCCTCGCTCACTCCTGCAAGTCTGCTGCGCTTTCTGTCAGTCTCCCTCCTAGACTCGGCTTCCTCCTCCGACCGCTGTTCCAGCAGGAGCTCCGCCTCTTCATACACACTCAGGGAGGAGAGAAAGGGGAAGGATATACAGTACATACACACACAGCACAAGGCCGTGTTCACACTACCAGACGGTTCTCAGGGCTGCCTTGTGGAGCTCAGAGGAAATGCAGCGCTGAGAAACGTCTGGTAGTATAACACAGCCTTGTGCTCTGTGTATGTACTGTATATCCTTATAGATGGGTCATCTCCACTCCCACCAAGGGGGATAGAAATATATTACTGCTCGGGGGGAGACATTTTGGAACCTTTGATTTTGCAGTAAAATTGATTGCAGATTTAGTCATGAAGAACATCTGTTATATGGATACAAAGAACCCCAGCGGAGAGTAAAGGGTGGAAATGGCTCCTGATCCCCAGATTTGGGCAATTATGTCACCAATATAAATGGAAAAAACCTGCGCTATGTGTAACAACTCAAATACCTACAAAAATAACTTATACCGGACTGTTGCTGTAACAAAGGTAAGTACTCCCTTTATCAACTAGAAGAGCATTATGTGTCACAGCGCTGTCCTATTGTGTGTGCACATAAATTATCACAAATACACTAAAATATGTGGATACATTCATATATAAAGTGCTAGGGGCTCAAAATAATATTATCTGCAGATCTACTGCTTTCACTTTACACCTACTTCATTGATCTTATGGTGTTTATTTATAAATTGAGTAAACTAAACCATGTGCAAATTCATATACAACAAAGTGCTTTCTGCTCAAGATGCTGTTCCCTGCAGATCCACTGCTTCCACTTTGCATCTACTTCAATAACTTTTTTTTTTTTTTTTTTTTTTTTAAATTAACTTATTTGTTCCAAAACAAAAGTACCCCCTTCCTTTTTTTTTTTTTGCCAGTGGTGAAACACACCCAGACTAGCAGCTGGTGCATTAAAAAGTGCAGACACGCAAAGGTGAGACACAAAAAGTGCACAGGGTGTGCAAATGGTCCACCTCCGAGGAGGACGGAACCTGACCCCCCCCCAGGGGCACAAGACTCCTGATAGGGACTGAGGTGCTCACTGGTTCACCTGGCCAAAACCAGGCAAACCCCGTTCTCTGGGAGGACTGCCGAAACAGCCCACCCCAAGTACTAGGTGGGGCTCCCCCGAAGGGAGACCCCATGAGAGAGGGCGAACTAAGCCAGACAGCCATATCCACCCCCTCCAAAGATGTTCAAGGTAGGCCTGAGGACCCACACCCTACTAATCATGTGAATAAGTGAGACAGTGCAGAGTGGCAAACAACACACGAACGAAAAAGTGGGCAAAGGGAAGTGGAGAAGTGCATAGTGTCAAAGTGCAAGACCTTACCAGGCCTTTCGGCCAGGAATAAAAAATTCCTCTGGTCCCAGCCAAAAGTCCCGGCTCTAGAGGCAGGTGCAGTGACCAAAGTGCCAAAACACTCAAGGTGAGCTCCCCCACCTGTGAGAATTAAGGCACCCCAGGGGCAGGTACACCATGGGCTTTTTCCAGGTCCCGGACTTCGGCCAGACCAGTGCAGCCCCATCCCTATCAGGAGGCATTAGAATTTAGACAGCTTAGGGAAAGCCTGCTCTACAACTGGGGACAAGCCTTTTTCAAGGCCAGAATCAACCCAGGAGGAAAAGGCCCTCCCACCACCATCACCACCATTTCTTACCCATTAAATATAGGAGCAGTACTAAACGGCATAAGACAGAGCACCGGCTTTCTCGCTCCCTTCAAACTGATAAGAACAGATACACTTGATCTCAGCCAAAAGGCTGAGAAGCAACACAAATGAATGAAATGTTAATAAGATGTGAAAGTGCTCCGTGCTCCAAACTGTGCCAGCTGTAGTGTAGCCACACCTTTGTCCACCTCTTACACACGTGATGGTGAGGGCACCCCCTTAGTAGTGACACAATGCTTGTATCACCAACACCAGGAAGTGCCGTGTGTTCCACAGGCAGGAACTGACCGGAACAGGAAGTTGTGAAACACTTGGAACTTCCTGGTGTTGGTGATACAAGCATTGTGTCACATCTGTTCTTTAGTGAGGGCAGTTTTTAGTATTTCCTTTTAGTAAAAGGCATTATACGATGTGGGATTCCCCTTTCTCTCCTCTCTGAGTGTGTATGAAGAGGCAGAGCTCCTGCTGGAACAGCGGTCGGAGGAGGAAGCCGAGTCTAGGAAGGAGACTGACAGAAAGCGCAGCAGACTTGCAGGAGTGAGCGAGGAGGATCCAGTTCCTTTGCCATCGGAGGGGAGGAGAATGTGAAGGATGTTTGTGACTCGGGTAGCTGAAAAGATGGGAGTCCTATTGCTCTGGTGAGTGGGGAAGCACTACTAAGGGGGCGCCCTCACCATCACGTGTGTAAGAGGTGGAAGAAGGCGTGGCTACACTACAGCTGGCACAGTTTGGAGCACGGAGCACTTTCACACCTTATCAACTTTTTTTTTTTAATTTTTATTGGAATTTTAATTTAACAATTTCAACAATAACATTTACAGTTATTTGTTACTTCTGTCTCATTGTTGATTTGTGGACTTTTGTGGTTCCAAGCTTCTGAAGACGTAATTTTGATGACAAAACGTGTCAAGCTGGGACGCGCGTTGTGACACGTTTGTTTGTAGGTGGATTGCACACTGACGCCTAGCGGGTCCGGCTTCCATCGCTCCCACTGTACAGTGTGGTAGCTCACATGGGAGGGTTTTTTATGCTTCGCCCCCAATAAGGGACTTTTAATAAAGGCAACAAGTAAGTGTTTACACTATGAGGAGTCCATTCTCCGTTTTTGTTCCCTCTTTATTACATCACCTTCGGGGGCCTTTGATCACTGAGAGGAAGGCGGGTCTGAGGACCGGCTGGAGATTGTATCCTGGTCATGGAGACCTTTGAAGCTTTCTTTGATCCTCTTGTCGTATGACAAGGAGGATCAACAACATCTGGTGAGTGTGGACCTTTACATTCACTAACCATGTGTGGTGTCACCCTCTTCTCAGTGGGATCTATTTTGGGAAACATCTATCAACCACGGCAGAAAAAAATGTGCTGGGGTCTTTTTGATTATCACAGAGGATCACTATTGGGACTCTTTTCACTTAACACTGAATTAATAATAGGTTTGTGTTCACTGTGATTGGGGGCAATATAGTTTTTTGCACAAGCAGTCTCTTTTTATACTTTATTCTTATTTATTTGATTTTGTATTATAGTTTGTATACAGCGCTCTTACCTGTATAGAATATATTACAGATTATACAACATGTCATTACAGAAAGATGTAATGCCTGAGCTACCAGAAAATGGAGGACAACTCCTCCCCCTCTCTGAGCTACAAGAAAATGGAGGCCACCCCCTGCACCTCTGACCTACAAAAAAATGGAGGACACCCCTCCCCCTCTCTGAGCTACAAGAAAAATGATTATACCCCCTTCCCCTCTCTTAGCTACAAAAAAATTGAGGTCACCCCCTCCTCCTCTCTGAGCTACAAGAAAATAGAGGACACCCCTCCCCCTCTCTGAGCTACAAGAAAATGGAGTACAACCCCTCCCCCTCTCTGAGCTACAAGAACATGGGGGGACTATGGAGGGGAGTAGAGGGGGGACACTGGGATGGGGGAGGGGGAAAGGAACCATGGGGGGCAATGTGGGGTCACTATTTGGGGGAGGGGCAGTATGGGAATCCCCCCCACACACAGATCACCTACCTCCTCCTCCACAAACACAGATCACCTACCCCCCCCCACACACACAGATCACCTAACTTGCTCCCCCCCATACACACACTTACTTCCCCTCCCCCCACACACAGATCCCCTACCTCCTCCCCCACACACATACAGATCACCTACTTCCCCCCCACACACAGATCACCTACCTCCTCCTCCATACACACAGATCACCTACCGCCTCCTCCCCCCTACACACACACACTTCCCCTCCCCCCACACACAGATCACCTACCTCCTCCTCCCACACACACACACACAGATCACCTACCTCCTCCTCCACACACACAGATCACCTACCTCCTCCTCCACACACACAGATCACCTACCTCCTCCCCCCCTACACACACACACACACACACAGATCACCTACCCCCCCTCCCCCCCCCCCCACACACATACACACACACACTTTACCCCGGCTTGGATGACTACCCGCTTCTAGACTTTACCCCGGCTTGGATGACTACCTGCTTCTAGACTCGTTCTGAGCTTGGATGACTTCCCGCTTCTACACTCGTTCTGGGCTTGGATGACTACCTTCTTCTAGACTCGTTCTGGGCTTGGATGACTACCCGCTTCTAGATTCGTTCTGGGCTTGGATGACTACCCGCTTCTAGACTCGATCCCGGCTTGGATGACTTCCTGCTTCTAGACTCGACCCCGGCTTGGATGACTACCCGCTTCTAGACTCGTTCTAGGCTTGGATAACTACCTGCTTCTAGACTTGACCCTGGCTTGGATGACTACCCGCTTCTAGACTCGTTCTGGGCTTGAATGACTACCTGCTTCTAGACTTGTTCCGGTCTTGAATGACTACCTGCTTCTAGACTCGACCTAGGCTTGGATGACTACCCGCGTCTAGACTCGATCCTGGCTTGGATGACTACACGCTTCTGGACTTGACCCCGGCTGTTCCTGATGTCGCTCCTCAATCCTGTGCATTTTTTGTTGTTGCTCTAATAAACTGATTTATTTTACTTGCATCTTCATGTGGTCTGGTTTCCTGGCCCCCTGACACTGAGACACAGCAGCAGCGTCATTGGCTCCTGCCTCTGTCAATCAAAGACAGTTTGCCAATCAGGCGAGAAAGGTCCAGGTTGGGGCTCCGTGTCTGAATGGACACAGGGAGCTGTGACTCGGCTCAGGTGTCCCCATAGCAAGCTGCTTGCTGTGGGGGCACTCGTCAGGAGGGAGGGGCCAGGAGAGCAGAAGAGGGACCCGAGAAGAGGAAGATCCGTGCTGCTCAGTTCAAAACCAACTGCACAGAGGAGGGAAGTGTAACATGTTTGTTATTTTTATAAAAAAAAAGAAGACTTTACAATCACTTTAAGTATCTAAAAAGCAAAATCGCTGTTCCTGGCTGAATGGAATTTTTTTTTTTCTCCTAAATTGGTTCATGTTCTCAAGGGCAGTGCCCATCCTCCATGCTATTTTTTGACACCCCCTTGCCTATTTGCCCAGAATATAGATATTTGTAATTTGAACCTATAGTGTAGGGAAAGACCCTAAAGTATGGGTTAGGGGGACCCACAGGCCCAGAATCCTCCAAACCTAGAAATAGAAACGAAAAAAGACAAGGCCAGAGGCCCGACGTGTCCACTAGGGACACCGTAGGGTTCCTGGATAGGAGTATACACAAGACCAGAGATGCAGATACTGAATAGAAAAAAGAGAAACGTAGGAAAATTGAGGGCACTTGGGGACTTTAATGGTACCATACAACGGTGTTGTATAATTCAGCACTACTCCATATATAAAATCAAGAAAAATCCTTTATTCTATACTCAATATAAAACCAAAGAGACATATATATATACATACATGATTAAAAACATATTATGACTGTACAACAGATTGCATTGTATATATAATGTCACAATACAAAGCCGGAGTGCCAAAGGCTATCCCGGGCTAATGCCCGACATGTTTCGCAGTCCTCTTCACTGCTTCTTCAGGGGCAGAAGTTCAAAAGAACAACAAAGCAGGTTTAGTACACCTCAGAAATACAAAACAATAACAAGCATAAATAAAATGTTTGCATGTGGAAATAGCCAGGCCTGAACTTCCCGGATGAACACCTCAGCAATCCCTATGTGCAGGTGGTAAACCAGAATAGGGAGGGATCCTAAACGCCTCACCGACGAGTGTGGAAGTATGGAGACTATAATACACGTGAAAGAAATGGATAGTGTAGGATATATCATATCGTACAGTTCATATTTGGATAGAATCCTTTCAAAGGGTGCTGCCCTCCACCATCCCATAACACCATGCAAAAGGGAGAAGGGGGATAGGAGGGGAAAGGGGAAAGGACAGGGAAAAGGGGCTAGGGGAGAAGGGCTGTCCAGAGTGGAAAATGAAATGGAAAGATCTCATTTTTAAGGACAAAAGTAAAATGATATAAGTATATCCAACATACCGCTAAATAATAATTGGCATGTATACAGCTTGAACAGGGGTATAGATGCTTTCCTATATCAGCCTCTTGGGGCAAAAGCCAGACATTAAGTGCTCAAATCAAAGTCAGGGATAATCAGTTATATCCCCGTTCAGTATCCAACAGGTGTTTAGGGCAATCACCCAACCAGACCTCCATCTATAACAAATACAAAGATTACACCATAATATTGCTTAATCTCCAGATTTTGGAAAAAGCTTTTTTTCTTTGAAAGAGAGGGGGAAAGGGCCTGTGCATCAACCCCCCCCCCCCCTCTTTTTACCATTGTCCAGAGTTCAAAGGATGAAAATGTGAGTCCTGCATCTGCGTGTCTCCATATCACCCAAGTAGCAGATGGCGGCCAGATAAATTGCTGCATCAAAAAGACAGCAGTATAAGATAAAATAAGTCTGCCATAAAATGGTATATATTATGATCTGGTGAGGATCTCAGAGACGACCGCTAGCAGACATATTGCGGGGAGTCTCTGGATGCTGTCATAATACGGGGTAAGCGCTCTCCTTCACATCCTCACCAGATCAGACATACTCCTCTCCTCCCTGCTCTGGCCAATCACAGAAGACTCACCTGACCACTGCACTCTGGACTATTATTAAAAAAAATATTTTTTTTTTTCGAACACAAACCTTATACTTCCCTAGGTGGATGTGGTATCGATCTGATGCTACATCTGCCCCCGCCACCTCTGAAGTGAGAACTGAGAGATCAAACACTGATGATTGGTCAGTTCTCTCCTTTGAGCAGTGAATAGTGGCTGTCAGTCAATGGCTCTCTGCTCTCCCCTCCAGCACTCACTGGAGCGTCTGGCTGGGGAGGGAGCGGCTGGCTTAGTCTCCTGCAGAGAAGCTGAGAGGCTGAGCCAGCTGTCAATCTGGACATATGGATCTTTCCCCAGCCTGGACCGGCTTAGTAACCTCTTTAGTCCACTGACGGCTGAAAATGGGTCACAGGAGTGCAGAACGAACTTCACTCCTGTGATTCATAAGAAAAGTACAGCCAAAAAAGCGTTGTCCATAACTCTCTCTCTTTAATGGTCATCACTAAACTGATGCCCTGGGAAGGCTTTTAAAGTGCCACTTATTAGCAATTTATTAACGTGTCATCATTCACAACACTATTTTTTTTCTGTTCAGTAAGCTTTTTATTATAATTTTACTTTTAACAAGATTGCAGTCATAGAATCAGGAAATAGTAAAGGAAGAGATCCAATTGGTGATGAAAATGACTTGTCTGGAATGTGGAGGCAGAGTCGGTAATAATTTGTGTACAATACAATACACAACGTGTTACATTATTATAACAAAGTATTGTAGAAACGATCACACCATAGAGCATGGGGAAAGTAGAAAATAAACCCGGATATGAAGGTGACATGAGGAACACCTTAACAATTACCACCATTTTATTCTCTAGGGCCCCTGCTTTCAGAAAATATATGTTTGGGGGTTTTATCTAATCTTCAGGCCCAAAATCTGCATTTTACCACGTGTGCAAAAATAATGCAAAAACAGCTCTGGCAGTGAAAGGGTTAATGTGAGCTAGATGGGACCACTCTGCTGTGGTCACATTAGAGCTCCCCTTAGCTGCAGCCTGGTAATAACATTGCTAGGAGGTCTATTCACTTATCTGCTCCATACTTCCCATCTTTATATAAACGTCTCCTGACATTTAGGGGTCTATTCATAAATAATTTACATAGTAATCTGCCCGGTGACAATGCATGTACATTCCTTCTGTGTAAATGAGATTGGGGAATGAATGTTAGTAGGATATTAGGTAGGGATGCACCGAATAATCGGCGGCCGAACATTATTCGGCCGAAAATAGAAAAAATAGCACTTTCGGTGTTCGGCCGAATAAGTCAAAAGGCCGAATAATTTTGTGCCGAATAATAGGGCTGAACGATAGTCGATATGATATTGACTATCGTTCTGTGGCCGTAGGCGATATTCATATCGCCGAGGTCACGATATTTACAGGGGGAAGGGACTCGGAGGAGGACAGGAGGACTCACAGACTTCCGTGTTAGGCAGGGGAAGCCGGGACACTTCAGCGGTGAGCATACATACATTACTCACACGTGCACTGCAGCCCGCCCCACACATTCAGTGAGTCTTACTCTCCTCCCTAGTTTTTTCAATGGCACATTCAGGAAGCCAATCACGCCGTGATTAGCTACACAGCGAACCAATCACGCGTGCCTGCACACCTGATTGGTTCCGCTGTGCCGCTACTCACGGCGTGATTGGCTTCCTGAGTGTGCCATTGAAAAAACTAGGGAGGAGAGTAAGACTCACTGAATGTGTGGGGCGGGCTGCAGTGCACGAGTGAGTAATGTATGTATGCGGCTGTGCTCCTTTCCAGGCTCCTACTAGTCCACCTCCAGCCTCCTACTACCACCACTATGAGAGACTGTCTGTCACTGTATAATCTGATCGAGTCCACACTGACACTGACTGTCTGTCACTGAGTAATTGATGTTACCACATTAACCCTGACCTGCCCAGTGCCCTGTATCTGCAATTAAAATTTACAAGGCTGCCTACATGCTTCCTGATTTCCATTCCCAGCATCCTTCCCAATCCCTACAGTGTCACTAACATTAACCCTATGGTACAAGGCTGCAGTGTGCACTGAATCCCATTCCCTACAGTAACATTTAGGGAGAGAGAGAGACATGAGAGGACAAGAGAGAGAGAGAGAGAGGACAAGAGAGAGAGAGAGGACAAGAGAGAGAGAGAGAGAGAGAGAGAGAGGACAAGAGAGAGAGAGAGAGACATGAGAGGACAAGAGAGAGAGAGACAGACATGAGAGGACAAGAGAGAGGACAAAAAATTGGCAAAATAAATGGAAAAAATGCAAAACACCGCGTTCGGTATTCGGCCTTCGGCCAAACATTTTATTATTATTCGGCTTCGGCTTCGGCCAAGAATTTCATTTCGGTGCATCCCTAATATTAGGAATGGATGTTAGTAGGATGGGTGAATGAATGTTGGTAGGACGGGGGAATGAATAATGGTAGGACGGGGGATGAATGTTGGTAGGATGGGGGAATGAATGTTGGTAGAATAGGGGAATAAATGTTGGTAGGACAGAGCGATGAATGTTGGTAAGACAGGGGATGAATGTTGGTAGGACAGAGGGGGGGGGGGTGCTGGTAGGACAGAGGGATTAATGATGGTGGTAAGACAGGGGAATGAATGTTGATAGGACAGAGGGGGGCATGTTGGTAAGATGGGGGTAATGAATGCTGGTAGGACGGGGGATGAATGTTGGTAGGATGGGGGGAATAAATGTTGGTAGGATGGAGGAATGAATGTTGGTAGGACGGGGGATGGATGTTGGTAGGACGGAGGAATGAATGTTGGTAAGACGGGGGAATGATTGTTGGTAGGACGGGGAAATGGATGTTGGTAGGACGGGGGAATGAATGTTGGTAGGACGAGGGAATGAATGTTGGTAGGACGGGGGGGGGGGTGATTGTTGGTAGGACGGGGGAATGGATGTTGGTAGGACGGGGGATGAATGTTGGTAGGACGGGGGGAATGAATGTTGGTAGGACGGGGGATGGATGTTGGTAGGACGGAGGAATGAATGTTGGTAAGACGGGGGGGGTGAATGTTGGTAGGACGGGGGAATGGATGTTGGTAGGACGAGGGAATGAATGTTGGTAGGACGGGGGGAATGAATGTTGGTAGGATGGAGGAATAAGTGTTGGTAGGACGGGGGATGGATGTTGGTAGGACAGAGGTATGGGTGTTAGTAAGACAGGGGGGGGGTGATTGTTAGTAGGACGGGGGAATGGATGTTGGTAGGATGGTGGAATTAATGTTGGTAGGACGGGGGAAAGAATGTTGCGAGGACGGCGGGGATGAATGTTGGTAAGACGGGGGGGGGGGGTGAATGTTGGTAGGGGGGGTGGATTTTGGTAGGATGGGGGGATGAATGTTGTTAGGATGGGGGAATGGAGGTTGGTAGGACGAGGGGCTGAATGTTGGTAGGACGAGGGGCTGAATGTTGGTAGGATGGGGGGATGAATGTTGGTAGGACGGGGGAATGGATGTTGGTAGGACGGGGGGCTGAATGTTGGTAGGATGGGGGATGAATGTTGTTAGGGTGGGGGAATGGAGGTTGGTAGGACGAGGGGCTGAATGTTGGTAGGACGAGGGGCTGAATGTTGGTAGGACGAGGGGCTGAATGTTGGTAGGATGGGGGGATTAATGTTGGTAGGACGGGGGATATGGATGTTGGTAGGACGGGGGAATGGATGTTGGTGTGACAGGGGAGATGGATGTTGGTAAGACGGATGATGACAGTTGGTAAGACGGATGATGACAGTTGGTAGGATGGGGGGATGAATGTTGGTAGGACGGGGGAGATGGATGTTGGTAAGACGGGTGATGACAGTTGGTAGGAACGGGGGATGGATGTTGATAGGACGGGGGGGGGGGTGAATGTTGGTAGGACAGAGGAATAGATGTTGGTAGGACAGAGGAATAGATGTTGGTAGGACAGAGGAATAGATGTTGGTAGGACAGAGGAATAGATGTTGGTAGGACGGCGGGATGAATGTTGGTAGGACGGAGGAATAGATGTTGGTAGAATGGGGGGGAGGGTGAATGTTGGTAGGACGGGGGGAATGAATGTTGGTAGGACGGGGGGAATGAATGTTGGTAGGATGGGGGGGGATGGACATTGGTAGGACGGGGGGGGATAAATGTTGATAAGATGGGGGAACAATGTTAGAAGGCTCTTTGCTGAGATGTTTGAATGGTTTCCATTGATATAAAATGCCACATTTGATATTAGATGGTTACAATTTTTATTATACTTGGCACCATCTAAAAGCCATATGCAACATTTTCCACGTTAAATCAATAGTTGTTTTAAAGTGGTTGTAAATCCAGTGAAGTGACTAGCCTCAGGCAATACACAGAGATAAAACAAATCCTCCTACATAAGTTGTACCTGTTTGTCTGCAGCCCCCTCTTCTCTACATCCATTTTAAGTCCAGCATTTACAAAGCTTGTTTGAGTGTTCAGAAAAAAAAAAGGGACGGAGAGCTGAAGTTACACTCCACAGAGCTCAGTTGGGAGAGCCCTGAGATCTGATTGGAGGGTACAGGCACACCCCCTTCAAACAGCTCACAGGAACAGAGATGAGGCTGTCAATCAGCTGAAAGTTCCTCCCCTGTCACCTTCTTTCTTTTGGTGTCAGGAAAACTTGTCAGAAGTGACTCATGCTGATAGCAGATAAAGGAGGCAGCAGACAGAAATGACACATTTCAGGCTTCAAACATAAAGATATAAAACTGTAATTTTTTGTGAAGAATCAACAGCAAAAGGTGGTGCTTCAAAGTATTAACTTAAGGGGGCTGAATCATTTTGCACGCCCAATTTTTCAGTTTTTTATTTGTTAAAAAAGTTTGAAATATCCAATAAATTTCGTTACACTTCATAAATGTGTCCCACTTGTTGTTGGTTCTTCACAAAAAATTACAGTTTTATATCTATATATATATATATATATATATATATATATATATATATATATATATATATATATATATGTGTTTGAAGCCTGAAATGTGACAAAAGTTCGCAAAGTTCAAGGGGGGCCGAATACTTTCGCAAGGCACTGTACATACTATAGAGAGATATGCTTTGTTCATACTTCATGTCTGAGGATAACAACCACTTTAATTAACTTATCTTCTTCAGTGTGTACTGTACTCATAAGCGTATGATCTCAGATATTAGTATGAAGCCATGTCTGATGAAGAAAACTAAGGGGTCTATGTATAAAAAATACATGTTGAACGAATGTGACAATCATTCATCCAGCCATTATAAATTGTGGTCATCATTTAACACAGTGACTTCCTATGATCCTCAGCTCCATCTAGTGGACATAATTAGGTATTTTTCCTGAAATACATCAATCAGTAACAATAGCAAAATACTGCCACTAGATGGAGCCAAAGAAAACACAGTATAAAATAAAATATGACTAAAACTCGTCATAGCTGGGTAAATGCTGGCCACATTTCTTCAACTATTTTTATTTTAAATAGACCTCTATGCATTCGTGAAAGCTTACACCACAAAATGTGCTCAGCCGATGAAAGGTAATGACTCCATTTTAATTTTTCTACTGCTATCAATGGCCAACACTTCATCCATCTCTTTGGTGATCTCTGATCTCCTTATGAACGGTTTCCTACATGATGATCAGCCATGGAGTATATCTGAGGTGTACATCAAGGTGTGCTTCTTCCCCACATGGGAGCTGTGATGTCCAGCAACATTCATATAGAAGACATTTCCCGCACTCAAGGCACTAATACACCTCGAGGGTTGTGTGGAATCCCTGATGTACAGGAACACAGGACTTCAATGAAGAACAATTCCCTCACTCAAAGAGAGGAAAGTGGCTTCTCCCCTTTGTGAGATCTATGATGTCTGGAAAGACTGCACTTCAGTGAGGAACAATTCCCTTACTCAGGACAGGAATGCGCTTTCTCCCCTGTGTGAGATCTCTTATGCTTGTAAAGATTGGACTTCCTGGAAAAACATTTGCCACACTCAGGACAGGAATACGGCTTCTCTCCCGTGTGAGATCTCTGATGTTTGTAAACATTGGATATGTCTGAAAAACATTTCCCACATTCAGGACAGGTATAAGGCTTCTCCCCTGTGTGAGATCTCTGGTGTTTGCAAAGACTGGACTTGTCTGAAAAACATTTCCCACACACAGGACAGGAATACGGCTTCTCCCCCGTGTGACATCTCTGATGTGTGTAAAGATTGGACTTGCCTGAAAAACATTTCCCGCACTCAGGACAGGAATACGGCTTCTCTCCTGTATGAGATCTCTGATGTATCTGAAGGTTGGACTTTTGTGAAAAACATTTTCCACACTGAGGACAGGAATATGGTTTTTCCTCTGTGTGTGATCTTTGATGCTTGACAAGATCTGCTTTTGTTACAAAACATTTCCTGCATTCAGGACAGGAATAAGACTTCTCCCCTGTGTGAGATCTCTGATGTATGTAAAGACTGGATTTCTGTGAATAACATTTTCCACATTCAGGACAGGAATACGGCTTCTCCCCCGTGTGAGTTCTTTTATGCACAATAAAATGGGATTTAAAACGGAAACACTTCCCACACTCAGTACAGGAAAAGCTCTTATCTGTTGGAGGGATGGCACCGTCCCTCACAGTCTGAGGTTCCTCAGGATAAGAGGAATACGATGGTCCGGCACCGCCCCTCACAGTCTGAGGTTCCTCAGGATAAGAGAAATATGATGGCCCATCTACACTGTCTGGTGCCGGATGGACATTTGAGGTAGCCAGGTTTTCTCCTGGACTATACTGTGTAATGTCCTCATCTTCTACTTTACAGTCTGGAGACAAAGTGAGACAATCCTCTGAGGTTTTCCTTATCTCTCGTCCATCTACTAAAATAGAAATAAAAAGATTATTACTAGACATGAGAAGATTGGCTCTCCTACCATTTAATTTCTTTATTCATGGACCTTAGTCAGAGAGTGAGGAAACAACTAGAACTGTCTTTTATGGGGGCGTGGTCTGGACGGCAATGGAGTAGGACGCACATGAGCTGAGCTCCGCTCCTGTATCATCCTGATCTTCTATCCTGGGTGCCCCAGCCTGCTCGATTCTTACCTGCTGCCTGTGGGGAGTTCTCCGGCAGTCCCAGGCACATGTCACCACCGCGCAAAGCCGCCTCAGATGCCCAGCAGCTTGACAAATTCCACCACTAGGAGCGGGATATGGAGGCTGAAGATGGCGCCGCTCCCTCAGAGACTCCGGCGGCCGACACCACCAGGGTCCTAGAGGCGATCTCCAACTGCCAGACCACGCTCACCACAAAGATAGAGGAGGTAAAAGGTGGACATTTCCCTCAGACAAGATATGGCTAAGCTCAGGGACAGGGTGGCGGAGACAGAGGTCAGGATCAGCAGGGCTGAAGACATGCTTAACCCCCTCCAGCACACAGCAGACTCCCTGCAGCGTCAGATTCAGCAACTGGCACATGAGCAGGATGACCTAGAGAACAGGGCACACCGCTGTAATCTGAGGTTTATCGGGTTGCCTGAGGGGTCTGACCCTGCTACCTTTTTGGAGACTTTATTAATTACACACTTTGGTGTGGAGAGAGCCCACCATATGCCAGCCCGCCGCCCCCCTGAGGGAATCACCACCCCATACATTTATTGCAAAACTCCTCAATTATCGAGATCGTGATGCCATGCTACGCTTAACCCGCGAACGCGGCAATATTCCTTTTCAAAATGGCCGTATACCAGCCTTCCCAGACTTCTCGGCGGAAGTCCAGAAACTACGGTCCCGCTTCACAGATCTCAAAAGACGCCTGCGCGTGCACCACTTGAAATACGTCATGCTATTTCCAGCCCGCCTGCGTGTGATGTGCGATGACAGAGCACTCTTTTTTGAAGATCCAACCCTGGCATCAGAATGGCTGGACCAAAGAGAGCAAACTAATTGCAACTATGTTTGGGGTTTCCCGCACGTCTGAGGTTTCCTGCCCTTCCTGGGTGCCAACCTTCTGACCTCCCTGTACGATTCTCCTTCTTTACTCCCCCCCCCCCCCCTCACCACAATGGCCACCATGAAATTCCTCACGTGGAACGTCCGAGGTCTCAGGGATAAGCTGAAACTTTCCACTATTTTTGGATGCCTCAAATCATACAGGGCGGATATTGTGGTTTTGGTGGAGATGCACGTCACGGGCCAACTCCAGCTGGCACTTAAACGCCCATGGATTGGCTGGACATACCATGCCACTTATACTAATGCTTCCAGAGGCCTCTCCATCCTGTTTTCAAGAAATGTACACTTATCCATTATATCCGTTCGTTTGGACCCCCAGGGCAGGTTCATTTTTATGCATGTTATAATGTATACTCGACAATATTTGCTCTTGGCATGCTACATCCCCCCTCCCTACAGCTCTCAGGTGATCAAGGAGGGTGTGTCCTTTATGGCTCAGCACCCCAATGTCCCGGCTGTTTGGATGGGGGATTTTAATATGGTGTTAGACCCGGCTCTGGACCGCCAGCACTCCCCGACGGCTCCTAGGCCCCTGGCCCTTTCTCGCCTTGGCCAACTGTTCCGTGACTTTGCCCTGAATGACACATGGCGCTATCAACATCCCCAGTTACGCTCCTACTCCTGTTTCTCAGCTACTCACTCCACAATGTCACACATTGATTTCATTATAGTTTCTGACCCTTTACTTCCCATGCTCCAAGACTTGGGGTTCGAACCCCACTCTCTGACCATGCCCCCTATTGGGCTTTGTTTCGCTTAGCCCCCCAGCCGGGCCCCCGCCCATGGTGCCTCCATCCCTTCTGGCTCACTGCCATAGCGGACCAGGAGGGCCTGGCCCGCGAATGGTCCTACTACTTTTCTGCTAATAATGGCTCCACGGATGTAGCCCTGGTGTGGGAGGCTTTCAAGCTCCATGCACGGGCTACCCTATACAGACGCATTTATCGCCTTAAGAAGTCCTCCAGTTCCCTTTTGGCCACTGCACAAGCACACCTGACTTCGCTGACGGAAACCTGCTCCACTGACCCATCACCCGACAATGTCTCAGCATTAAAAACCGAGACCAGATTAGTCGACCAGCTGCTGTATGAGAAGGCTAAAGAGAAATTGTTCTTCTGTAAACAATGGATATTTGAACAGGGCAAGCGAGCGGGCAAACTGTTGGCTTACCTGGCCCACCAGGATACTAAACTTCCGGTAGTGGTTCAGTTCCTGGGGTTCAGATGGGTCTACTATTTCTGAGCCGCCGTTGGTGGCCACCGAATTTCGCTCCTTCTTTGCCCAGCTATATGCCTCCCAGACTACAGTCACTGCCCAGGAGACTCGTGACTTTCTGGCTGACATATCCCTTCTTCAGTTGTCCACTGCTCAATGCGAGGAGCTGGATGCCCCTCTGTCGGCTGATGAAATCGCTACCACTATTGCCTCCCTAGCCCCGGCTAAGGCCCCCGGCTCTGACGGTCTACCTCTTGACTTTTATGCAACCTTCTCTGACGCCCTCTCCCTGGAACTGCTGTCCCTGTACACCCAAATCCATGATTCCAGTCGGTTGCGGGATTCCATGAGAGAGGCCAATATTATAATACTCCCTAAACCCGGTAAAGACCCCCACTATCCAGAATCCTATCGCCCAATCTCGTTACTCCAAGCAGGCATTAAAATTCTGGCAAAACTCCTGGCAATCCACCTTAACAAGATTATACTCTCTCTAATACACCCTGATCAGACTGGATTCATGCCGGGTAAAAACACTGCCATGAATATACATTGTTTATACATGAATCTTCAAGCTGACCATGACAGAGTTGGCACCAGGGCAGTGGTGGCGTTAGATGCCGCTAAGGCTTTCGACTCAGTGGAGTGGGGTTACCTATGGGAGTGTTTGCGGGCCTTTGGGTTTGGTCCGACCTTTATTGGTTGGGTGCATGCACTCTACTATAAACCAGTGGCCAGAGTTTCGGTAAACGGGTGGACGTTGGACTCCTTCCCCCTGGGTCGTGGAACTAGACAAAGGGGCCCCCTGTACCCCTTGCTTTATGCCCTTGCAGTTGAGCCATTGGCACTATGCTTCGAGACCACCCACATATTCACGGTATGTGTCAATCGTCCCTGACAGAAACAGTTGGTCTTTATGCAGACGACATGCTCCTATACTTGGAGGACACTGATGCATCTCTCCACACTGCGCTGCGTATCATAGAACAGTTTGGGTCCCACTCTGGATTAAAAATAAACTGGTCTAAGTCCCAAATACTACCCATCGACCCGTCTCCCCCCACTAGCGCCTCAGACTCCCTTCAATTGCAGCGAGTCGCGGCGATCCGTCATCTGGGCTTCACGATCACTAAATTCCCCTCGGACTACTTAAAGGACAATATTGAACCACTTATAGATATGCTCAAACAACGCACCCAGACCTGGGCCAGGCTTCCCGTTGGACTTATGGGCAGGGTGAATCTCATTAAAATGATTCTGTTACCCAAGCTTCTCTATGTGTTCTGGCACTCCCCTGTCCCAATCCCTCTAAAACTGTTTAAAATTATTGATCACATTTTGAATTCCTTTGTATGGGGTCATGAGCGCCACAAACTGCCCTGGACCATGCTTAAAAACCCAACGACGCGAGGGGGGGGTAGCTTTACCAGACTTCCAATCCTCCTACTTAGCGTCTCAACTCTCGCACTTCTACTACTTCCATAAACTGGAGGCACCTAGATACCAAACACTTGTCTGTCGGGGACCGCCTCATCCAGCTTTTACTCCCATGCAGGTGCTCCTACGGGGTCGCGGTCCTACGTCCCAGTCTTTCACTAGAAATAGCTTACTAATACAGTACACCACAGGAAAGTTTGGGACATGGCCCTTAAGAAAATTAGATGTTCACATCTACACACTAAGACCTCCCCGTGGCATAACCCTCGCCTGGAAGAACTGCTCTCTATCCCCGATTGTCAACTCTGGGTGGATAGAGGAATACTGTATTTAGGTCAAGTGGTAAGCGCCTCAGGTGTCCGTTCGTTTCACTTGTTAAAAACCGAATACGACCTCCCCCCACACATGTGTTTTCGATACATGCAGCTGGGTCATGCGCTACTTGCACAATTCCCTACACAAATCCCCTCCGTGAAAGATATACCTCTGCTGGAGGGAGGTGCTGATGGGTGACACTCACGAGGGTCTCATCTCTGTGTTATATACTGAACTGCGCAGTGTTGAGGTTGATCAAACGGTGGAGCGACTGAAGTCTCGGTGGTTGACCAATGCGAGTCCCTTGGATGAGGCGGACTGGGACGATATTTTGGACAGCCCCAGACTGTCCTCATCTAAACTCTTGGATCGTGTGACCCAGCTGTACATCTTGCACAGGGCTTATCTTACCCCATTTAGAATTTCTAGATACCGACGGTCCTATAACTCCTGCTGTCCCCGTTGCCCCTTACACTCAGGTACATTTATACATCTCCTTTGGTCCTGCCCGGACATCCAATCCTATTGGGCGCAAATCATTAAATTTCCTCACGATCACATGGGATCTCCCTTGCAGCTGGACGTTAAACCCTGTGTCCTGGGTCTTCTACCCGACGATGACATTGACAAATTTTTTACCACCTTCCTTCACGAGACTCTTTTTAGTGCACGTAAGCTTATAGCCAGAATGTGGTTGCAAAATCACACTCCCACCCTTCAGGACTGCATAACAGAGGTTAATTCTACCCTCCGGTACAAAAGGCTGCTCTATGAACATAGAGGGTGCCCTACTAAATTCGATAAGGTCTGGAGTCGCTGGCTAGAGAATGCACGAACATGCAATGCCTAGGCCTTTTATTGGAATGTCAACCTATTCCCTTAAATGTTGGACGTCGTGGTGTAGACGGGTTCGGCTCTAGGCTTGAACTTAACGTTTTGCATGTATGAGCAGTACCTTATTCATGTGTATGTTACACTCCAAAATCTGGGTAGCTTTGGTGTAATGACTCAATTCCTCTTGTATTAAATGTGTGTAATTGTTTCACAGGATGTTAATCCCACTATGTACCTTGTTTTGCATATCAAAATGTTTATGCGGTTTTTGTACCTTGTTCTCTTTTTAACCACAAATAAACTTGTTTTCTCATTAAAAAAAAAAGAACTGTCTTTTATAGGAGTGACAGTGATGTCAAGTGACAGCTCCCCCCTGCTGGGAGAACAAACACAATCTTTGCGGGAGGAATTCCCCCATCAACACCGACTGTGTTTATGGGGAAATCAAATGATTTTTTATCCTTAAACCCATGGTTGCAGGAAAGAAAATCATATCTTGCATGGCCTGCCTAAGTCAGAGAGTGAGGAAACAATGAGAACTGTCTTTTATAGGAGTGACGATGATGAGGGTATTCTAGGACGAGTGTCCCCTCCCCCTCTCACTCATTGCCATCTTCCCAACACAAGAAGTCCTGCACTTCCTTATTTAGTCCATGATTTAGTCATGAATAACAGCAGGGCTGAGCCCCACCAGAGGTCAGAGAGTGAGGATGGGGGGAGAACAACCAAGATGAAGACTTGACTGATCCTGAAGACCACCATCATTGGGTTACTAACTCCTCCGTCATTATCACTTTCTGTTTAAGGATTCAAAGTTTTAGGATGTTATCACATTATCATCAACATGTAAAAGTCTGTCCTCCAATCAAATCATCAGATATAAAATGTCCAGCTGGCAGAAAATGGGTGTAAGAAAAGAGAATACAAATTATGTGTATATATAGCAGTGGGTAGAGGGGAGAAGTCAGGACTATGTAATGTACAACATATTGTATCCTTGTGCTAGAAGCATCACCAAACTAACTATGGCTTCTTCAACCCATCGGGAACTGGTCCAAATGAGACTGCTCCTCCTTCAGAAACGTAATGTAGCACTGCTCCCGCAAGGACTGCCAAATGTACACTTTCCAGGTCGCCTTGAGTTACCAATAACAACCTTGACATGAACAGTTTCTTACTCTTTCTCCTTGGCTCACTCCAATAACCAATCCAGGGGTATTTGGTTGTTTTGTGTTTTCTTATAAATTAGTGATAGGAGTAGGATACTCCGAATTAACTATGCACAATGTTGGAGGACTCCTATCTTCATGTACAGCCAGGCTGTTGATTCACCCTGCCACTAAAAGGTGAATTTGGGTTAAGTCTATTTCCTAAGATGACTTGTGAACTATAGGTTATGTTCAGGACACTCTCCTCAGCATCCTCGCTCTCTTGACCGCCGACACCTGTCCACTAACTACTCTACTCCTGGGGGAATACCCCTCTCTTTTGCAGATGTTTAGAAAACACAGATTCCTTTTAGCCTTCCGCACATTCCAATCTGACAGTTACCATCCCCTAACTTTTGGAAGCTCACATTGCTGTGATCCCAAAAAAAAGGATAGACGCCACACTCATTACAAAAACTACTGTCCAATATCCCTTATCAATGCTGACGTAAAAACTTACGCCACGATATTAGCAAACCGACTACTATCATTACTCCCTTCTTTATTCTCCCTAGACCAAGTTGGCTTTATCTCTGGCAGGAAAGGTAGGGATAGCAGTTTTCCTTTCCCAAGAGGCAGAAAAGGGTGGCTTGGGACTAGATGGAAGCAGTCCTCTTTTCCATTGGTCTTCCATCTCGAAAAAGGGCATATATAATGGCATGGCAAGAGTTTGTGTAAATGGCCCCCTGTCGAACGCCTTTCATCTCCATAACAGTACCATACAGGGGTGTCCCTTATCCCCATTATTATTTGTCCTTACCCTGGAACCATTACTGAACTGAATATTTAAACCCAAACATTAGGAGGCAAGACCAATAAAGATCAAACTTACAAAATTGCAGCCTTTGCTGTCGACCTTCTTCTTTTTCCAACAGACCCACAGATTTCCCTACCAAACCTATTTAAGGACCTAGAGCATTTCCAGATGCTCTCCAACCTAAAAATCAATCACTCAAAAGGCACAAAATATATTTTTTCCTTCGGACAAGCTCACACTAAGTCCAAAACAATTCTCCTTTACATTGGCCAAGGAGACAATAACCTATCTGGGAATTAAAATCCCTACATCCCTATCCGATTTTTTTTCAACATTTGCCCCAATGTTAAAGGAAACACGGGAAGATCTGAAACCCTGGAACTCTTAACGTTTTGTGGTTTGGTAGAGCTTCCTTACTTAAAATGACCATCTTCCTTGTTTCCTTTACACAATGCAGACCATTCCTATACAATTACTGGTTTCTTTCTTTTCTTCTTTCCATCAAGCTCGCTCATTCTTCATATATAGAGGCAAAAGATCCAGAATTAAAGTTGACTGCCTCATCCAACAGAAAAGCAAAAGGGGGAATAGTCCTTCCGGACCTACATCGCTACTATTAGGCAACTAATCTTGCCCAAATAGTCGATTGGAACATACATCACACAGTTAAAGATTGGGTTACATTAGAACACATAACTACTCCTCACTGTCTGAGATCCTCACCATGGATACACCCACAGCACATTCCATCTCAGGCTAAACTTCATCCCCTTATTTGCCCCACACAGGAAGCCTTCTGGCTTACGGCCAAGCTCTGAAATCCAACTCCCTGGCTAAAGTCCATTAACCCCATTATGTTCTAACCCAGACTTTCCCCCTGGCACAAACGATAATTTCCTCTCGAGAATCTGGCCCTATAGAGATGTTTTGGCAATCCACTTCTTCCAGGGAGGTTCTCTCCTGCCTTTGGATTTTCTTAATGCCAAACTGGCTCCTCACTTTATCCCCTTTTGGACATACTCTGGACTAGACGAGAAATTGCCCACCTCTGGAAAAAAAGTCACTAACAACTCATCTCAGGTATAAATTCCGCTCCCTTTGGGAAATGCTCAGCCTTTTCTAATGCTTCATGTACATACAGCATGGGAACATAATCTTGATATAAAATTCTCAGATCTTGAATGGGAATCCATATGTACTTATATACATAGGGGATCCTTAAATGTAACACAAGAGTGTGGATTTAAAATCCTCACAAGATGGTACAGGGCCCCTGCTCTTCTCAACAAGTTCTCAAATTTGATCCCTAATAGATGTTGGTGTTGTGATGCCCCAGACGGGTCAGTACTTCACATATGGTGGTCCTGCCCTAAAATTCAACTATTTTGGAAATCCGTACATGACACTATTCTGGAAGTCACTTCAGAAAACAATGAATTTTCTCCAGCTCAATACCTGCTTCATCATACTTCCATTCTAAAGAAATGTAATCTCAAGTCGCTAGCGATATTTATGATGAACCCTGCTAGATACTGCATACCTAGTCACTGGGGTTCGGGGATCATCCCAATGAAAATGGAATGGCTTCACGGATTCAACAATATGGAAAAAATAGAAGATCTCGTTAGCATCTCACAACTAAAGATCTCTAAATTTATATGAACATGGTATAGCTGGCAACACCTTAAGACAACACCTGCCTATCCAGATAGTGAGTAGACACCTTATCTACATAAACGTTTCCTTTGTAAGTTTTAAGGCTGCTGTGAGAGCAGACTGGACAGGCTGATGACACCGTGTCTTGCCTATATTTATGAGCTTATCAGCATACTCTAAGGGTAGCTAATATAGCTTACCCACAAGACCAATCCGGTTTACAGCAGCCTTCCCAGATTCCCTAAGACTCCATGGAGAGGGACTTTATTGGAGGATATGGTATAGACCAGTGATTAAGGGCTCTGGTTGTATATATTGTTGTGCGATTAAATACCCTAGCCCCTCTCCTCGCCTGTATCTGGACCATGGTGGATAGGAATTTTTTCCAAGGCCATGATGATTCTGTGTTAGCCCATTCTTCATTGAAGACAAACCGTACAAACTGGCTTTATAAAAAGCTTTGAAATAAATGCAATTTGATCCTTTGCACCGATGATTCAGCTTCTGAAACGCTCATAGGCGGCCTTTGTTCTTCTCTATATATATATATATATGGGACCATTTCTGATTTTATAACAATATTATGAATCCTCTACACCTACCCTTCCGTGAAGAAGCCGAGTAGGCGAAATGCATTGGACACCCTTACCTTACACCACTATTAGGCATTTTTCTATGTAGCTGTGTGGGGCTGGGTGTGGGTAGGGTGTTATTAAGAGGTCCACATATGTCCATTGTCTTTATGTACATGTAGCTCTTTGTCTAACTGTACTAATATCGTACAGTATTTTATTAGTTGTATTTACAATAAAAGTATATTTTATAAACCTTTTCGTTTTGATCTCTGTCTCTCATAGCGGTTGGTCCAGCACCGATATAGCCCTCTTTACAGCATATATATTTTTGACTATTACTGTGTAAACACCCGATTACTCCTTCCTCCCGGGCCCTAATGGGAAAACAATCAATAGCTGGACCATACACTTCATGCAAAAATGAACTAATAATTCTAATAAAGGATTACCTCACCCGATGATGTATATGTAGAAACAGAGGGGGTCCCATCCCTTCCTCCCCCCCCCCCAATCTACTCTTCCCCATTCTATCACTTTCTCTCTTTATCCCCTACCCCTTCTATTTTCCTGGTCCAGTCCAACCTTCCTTAGTCCAAGACCACCCTACAGTACCGTTACTAAGACCACCATTTATAAGCTGGCAAAGAGCAGAATTGTGTAAATTGTATAATTACACAAAGTCTTTTCTATAGATATACTCCTCCTCTATTATTCAATTGAACTGATCTCTATATCAAATGTGTACACATATCCCTGTTTTGTCTTGTGATCGCACTTATTTTACAATAACCATCTTTTGCTCTTTGTTATACAGCTGTCAAACATGCGATTTATGTTCCATGTATGTTACATCTCCTTAAACAAAAAAAAACAGAGTTAGACTTATCAGTAACTCGGCTTCTAGGAGTTGTCCAGGACAGCATAGGAGAGATAGGCTCCACCTCCGGAGGTAGGAAACACAAAGCATCAGGTGTATAAAGGGGCGGTCACCATCCCACTTCCCCAGTCTTTTAACTAGAGAACTCCCCCGGAAACGGTTTCTGAAACAAGAAAACAAAGACTCGTCCAAAGATACAAATGGCATATAGGAAGGGAAATCCTGCTGTCCTGGGCGACTCCTAGAAACCGAGTTACCGGTAAGTCTAACTCTGGTTTTTCTCCAGTTGTCTGTCCAGGACCGCATAGGAGAGGATCAATGAGAACTTACCAGATTTAGGGGGGAACTACAGCCTGGAGGACGTTTCTCCCAAACACTTGATCTTGTGCAGAGAGGAGGTCCAGTCTATAATGTTTAACTACTTTAGCCCCGGAAGATTGTGCTGCTCAATGACCAGGCCCTATTTTGCAATTCGGCACTGCCTGACTTTAGACGGACAATCGCGCGGTCGTGGGACGCTGTACCCAAATGAAATTGACGTCCTTTTCCCCCCCCACAAAGAGAGCTTTCTTTTGGTGGTATTTGATCACCTCTGTGATTTTTATTTTTTGCGCTATAAACAAAAAAAGAGCGACAATTTTGAAAAAATAACAATATTTTTCACATTTTTTTTATATGAAATTCTCAAAAAGAAAAAAATTTAAAAATCAAAATGTTTTAACATTTTAGGCCAATTTGTTTTCTGCTACACATTTTTGGTAAAAAAAAAAAAAATCACAATAAGCGTATTTTGATTGGTTTGCGCAAAAGTTATTGCGTTTACTAACTACGGAAAGGATTTATGTCATTTTTATTGTTTTTTTTTTAACTAGTAATGGCGGCGATGTGCGTTTTTTTTTTAGCGGGACTGCGACATTGCGGCGGACAGATCGGACCCCTGACTGACATTTTTGACACTTTTGGGGGTACCAGTGACATTACTACAGTAATCAGTGCTATAAATATGCAGTTACTTTAAAAATGACACTGGCAGGGAAGGGGTTAACTTTATTGGTGATCAAGGGGTTCCCTAGGGGCGTGATTCTGTCAAGGGGCGTGGCTAGTGAAGTAACCACAGAGACATGCGATCCTATATAGCAGGATCGCATAGCCTCTGTGCTTACTTTAGGGAGAATGACAGACGGCTGTGTTTACATCAGCTGTCTGTCTTTCTCCCTCTCTTGCGGGAGATTGTGAGTGGCCAGCGGCTCCGCAAACGCTGGCTCCCCAGGGATCAAGCGGGGGCAGGAGTGCGCCGGCGCATGCTTGCCCCCTACAGGCTCGTGGGCGAGCGACGTAGGTCTACGTCGCTTTGCCTGTAAGCGGCTGAGTGCTGCAGTAAATAGACGTTAGGCAGTCGGCAAGTGCTTAATGAAGGTCGAGTAGCTAAACCATGTCAGATTTGTTCTGGTGTCGCCCCAGCTCGCTCCGCCCAGGAAGCAGATAGTGCCCACGTAGAATGAGCTAACAGGGGGAAAAGGGCATTCCTTTTTAAGGCTTTTATAGGCTTCTACAATTTCTTGCTTGACCCATCGAGCAATTGTGTTATTTGAGGCTTGAGGCCTGATGCCCCAATTTTTTACCAGAATGTAGAACAAAGAGAGCATTCGTTTTTCTAATGCCTTCGGATTATTCTAAATAGTGTAAGACACAAGCTTTCACATCCAGAAGGTGGAATTCTGCTTCTTCTTTAGGATTAGTTGGAGACGTACAGAAGGAAGGTAAAACAATCTCTTGTACCCTGTGGGACTTAGAGGCCACTTTAGGTAAGAACCCCGTATCTGTACGCATTACCAGTCTGTCCTCAAAAATTAGCAGAAATGGTTCCTTCACTGAAAGCGCCCGCAGCTCGTTAATGCATCTGGCTGTAGAAATCGCTAACCAGGAATACTGTTTTGTGTGTAACCCACTTTAAGAACATGTGTAGCACTACTCCCTTGGGAGCTGCTTGAAGGGGATTCCCCTGGGTTACCCATAGCAACAACATAGTAATTCTTAGTACTTTAAAGCGGAGTTCCACCCTGGGAACGTTTTTTTTAAAATAAAAATACCCCTGGGACAGTCAGGGCTAGTGCATTCCACAATGGCTAGCCTTTGATCTGTCCCGGGTTGCACTTACCTGCAAGAAGAAATACTTACCTTGAAAATGTATTCTCCAGCGCTGCCATCTCAGGTGTGGGCAGCTTGAAGCCAGTGCAATCCTCTTCTGTGTCCTCTTCCGTCCTCTTCGGTCCCACGATGCACTGCACCGGCCCCGCCGTCACTTCCGGTTCCGCAGCAGCATGCCCAGAAGCTGTTTTGCAAGGTATGACGGTGCCTGAACCGGAACTGACGTCGCGGCCAGTGCAGGCGCATTGATTCCTGGGAGCGATGACATTCAGCTCCCAGGAATCATTGCATGCCAGTGACGAATCGCCGTGGCCGCCGAGGGTAGGAAAAGTAAGTATTTTCTTCTAAACCAGGTAAGTAAAAAAAAAAAAAAAAATTGCGATTATCCATTTGTTTTTCAGTTGACCGGAGCAAGAAGATGGAGGTAAGTCTAATTTTAGGGTGGAACTCCGCTTTAAGTGTTTGGCTCAGTCAGGAAACAGTCCAGGGGATTTGGTTTTTGTTGTTTTTATTTTAGAACTTGGGATGGGAGAAGGGATGAGTGGGATACTCCAACTGGATGAACTATGCACAACTTGAGGACTTCTAGCTATGTTGATTGCGGCAAGGCCGCTGAAGTGAAGTCTTTGATAAGCAAGCTATGTAGTGAATTACTCTTCAGGGCCCCATTTGGAACCCCCTTTACTCTTACTCTTCAGGGTTCTACTTGGCACCCCCTTTACTCTTGCTAACTGTGTGAGCTGACCTTCTGTCCTCTGACCTCACTGGAGTGTGACCCCTTGGCAGCCCCCTGGTACTCACGGACACTGTTTTTCCCAAGCGACTCTACCTGCAGCTCATCTGTCAGCTTTCCAGGACCCTCAAGGCTCAGCTCTACACCTGGATCACTGCCTGTGACCATTTTCCTCAGACTGCAGGAGGAGAGACAGCTGTCACCCTCCTCCTGGGACTCTGCTTCCCGCCAAAGACGCCCTGTCACAGGTGCCCTTGACTTTTATGAGCAACCCCAGGATGCACTGCGGTTGTGCCCTCCCACTGGGATTGTCACAAAAGCCTGTGTGTCACTGGCTGGGTTTCCTCCACTGTCCAACAGGCCCCCCTATTGGTCCATTGGATACAGTGGGGACACTCACTCAGACCAAGTGAATCACACATGGACAAATGCAACACGCAAAACTAATAGATCAATAGGCTCCCGTGATAAGCAGATGGAGCAAAACAATGCTTTTAACCTAGTACCTATCTAGGAGGGTGCTACACATGTATTCGTCCTGCAAAAGTTTTAGCCATCCTTGTAACATTGTTGCCAAATCCCATTTAGGTAGAATTTTAAATGGGACTGGTCTAATTCTTGCTAAACCTTTAAAGAATCTACACACAAGGGGTTCTAGTGCCAGAGATTGTTCCAGAAATACCGATAAGAACGCCACTTGGGCTTTCAATGTACTAATGGCCAGTCCTTTGTCTGCCCCTTCTTGCAAAAAATCCAGGATTGCTGGGACACCTGTACCTGCTGTTTGGTGTCCAACCAGGAACAGAAAACTTTCCAATATTTTAAATAAATTGCTTGGGTAACTTTCTTCCTACTAGATTGGATTGGGAGCACCACCCCGTCTGAAAGTCCTTTTGACTTTAAAAGACTTTCCTCAGATACCAAGCCAATAATTTCAGCCTCTGAACTTTCGGCAACTGGATCGGTCCCTGAGCCAGCAGATCCTCCCTCTCGGGTAACATAAGGGGAGGTTCTGACCCCAGATGCAAGAGGGCTGAAAACCAAGGCCTTTTTGGCCAATATGGGACCACTAGGATCAAATAGGTGCTCTCCTGAGCAAACTTCTTTAGGACTAATGGAATGAGTTTGAACGGAAGAAAAGGCATAGCACCTGTGAAAAGTAAATTTCTGTGCCAGGGAGTCTATGCCTTTGGCCCCGCCATCCTTCTCCAGTGAGAAGTATATTGGGACTTTGTTGTTCACTTTGCTGGCAAACAAGTCCGTGTCTGGGGGCCCCACCTTTGAGTCACTAGCTGGAAGGCGTTCTTGGTCAGAGACCACTCTGATTCACGCACCCGATGGCGACTTAAAAAGTCTGCCAGAGCATTGTCCACTCCCCTGAGGTGGACTGCGGAAATTGATTTTAGGTTTGCTTCCGCCCAAACAAAAATGTTGCCGGACAGTCACATTAAAGAAGGGCACCGTGTCCCTCCTTTTTTGTTGATATATGCTACTGCCACTACACTGTCCGAGAGGACTTGCACATGGTGACCCCCCCAAATCTTTTGCCAATGCCCTCAGGGCTTCCTATATCGCTTGTAACTCCCTCCAATTGGCCCAGTTTAGGGATTCTATCCTGGACCAAGCCCCCTGGGCCACTTTTGTTCCCCAATGAGCTCTTCATGTCCAGGTACTGGCGTCTGTTGTAATACGGATGGTCCCTGGGAGGGACCACTGAAGACCTTTTAAAAGGTTCTCCTCATTTCTCCACCACCAAAGCGTCCGCTTGGTCTTCTGGGAAAGGCAAAAGGTTTTGTTCAATAACTGTTGGCTCCCGTCCAAAACATATAATATATGTTTGTTTGGAGACCCCTGAAGTGGGCCCTTGCCCAAGAGTCCGCCGGAATCATTGCCACTAAGAGCCCTAGGCCCGATATGGCTGTCCTGAGGGACAGTCCTTGATTGTTTTGAAAAGCAACCGCTGTAGCATTTACTTTTACCACTTTTTCTGCCGTGAGAAAAAATTTTTGCGCCACAGAGTCTACTTTGTACCCCAGATAACACAGGTTTTGTGTTGAGATCAGGTTTGATTTTTCTTGATTTGTTAACCAGCCTAGATCCTCTAGAAACAGAATGGCCACTCCTAGGTCCTCTTGTAATTGGGGCAATGAGTGAGCGAAAAATAAAAGGTCCTCTAAATATGGGATGATTGAGATCCCTTTTAGTCTCAGGGGGGCCAATGCCTCTGCGAGGACCTTCGTAAATATTCTGGGGGAAGCGGATAGGCCAAATGGTAGAGCCCTGAATTGAAGATGGCGTACTTCCCTCCCCCACTTGATTGCTACTCTCAAAATTTTTTGTGATTCCTGGTGAATTGGTAGGTGCAAATAAGCGTCCCTTAAATCGAGGGAAGCCATTTGGCAATCTGGGGGGAGAATGGCTATTACTGTAAGGATGGATTCCATCCGAAACCTCCTGTAGATTACCAACTTGTTTAGGGATTTTAGGTTCAAAATGAGATGAAACTTGCCCAATGGTTTCTCCACCACGAAAACGTGTGAATAGAAACCTTGCTTTGTCTCTTCTCGAGGCACCGGAACTAGGACCTGCTGATCCATCAGGTCGCCAATTTGAGACAGAAGTACCAACGCCTTCTGAGGATCTCTGGGGGGGGGGGGGGGTCAAAAACCTCCTTGCAGATGGGGTGTTCCTGAACAGGGTCTAATAACCCTCTCTGATGATCCTCAGAATAAACCCATTTGGGGTAGCTTTTTCCAACTGTGGGAGGAACTGCCCCAACCTTCCTCCCACTGGGACCCAGTCACTGGTCACTGGTATTTAGTTTTTTTAGGAGAGGAAAAAAGGACACCTGTCTTCTGTTTTCCCTTTCCCCACTGTCTCTTAGTGGCTGGTAATTTAGAGGTCTGCCACTGCAGTTTTTGGGGATGAAAAAAGCGCCTTTCTGGAACCTTTTTGGCCTTTATTGGAAAAAACTTTCTTTTTATCTGCTGTCCGGTCCAAGACTTTCTCTAAATCAGGTCCAAACAGAAGATCCCCATCGAAAGGAATACCGCAAAGTCTTACCAGCGGGAGGAGTTTACCAAGGCTGCAGCTTTTGCTGAGTTTAACCGATTCCGCTAAGGCATCTGCCATGTACCCTGCTGTCTTATTAAGCATTGGTAAGGAATCAAGGATTCAAGTTGGGCTTCAAATGGGCTTGAAGTTGGTCCAACCAAACTTCCAAATTACAGGCCACTATTGTTGTAGCCATTGCGGGTTTTAAATTAGCCATGACTACTTCCCATGTATTTTTCAACAGAACCTCCTCTTTTTTTTTATCCATGGGTTCCCTAAGGATCCCCATGTCCTCAAACGCAAGATCCATCGCTTTGGAGCATTGTGAAAAGGCTGCGTCCAATTTCGGAATTTTATTTCAAACGCAGGAGGGATCTTCATTAAAGGGGAACCTTTTTTTTAAACTTTTTGGAAAAAATACATTTTTCTCAGGCTCCAACCATTCTTTTTTGATGGACTCTGATAAAGCACTATGTACATTACCGAGAATTGTAGTTCTCAATGGAGGTCCCAGCTATGCTGGAGCTGGGGGGGGGGGGGGGGCTATTCTACTGAACCTTGCTGGAAATGATTGAGAATCTGGTCTGGAGAATTCACGGAAGAAAGGTTTGGCTGACATTAGAAGGAGGCATGCAAGTATCCAGGGACATTTGTGAGTACAGACCTGTATGTAGGATCCTAGTGATTGTGTTCTGCTACTATCCCTTGTGCTGCAGTGCCAGAGTTTGCTTTAGGTGGGAGTCTATGTGAGGTGGGACTCTATGTGTCTCTATGCCACTCAGTCCCTTAGTTGCTTTTGGAGGGACCATATTAAGAAGTTTGAGAAAGTAAGAGTGTCCATGTGTTACAACACTGTACTACTGGAGTATCCCACAGCCTCCCTGCACCCTATCCCAGTACATCTTACAATAAAGCATCTAAAAAGGGATATTCCCAGACTGTTTATTGAGCCAGAAGAGTGACTAATGTAACGAGAATTAAAAATGAAGATCCATACCACTTCTAAGAGGTCCATATACAACTTTATTCATTAAAAGTCAGGGGTACAATACTTAAAGTAGCATAATGTGATTTGAGGGTCCAATCCCTCCCTTCATATGACCTTCAATGGCAATAATGTGAACAAGATTTGGGAGGGTACCCTCGCGCTATCACACTTCACAAAATATACTTAGTGGAACAGCAGCAAACAGCGGAGATGACAAATCCCTACTGTCAAATGGAGCAGTCACATAAAGCAAAAATGGTGCTGCTCTATTCAAGAACCAATGTGCTAAATCCCTTTTAAGGTAAATGGTATAATAGCTGTAAATAACTAGTAAAGTGCAGAAGAAAAATGTGTCTTATGGACAGAGTCTTTGAAACGAGCACCTACGAGTAACCCCATAGAAAGTGGCTTGCTATGGGTGCACTCCGCCGGGGGGGCGTAGACAGGAGTGCAGGCAAGGGACCCAAGAGGAGAACCATTGCACAGAGCAGGTAATTAGAACATGTTTATTTTTTTTTCATTTGTAATTTTAATTGAATGTTTACATAGGACAAGTTGCAGAGGTTCCACAGCACTGCCTCCCATCTCCTGAGACTGCACTCAGTGACTTGGGTCTGAGACCATACAGGCAAAAGGAGTTGGGCTGAACACCTCCTGGTTTGGTTTGCACTAGAACTCTTGAACTTTGCAAAAGTTCGGACCCGAACGTCATTGAAGTCTATGAGACCTGAACTTGAAAAATCAAAAGTGCCCATTTTGAAGGATTATATGCAATTTATTGGCCATAAAAAAAGACTATGGGGGTCCAGGTACTGACATGGGGAACATGCATCAACGCAAAAAAAAAAAACTTTAGAAAAAGATTGGTTTTACAGGAGCAGTGGTTTTATTAATGCATAAAGTGAAACAATAAAAATAAAAAATTCCTTTAAATATCGTGCCTGGGGGTCGCCTTTGTCTGCCTGTAAAGTGGCGCATCTGTATCATGTATAGAACCTGCATTAGAATCAAGTAATGGCTGTGCATCGTCAAGGAGCAAGTGGCTGACGCTGTGTTCAAATAACTCAGCTGACTCCTCCATGCATGATGCTGGGGCCATGGCAGGAGTAGCTGTGGACCAGGAGGCAGAATTGGCAGCTGCAGAGGACTGCGCACTAGTCTGCGCTTGGGTGACGGAAGATGAGGAGGATGGTTTAGTAAGCCAGTCCACCACCTCCTCTGCATGCTGTGGCTGGATAGCACGGGCAACATCCCTAAACAGAGGAAATGGTGACCTGCCTGAGGACTAACCGCATCCACCTTTGCCTTTGGACACATACGCTGCTGGTCCCCTCACAGTGCCATGGGAACGTCTGCCTCTCCTTGTTGGCCTCCCAGACATGATGGGGGGGCTTATTACCCAAATTTATTAGAAACTGGGAAATGTGTAATTGGATGCACTTTATTGAATGAAAAGTGGTGTTGGGTGCACTTTAAATTATGCACTGCCACTGATAAAAATGTAAAATCTATAAAAAAAAAAAAAAAAATTTAAAAAGGGAGAATAACAGCATCTCAGTTAGAAAAACTACAGCTAACAATTCAAAAAAAGTACAAAAAAACACAGCAACCAAAAAAAAAAAAGAATGGTATAGAGCACTATATCCGCACTAAATGTTATGTAATTCTGTATTGTACAATGACACACTAACTCCCTAGTAGCAAACTGAGCCCTGCTCTATCTCAACTTCAACAACTCACTACAAAAGGTTCTTGTGGGAAGAAAAGTGTGGGGTGGGACTATGAGCACTGAACCGTGATTGAGCAAAGTCATCATGACGTTGAACAATCATGGCTCTGACTTTGCCCTGTGCCTTGATTGGGCAAAACCTTGCACCTGCCCAGCAGTCAGGTGCATTGCTTCATCCAATTAGGGCCCTAGAATGCACTGTGAAGTGCGCAGTACATTGCGGGGAGTTCGGCGGCAGAACATCCCACTGAACGCCCTGCAAGTTTGGGTGTTTACCAAACGGGCAAACAAGTGATGTTCAGGCCTAACTTTTGCTTGGCTGAAACTGTTCACCCAACTGTAAACAGACATATCCCTCCATCCGGCACAACAAGCAAACATCAGAGCAAGTCATTCTGGGAGAATTGCTCTATCAGAGATCTTACTAGACCCAGGCATGGGGCAGCAGACCCAAAGCACATTCCCCAGGTGCCTACAAGTTACTCCTATTGTAAAAATCTACATTTTGCTGCAATCTGAACCCCAGAATCTCCATAAATCCAGTCTAGATACGTAAATTGTATCTGCAGCACAGAGAAGGAAGATTATCCAAGAGAAATACAGGAATACAGGATGGGGAACACAGCTCAGGAAAGTGACCAGGGTATTACAGGCTGATATTAACCAGTCCTTGCCCTACTCTGGACCAATCAGTGAGCAGTATGGGTGAAGTAATGGATTTAATGTTAATGACCCACCTGTGCTGATCTCTGTAGGAGTGTCCTCCTTTATAAATGTCCCCGTTATTCCATCCTCCTTCGTAGAATGCTGATCATTCCTCACATACCTCTCTTCTTCTTCTGCTTTAACTTCAACTTTTAAGTCTATCTGATCTTCACCCTAAACCAAGAGAATGAGAGAAAAAAATCAGACGTAAAATACAAGCTCAAGTAAAAAATCCACACATTGTCTCCATGTTTTAGATGCTCACCAACCTTGTAATGGTCAACCTTGTAATAGTGAGGGATGGTGTGATCTTTGTGTGTGGAATCCCGGGAATACAGAGGATGGGGACATCTCTCCTGTGAGTTTCTGGTATTAGGTAGCTCCATCGTAACCGTGTGTCCTTCTGAAAACTCCTTCATTGCTCCATACTCCTCATCCTCCTCTTCATACTCTTCCTTAACAACAATATTATAATCCTCGAGGTTTCCCATCTAAATATAAGGTAAAACATTTATTTGTAACAAATATGCTTGTGTGTAAATCCTAAATACCAATAATCGTCAATCATCTACCTGATGATGGTGAGGGATGGTGTGAGCTTCCTGTGTGGAATCCTGGGAATACAGAGGACGGGGACATCTCTCTGGTGGGTTCCCATTACTGGATCGATCTGTAGGAAACACACACACTGACTGAATACATTGTTTCTATGTGTTTATCAGATGATGGGGGATCTAGGTGGAGCCTCAGTACTGCTCTCTCCTTTACAATAAAGTCTCCTCTTACCCGGTGATGTGAGGGGCGGCTGATTGTCTATCATGACGTCCTTGTAGAGAACCTTGTGTCCTTCTAAATACTCCCACTCCTCCATGGAGAAATAGACAGTGACATCCTGACACCTTATAGGAACCTGACACACACAATGATACAGTCACCATCCAGACACATCCCTTGTCTGTTACTGGGTAATGTCCCAGAATTCCCAGCACCGCTCACCTCTTCTCGATGATCTCTCTGGTGACTTCTGGAATCTTCTTTGTATTTCTCTATTCTATCAGGGATGGAGGTGGAGGCAATGTAATGGTCATATGATCACCGGATTTCACAGGAGGAAGTCTCTAGATCTGAACACAAATAGTACACTCAAAGGTTATTCCCAGAATCCTCCTCACCTCACCTGTCAATTCCTCATTTCATTAAAGACCCACTTCAGGTCGAGGTATAATTTAGCCCCACAGGATCCTCAATACATAGGTAAAAGAATTCTAGCGTCATTACAACATCAGTCCTGTTTTGCTTATGAGGATGCAATGGGTCCTAAAACCATGGAATAAAAAGAAAAGGGCCAGATGGAGGGACATTTCGAGGAGGAGCTGTGAGGTCAGTGTGATGTCATAGCATTCTCCATCCCCGTCACTAATAAAAGGTGATACATCTCTAAAATAAAGAGAATATTCCGGCCCCGTAAGTAGAGAAATGTTCTGACCATGAAGGGGATAATCTAGGTTTCCACACTATATATGTGTGTATCATCATCTGCTCTAGAGATAAAAGACGCCACAGTGACTATGGAGGAAGAGGACAGACATGACAGGGGGGGGGGGGTTATTGGGTGTAAATAGAAAATAAGATCTTATTACCTGCTGTCATTTCCACAAATGTCTCCTCTCTATGTCCTCCCAACTCACCTCTCACCCGGAACTTCCTGTCTGTACCTGACATCACTTCCTGTCTTTCCTAGAGACTTCCTGTCTGGGTAGAAGTGAGATCACCACCTTTTGGAGCTCAGAGGAACTGCAGCCTGAGAAACGTCTCATAGTGTGAACACGGCCTTGTGCTGTGTGTATGTACTGTATATCTGTGCGCATCTTCACTGGTCTCACGATTCTATTTGATTATTACTATCCTGTCAACAATTCGATTAGATTCCGCAATGCATCATCATGATTACTGCCTGTGGTTTTCATTAAAAAAAATTAAAGCTGTCAGATGAACTCCATTTTTTTTTTTTCAATGATTTTTATTGAAAGTTTTTACAAAAATAGTGCAAAATATACACACATAATAAAAAATCAGTGCATAATAAACGTAAACAGTGGTATAACCATAGCAAACATTAGGTAATACTGCTATAAAAGGTCGAAACTATAACGTGGCAAGGGCTAGCACCTCAAAACACAATAAACAGGGGCCTCAAGATATCTAGGGGGACCCTCACCGAGGGTGAACAGGGCCAACCACCCCGAGCATTTAATCACACTGTGCGTACTTCACAGGATAAGTGGCTAGATCGTGATCTCACAGAACCTTGCCCCAGCCTGGGCTGGGGACATGGGGTACTAAGCCCTTAGAATGCAGTACCACTGTTAACCTCAAACCGTAAACTGAGACAAATCGTAGAAAGAGAGAAAGAGAAAGGACAATAGAGCCACCAGAAAAGAATAGAAAAGGGAAAAGAGAGAAGAGGAAAGATTTGTAAGATTGGACCCGACCCCGCCCCCGCACCCCACCCCCAGACCTTCCCGAGTCCATCAGGCACCCCCAGTGAGGTAGTTAATCCACGATCCCCATACCTTGTCAAACACACGCATTTTGTCCTCCAGTTGAGCTGTCAGGCGCTCATTAATCATAATCCAATTTAGTTTGTGCCTAAGCAGCTCAAATGGTATCGTAGGAGACTTCCAGGATCTCGCTATTGCTATTTTTGCTGCAGTAAATATGAACGTTATGAGCCGCCTCTGCGCTCTATTGGCTGTGTCCACCTTTTTGCCCAATAGTGCCTGCTGAGGGGACTTGAGTAGGTTTACTTGCGTGAGGGTGTAGATGAAATTGTACACTCTAATCCAAAAGCGTCGGGCCTTCGGGCATTGCCACCAAACATGAAACATCGTGCCCTCTTGGCCACACCCCCGGAAACACCGCGAGGATGCTCCTGGCACAAAGGATGCTATCCTGGCTGGTACCATGTACCAGCGCAGGAGCACTTTATAGTTGGCCTCGATGATTGAAGTGTTAATTAGAGACCTGGAAGCCTCTCGAGCCATGTCGTGCCAGTCCGCCAACTCCACAACCTCCCCGACATCCGCCTCCCATCGTTCCATGTATGGAAGCTTCAGGGGCGAGTCCATAAGCATATTATAAATCATAGAAATATACCCCCGTAATTTATCGTATTTGCGGCACAAAAATTCCATGGAGGTCATGGTAGTCAGATCGGACAGGCGAGACAGGGATCGCAGGTAATGATCAATCTGAGCGTACCTATAATACTCAGTGTCAGGTAGGGCATGTTTTTCTATCAGCTGCTGACGTTTGAGGATACCCCTATGATAACAAAAATCCGCTATGCGAAGCAGCCCCTTGTTCGTCCACCACTGAAAAGATCTGGGGGAGAGACCCGGGGGGAACCCGCTGTTGTTAAGAATAGTGGCCAATGGGGTATGTGGGGACCTAAAGCCATGCGTTCTGGTCAAACGATCCCAAATGGCCATAGAATGAGACAAGGCTGGGCACAGGATGGGGGGACGATCCCTAGGCGATAACCACATTGCATGGGAGACTGCCAGGCCCGGAACCGAGCTAGCCTCCAATTCCATCCAGGGCATCCGGGCCCCCTCAGAGTGGAATCTCACCAACTGGGATAACTGTGCAGCATAATAATAGTTCAGCAGATCCGGTACCCCCAGACCACCCCTGACTTTAGGGGTGTACAGCGTCCTCTTGTTCACCCTAGGCCTCTTGTTCCCCCAGATAAAGGAAAGGACGTGACCCTGAATTTTGAGCAGGTCAGACCGCCTCAGCGCGACTGGCAGAGTGCGGAACAGATATAACACCCTCGGAAGGATATTCATCTTGATGGAGTATAGTCTGCCAAACCACGAAGGGGGCTGAATCAACCATTTATCCATGTCACCCTTCAGGCGTGTAAACAGAGGAGGATAATTCTTCGTGTAGAGTGTAGACAAGGATGGGGTTAAATTGATGCCTAAGTAGGGCATAGAGTCCGTGCACCATGCAAATTTGAAAGATTTCCTGAGTGTGTCCGCAGTGCGACCCTCCAGGGAGATGTTCAGTGCCTGGGATTTCGTTTGGCTTGCATGCAATCCTGATACAAGCGCAAACGCATCCAATATCGCAAATAAGTTGGGTAAAGTCATGACGGGTGAGGAGACAATTGCTAAAATATCGTCCGCAAAAAGGGCGCACTTGTGTTCGACGCCCCCGCACACCACCCCCCGCACGTCCGGTGAAGCACGAATTTTAATGGCTAAAGGTTCCAGCGCTAGGACAAAAAGGAGAGGGGACAAGGGGCAGCCCTGTCGGGTACCTCTACAGATAGGAATAGAGTCCGAGGAGAAGCCCTTCAGCCTAAGAACCGCCCTGGGTGTACTATATAGGGTCCGCAGCAACGTGAGAAAGGGAGCGCCGAATCCAAATCTGGTCAACACGTCGAAAAGGTATTCCCACGACAGTGAGTCAAAAGCTTTATGAATATCTAGGGAGATGAGCATGCCTCTGCGATTACCCCCTCCGTCCCAATCTGATTGAATAGCCGTGATGATGTCTACAACCCGTCTGGTCTGATCCGAAGTCTGTCGACCAGGGACAAACCCAGCTTGATCGGGATGTATATATTGAGCCAAAAAGGAGCCAAGCCTAGTGGCCATAATTTTCGCCAAAATTTTTAGATCAGAGTTAATCAATGAGATCGGACGATAATTGTCGCATATGCTATGATCCTTGTCCGGTTTGGGCAAGACATGAATATAAGCCGTGTTCTCATGGGGCGGGAGGGATTCCCCGTTGCGTAGAGCATTAAAAAAGGCGCAAAGATGCGGCGTCAGAACTTCCTGAAATTTGCGATAATATACCCCGGAATACCCGTCCGGCCCGGGGGCCTTGGAGGGATGTAACCCCTTGATCGCCTGAAGAACCTCCGCCTCCGTAATCCGACCGTTCATAAGGTCGACATGAGACTGCGTCAGCGTGGGCAGTCGCAGGTGGGCAAAAAAAGAATCGGCCAAACCCCGGTTATACGACGGTGGTGCCCTGTAGAGTTTAGTGTAAAATCTAGTAAATTCGGACGCGATCAGGGTTGGATTGCGAGAGAGCGCCCCCGTCCGCAGCCGCAATCTAGGCAGGGCCGCTGAGAAGGGGCGAGGGGCCAGCCTCCTAGCCAACAGAGTGGTAGGTTTGTCACCCATAGTGTAGTATCTATGTCGGGACCATCTAATGTATTTTTCCGCCTGGGTCGTGAGTGTCAAATTAAGCTCCAATCTAGCCGCATCAATTTTATGACGGATATCAACGAGGGGGCGCGACCGTTGTTCAAGGAGTAGTGCGCGTAGGGCCTGCTCCTGTTCCCATATTGTGCTCTCCCTGTTACGTTTTAGTTTGGCTGCCAATTGAATCAGTTTACCGCGGATGGTAGCTTTATGGGCCGCCCACACGACGGTAGAGGAGGTATCACCCGGTCTATTTTCTAGGAAAAATTGTTTAATATCCCTTTCGATCCCCCCCAAGACCCCAGGATCGTTTAGTAAAGCTGCATTGAGTCGCCAAGGAGAGGGGCCTGGGGAAGACCACAGGGCTGAAAACTGTACTAAAACCGGGGAATGATCGGACCAGGAGGATGCCAATGAACTCCATTTTTTATTTCATCTGCTCTAAAAAAAAAAATAAAAAAAAACAAAGGACTTCCTGCATGTAGCAAAGTCTGAACACAACAGACAACAACAGTATTTTTTTAGAACAGTAAATACGAAATGGCACAGCCCCCTTTAGTACATTCCACAGCTCCCCCTGCACATTAAACAGTCCCCTTTACATTCCACAGCCCATTTATATTACACAGTCTATTTACTTAACAGCCTATCATTTACATAACACAGCCCTCCATTTACATAACACAGCCCCTCCATTTACATGATACAGCTCCCGATTTACATAACACAGCCCCCCCTATTTACATTAGATACCCCTTCATTTACATAACACAGCCCCCAAGTTACATTATACAGCTCCTATTTACATTAGACACCCCCTCATTTACATAACACAGCCCCCCATTTACATTATACAGCTCCTATTTACATTAGACACCCCCTCATTTACATAACACAGACCCCCATTTACATTTTACAGCCCCTATTTACATTAGACACCCCTAATTTACATAACACAGCCCTCCATTTACATTATGCAGCCCATCATTTACATAACAAAGCCCCCCACCATTTACATTATACAGCCCCTATTTATATTACACAGCCCCTCATTTACATATCACAGCTGCCATTTACATTATACAGCCCATCATTTACATAACAAAGCCCCCATTTACATTATACAGCCCATCCTTTACATAACACAGCCCCCTATTTACATTATACAGCCCCTCATTTCCATAACACAGCCCCATTTACATTATACAGCCCATCATTTACATAACACAGCCCCCCATTTACATTATACAGCTCCCTATTCACATTACACAGCCAATTTACATTATATAGCCCCCCCCCCCCCTGCACTCCCAGGACAGCTCCGCCAGTGCACACTAAAGGGCCATACACACAGATAATATGAGGTCAAACCTAAACACTTTCAATTTATATGCAATCTGGCAGGCCCTTGCACTACATAGAAAAGGTAAATCTGAAGGAAAAAGTCTTCAGAAAATCTTATAGTGTGTATGGCCCTTTAAGGTAAAACAAATCAGTGTCAGTGCCTCTGTTTCACGGATCCCTTCCTACAGTGTGTAAGGGTTAATGTAAACCGATGCCTCTACCTTATTATCTCTGATCTTTAATCACCGTCACAGTCACGTGCACTCTGGCCGGCCTTTCTACTCCTCTCCCTCCTCCTGGCCAGAGTGCATGTGCACGTGAGGAGGGAAAGGAGGAGAAAGGCCGGCCAGAGTGCATGTGACTTTGACAGCGATGAAAGATCGGAGATAAAAGGGTAGAGGCATCAAGTTAACATTAACCCTTGCACACTGTAGGAAGGGATCTGTGAAACAGAGGCACTGACACTGATTTGTTTCAACTTTAGAGTGCACTGGCAGGGCTGTCCTGGGAGAGGTGGGGGGGAGCTGGGATGACGTCATCCATGCAATTGATCCGGCCGTTATCAGCATTGAATCTGAATTGTTCAAGGCTGCATCGCGATGCATCGATGCTATGATTAATTTTAACACCCCTAATCCTTATAGATGGGCTCATCTCCACTCCCACCAATGAGGATAGAAATATATTACTGTCTAGTCCAGCCTTTATAAGCCAGGGTTCCTCCAATGGTTTCTAGGAGTTCCATGAAAATTAACACTTTCTTTCTCTCAGTACCAACAATTTAGTTTCATGATGATGTAAGAATGCCCTTCTTCCACTGACTACTGAAATAAAAGGATCCATCTTCTATTGGTTACCAATAAGAGTCCAATAAACAGACCACCTGTCCTTGACTGAACCCATGTTTGTACAAAATTTGACTTGTTTGGGAGGTTGGAGAACTGCTGAACTGTATGGGTATTCAGCCAAAAAGAACCTCCAGTTGCAATATGGCTACCAATGCTAAATGTGGAACCTTCTCGCTCATGTTGGTTGATAGGGATTTAAAGCTGCAGGTGCCCCTTAACACACGCAAATTATATATATATATATATATATATATATATATATATATATATATATATATACACAGTATATAAGCATGCAGCCTGGCTGCCCAGGAAAAGTTAGGGGTAGGGAGTAATATATTACTGCCTAGTCCAGCCTTTCTCAGCCAGGGTTCCACGAAAGGTTTCTAGGGGTTACTTGAACAATGAACAATTTCTATCTCTCCGTAACAACTGACATCAATGATCTGTAAGGGGGACAGTCTTCCCAATGATGACAATGTAAGAATGTGCTTTTACCACTGACCACTAATATAAGGGGTCCTTCTCCCATTGGTCACCAATGTAAGGGTGGTCTGGTGACATTGAGAAGAAAACTCTGGCCAATCTCTGGATCTCCATAATTGGAAACACGGTGAGACAATAAATACAGCGGGATGTTGCAGGAGCTGTTTGTGTCAGTGTCGAAATAAACAGAACACAGGATGGAGACACTGAAAGAACAATACAGCTTCATTCTACGATATGTCAAGAAGAGAACGGTACAGAGAGACTCTAATTAATGTCAGTAGAAGACACAGAGAAAGCCTGTTCTGCGTTCTGAAAGAGCAGATGGAGCACTTTTTGTGTTTTCTTTTTATTACTATTATTACTCTTTACCTAGTGACTATATGGTTCTAATACTCTACTTTACCTGACCACTGCACTCGATACACAGGGCTGTATATGACATGTTCCTGACCACTACACTCTATACACAGGGCTGTATATGACATGTTCCTGACCACCACACTCTATACACAGGACTGTATATGACGTGATCCTGACCCCTGCACTCTATACATGTCTTCAAATTTGGTAATTTCTTTTGCATGTGTGCGCTATTCTTTTTTAATATACATGTCTTTTGGTTCATAGCTGCACCAGCTTTAGAAATACATGGGTATGCTCCCCCAAATTTTTTGCTTGTTTATTATGTATTCGGTCTGACCAGATTACTGAGGTTGAGCAACCCACCCCACCCCCCACACACACCTGTACTCCATCAGTGTCCACTATCAAGTGGATATAGGAGGAGTCCCCTGTAGTGCATTTGCACATCTTTCCCAGCAAGGAGTGTTGTCTCCAAGGGTTAGAAAGGCTAGATTCATCTCTTTTTCATGGATAGTGTAGGACCCACTGATAATGGGGTACATTGACGTAGTGGTGGGCTTGAGCACTATATGGCCACTATATGTGCGCTATTCTTTTTTAATATACTCTATACACAGGACTGTATATGACATGTTCCTGACCACTGCACTCTATGCACAGGGCTTTATATGATGTTCCAGACCACCGCACTCTATACACAGAGCTGTATATGACATGTTCCTGACCACTGCACTCTATACAACAGGACTGTATATGATGTTCCTGACCAACACACTCTATACACAGAGCTGTATATTACATGTTCTTGACCACTGCACTCTATACACAGGGCTGTATATGATATACTCCTGACCACTGCACTCTATACACAGGGCTGTATATGACATATTCCTGACCACTGCACTCTGTACACAGGACTGTATATGACATGTTCCTGACCACTGCACTCTATACACAGGGCTGTATATGACATGTTCCTGACCATTGCACACTATACACAGGACTGTATATGGCATTATCCTGACCCCTGCACTCTATACACAGAGCTGTATATGACATGTTCCTGACCACTGCACTCTATACACCGGGCTGTATATGACATGTTCCTGACCACTGCACTCTATAAACAGGACTGTATATGACATGTAATACAAAAACAAAGAAAGGGCGCACCAGCCTAGCGCATTATCCTCAGCGAGTTTATTAGATAAAAGTTAAAATCAGCTACTCACAAACATTCGTGAAATTCAGACACATCAATTCCATAAAGCCGCCTCATAGCAGAGGTCCAACGTCTTTACTGGAAGCAGAGGGCTGACGCGTTTCGAGGCCGTGCCTCTTCCTCAGAGGCTCTGAGGATGTGTCTGAATTTCACGAATGTTTGTGAGTAGCTGATTTTAACTTTTATCTAATAAACTCGCTGAGGATAATGCACTAGGCTGGTGCGCCCTTTCTTTGTTTTTGTATTACAGTGTTTGGTCGACCGCCCTGGTCGTAAGGGGCAGCAAAGCCTAGCCATAATGGATGCCAAGTATTAGCACGAGTTCCCGGGATTGAGGCAGCCTGAGAACCAGGTTCTGAGCGCAGGAGGGGGGTGCTGTATAGCACATATCTTTTTTGCTGTATATGACATGTTCCTGACCACTGCACTCTGAGCCATTACACAAATGTTTTCCCTTTCATTTCCATTTTAAACTGAATGGATTGTTTTATCCTTAGTTACAATCACTTTGATAAAAAAATGTATTATATGTAGAACTGCCCCCCAGAGGACTGCTTAGAATTACACTTTCTGGATTCCCCTGGGTTACCCTTAGCAACTGGTAGCAGACAAAACAGCATTGAAAGTCCTTGGCTCAGTCAATAATCAATCCAGGGGATGTTGGTTTTTGTGTTTTTATTTAGAACTGGGATACGAGAAGGGATGAGTGGGATACTCCAACTATGAACTATGCACAATCTTGAGGACAACTAGTTGCAGAGTGCAGCAAGGCCACTGCTTCACCTTGCCACTGAAGCGAAGATAGTTTAGAAAGTTCCTGTTTTAAATCATTCTCTTCAGGGTTCTAACTTGGCACCCCTTTACTATAACTGACTGTGTGTGCTTACACCCGTCCACTGACTCTATCCACTGGAGTGGTACCCTGCCAGGGCAGGCCCCTTGGCAAGCTTCCCTGTACTCACGGATACTGTTTTTCCAGAGTTGCTCTGCCGTCTACTTCACCGATCACCTTTCCTGGACCTCTGGATTCAGCACCACACTCCTGGTCCACAAGACTGACTGCCTGTGACCACCATCCACAGCAAACAGGAGGAGAGACAGCCGTCATCCTCCTCCTGGGACCTGGCTTCCCGCTCAAAGACACCCTGTCACATGTGCCCCTGGCTTTTATAATGTATCCCAGGATGCTACACTGTATGTGCCAACCCACTGAGATAGTAACCAAAGCCTGTGTGTCACTAGCTGGGTTTTCTCCACTGTCCAACAGGCTCCCCTATTGGATGCAGTGGGGACACTCCCTCAGCCCAGATTAATCACACATTGACACTTGCAACAGGCAAAACTAACAATCAGGCTCCCCTGATAAGCAGATGGAGACACTAGTCTTTACCTACCTAGAACCTACCTAGGAGGGTGCTACATCCACCCCCATCAAAAATGAGCCATGTCCCATTGGCTCTGGAGCAGCCACCCCCTACAAAAATTTGCTACCGGAAAAAAATCCACGGGGTATCCCACAAACTTGGAAAGGGGAAAAAGGGAAACACTAGGAGATGGAGACACTAGGCTTTACCTACCTAGCACCAACCTAGGAGGGTGCTACATCTAATTTTATTTTATTTATTTTTTTAATTTTCAGTTTCAATCGTCTGTATTCGATTTTTATTTCCAAGTAAATACAAGGCATAACAACAAAGCAATCTCTGACAGAGCTCTGCACAGGCACACAAAGAAGCTGTAATGTCGGGGCCGGACTGTTAAGTGGGCCCAGTCTAGTATCGGAGAAGAATAAAATATGTAAGAATTGTGGATATCAATGTATCGGAGTCCTTCAGCATGGCAGTAAATAGTCCAGTCTCTATGGAGGAACAGAAACTTACTGATAACCATAACACAATTCTGTTTAGGAAATAGGATTACGAGATCAGACCAGCTCACACCAGCCCAACAACTATAAAAATAGACCTATAGAGACTGTGGCCCCATCAATACATATCATCTGTATGGTCAACTTCAAAGTATTAAAGCATATAACTTGTGTTGTGAAATACCGAAAAATATTTCTAACAGACCTCTTAATCATTTATCGGGGTCAAATAACCCCTCAACTAAAGCAACGGTACCATAAAAGAGGGGACAGGAAGAAGACAAAAGGGGGCTAAGATAAAGAAAGAACGTAGGTCCAGCCAGGAATCCATCTCTCACGAACCCAGGAGTCAGCTCCTTCTACCTGGAACCTGCAAGTAGGTAAGCCAGGGGGTCCAAATCTTTTCAAAAAGAGTTTATCCTGCAAGACGCTCACAATCTTTTTATTAAGCATGGTTCAAAGAAACTTACGCTTCATCAGGGATAAATCGATAATTAGGCATTTCCAAGCAGTAGCAATAGTGTTGTTAGCTGCTAAAAACATAAAGTCAATTAAAGTTTGCATGTGTCTCTGGATATTTGCAACCGTTTTTTTCAGCAAGGCAGTGCAGGCGTCTTTAGTGATATTGACTACGGTAACCGAATATATAAGGCAAATAATCCTCACCCAAAAAACATCAGACTTTAGGGCAAATCCACCATATGTGTAGAGTTTTGCCCACCTAACCACATCCTCTGAAGCAGAAGGATGACAAGCCTGAGTAGATCTTAGAAAGGCGATCTGGTACCAAGTACCACCTGGCATAAACTTTATACCCTGCTTCAATATTCAAAATGCCTTTGTAAATAAGTGAATTACATGACCGCCAGTCCTCTGCCTCAGGAGCTACGCCCAGATCCCTTTTCCACACCACCTGCTAAGAAAGTTGGGGTGATGAAGAGTATGTACAGCATAGAAATGCACCCCCACAGTTGAGTCTCTTCCAGACATCTATTTTCAAACATGGCGCATAATGCTAGATCAGGGCTGATTTTCTGTAAGGTGTTTAGAAAGCGATAAATTTGCAGTAGATGAAAGATCTCCGCAGCTGCGCAAAAAATATGACGGGGGACGTACCCCTTTATGGTCGAGAAAATCTCCTATTCGGTAGAGTCCCTTGTTCAACCACCAACGATCAGATTGCATACCTGGTGGGAATAGCGGTTTATTGAAAAGGGGGGCTACGGGTGTATATGAAAAACACAGGGGCCATTTTTTGTAGCTCAAGCCCCACAAATTTATGGAGCGGGAGAGCGTGGGACACAATATAGCTTTGTAGTGTCTCTGGGGGTCCATAGTATTAGATCCATTGTAAGTGGGGAGTAAGCTTGGGCCTCTAGGCACACCCAGTCTGGCCTATAACAACTACCATGAAGTTGGTATAGATGGCCACTATGTGATATTTTGCAAAACCTGGGATCCCCAATCCTACCAGATCCTTCGGAGCGCGCATTGTGGCATGGGCCAATCTGTTGGCCTTAGCACTCCCAACAAATGGAAATATTTTTAATAGAAACTGCTGAGTTGCGATTAGCGGGACCTGAATAGGTAGCGTTCTGAAATAATGTAACAACCTGGGTAAGACTCTTCTTTACTGAAGCCATTCCCCCCCATCCATGACAAGTTCACATCGGACCACATTCTCACCTCCTCCAATAGTTTACTGAACAAGGCCGGGTAATTCTCCTTATAGAGGGATGAAATGTTGGGAGCCAATCTAATGCTCAACTAAGAGAGGGAGGTTTGTTGTCACTGAAAGGGGTACTGAGCCCAGGGGGTTTGTAGTATCCAGTAGGGATGCACCGAAATGAAATTCTTGGCCGAAGCGAATAATAATAAAATGCTTGGCCGAAGGCCGAATACCGAACGCAGTGTTTCGCATTTTTTCCATTTATTTTGCCAATTTTTTGTCCTCTCTCTTGTCCTCTCGTGTCTCTCTCTCTCTCTCTTGTCCTCTCACTCTCTCTCTCTTGTCCTCTCATGTCTCTCTCTCTCTCTCTTGTCCTCTCATGTCTCTCTCTCTCCCTAAATGTTACTGTAGGGAATGGGATTCAGTGCACACTGTAGCCTTGTACCATAGGGTTAATGTTAGTGACACTGTAGGGATTGGGAAGGATGCTGGGAATGGAAATCAGGAAGCATGCAGGCAGCCTTGTAAATTTTAATTGCAGATACAGGGCACTGGGCAGGTCAGGGTTAATATGGTAACATCAATTACTCAGTGACAGTCAGTCAGTGTCAGTGTGGACTCGATCAGATTATACAGTGACAGACAGTCTCTCATAGTGGTGGTAGTAGGAGGCTGGAGGTGGACTAGTAGGAGCCTGGAAAGGAGCACAGCCGCATACATACATTACTCACTCGTGCACTGCAGCCCGCCCCACACATTCAGTGAGTCTTACTCTCCTCCCTAGTTTTTTCAATGGCACATTCAGGAAGCCAATCACGCCGTGAGTAGCTGCACAGCGGAACCAATCAGGTGTGCAGACACGCGTGATTGGTACGCTGTGCAGCTAATCACGGCGTGATTGGCTCCCTGAATGTGCCATTGAAAAAACTAGGGAGGAGAGTAAGACTCACTGAATGTGTGGGGCGGGCTGCAGTGCACGAGTGAGTAATGTATGTATGCTCACCGCTGAAGTGTCCCAGCTTCACGGAAGTCTGTGAGTCCTCCTGTCCTCCTCCGAGTCCCTTCCCCCTGCCTATGTAAATATCGTGACCTCGGCGATATGAATATCGCCTACGGCCACAGAACGATAGTCGATATCATATCGACTATCGTTCAGCCCTATTGTTCGGCACAAAATTATTCGGCCTTTTGACTTATTCGGCCGAAAGTGCTATTTTTTCTATTTTCGGCCGAACATTCGGTGCATCCCTAGTATCCAGTCTGACATATCATTTTACTTTTACCAAGATTGTAGTTATAGAATCAGGAAATAGTAAAGGAAGAAATCCAATTGGTCAGGAAAATGACTTGTCTGGAATGTGGAGGCGGAGTCGATATTTATTTGTGTACAATGGATGCAACATTTTACGAGACTCAAAGACATGGAAGAACCTATTCACCAGGCTAATGATGAACTGCAAAAGACTGCACACGAATTTTGTCAGCCAACAACAGCCGACTGCAGAAGTGATGTCATGTGATGGTTAACTTTCCGTGTGTTCTTTCTTTTCTGCCCAGTCTTGCTAATCTGCTGTTTGTCGGCCGAATTCTGTACTGACTGGCGAACAATCAGCCGTTCTGGTGTTGGCCAACAAAAATTTTAATGCCTGCACACCCGATTCTGTTCGGTCGAAAATGTGCTGTTGGCTGTCAGAAGCATCATACTAACAAGCCTACAATCGGCCGATCGGTCGGCGGCCGAATATTTACGGCCGACGATCAATACGTGTGTACGGGGTGTCGGGATTATTGGGGGTGATTGATTAATTAACTAATAGAATAAAAATTATTTTAAAAGCCATGTATATTCATATCTTATGATGCTGAACAGTACAGCATGGCTTCCATCTTGTTCAGGGTGAAATAAAGTTCATATATGTTCTGTTGCAAAATGTCTCTTACAAGCTTACAAGACAGAATATAATTTCAACAGAGTTCTGGTATCTATGTAATCGTAAATAAGGTAATACATTGACATCTCTATCAGATAAGGACAATTAGCGAGACACCATACTAGTCTAGCTTGCAATCTTATCTGTATATAACAATGGACAATGGCTCAGTGTTCTACATCAGACATTTAAAATATAAATGTTAAAGATACATCATTATGTGTGTGAAGATATTAGCCATAATTATGTCATTATATTATGTAAGGCATATACATATATATTTCGGAATATTATATCACATTTTGGGTTTATATGCTTAAAGTAGTAATCTTACTTAGACTTAAGACTAGAGTTAAAAATGTATTACTTCATTTCAAGGCATGTGGTAGGAGTGTTTATATAAGAATTGCTTTAGAATAGACTAAGTAATAGATCTTCCAATTCTAGACGCTATGTCTGACAACATGTGGCATGGTCAAATAAGTAATGGCTTTTCACTAGCCAAGAGGTCAAAGATGATCAGATAAGAAGAGTGGTAATTGTTTCTAATTATTATTTAACCACAAAATCTAATGAACGGTACGATACTGCCCTCTAAAGACGAAATACCAAATGTAGTTTTGGGATATTTCAGATATTCCCATATAGAAATATTATATTGTATTAAAAATATAATTATTAAAATGGCATTAATTGCCAGAGAATGAAGGAGATACAGATGGACATTTATGTATGTACTGGGAGTATGGACAAAGTTTATATGTGTTTTACGATTACTCTTACATATAGAGAAATCATCCTTTAATTTTATTATACCAAGTATTGGGTTAATTATCAGGAGAGGTGTGGCTCTGACCTCACCAGTTTAAGTATAGAATATCCCAACCAATGGGAATAATGTTTCATCCCTCTGGGTTTAACTTATGGTAATTTTAATAGCCCTTTGTTCTTACCATATAAAAGAACACCCCAGATATGAGAGACATTACATTACACTGCCCATCATACAATACACATACATCACACACACTACTACATCCCTCGATAGACTCATCCAGACATACTCCATCTTGATCTACATCATTCATCTGAAACTTGGAGGGAAGCCACCATCTTAAGAAAGGCATCCATCTTAGGACTCTGGTAATAAACATTTGAAGCTAGCGGCCATCTTAAGTGTGGTAAATATGCCTTGCTATGTTATTTGATTTTATTCAACAATTGTTTATTCCTTCCTTATATGTTTTATATTGCATATTTAAGTGTAATACGATTACAATCCCAGTCGTATAAACCATAGTAGATTTTTCTCTAAAAAGCTGATTTTTGTTTTTATACATTTTTATTAATATCAGATTTAGTGCATTATTTGCAATTTTAAGTCTTCCGTTTTACATGGCTTATTCTCACTCCATCTGCAGTGGAAGTGACTTTCGGCTATGCATTGCACAGACCATTGTAGTCTGTTTATATAGAACACCTATGGTTCATGCTATACCTGGAGAAATGGTAATCTTGCTTTCGTTTTGCTTTCACTTTGTTTTGGTTTCACTTTCATTATTGAGCTAAACATCACATTGCATTAATTGTTTAAAGTTAGTATTTCTGTAGAGTTGCTTCTTTGTGTCATTTCTTGTTTGATCATATATGGTGATTACATGTCTGGAAAATAAATATTTTTATATATATTCCATACTGTAGACTGTACTCACTAAGATTGGTATATGCTTTTAAAAAGAAATTAATCAATTAAAAAGAATTCTCGACATATTGGTTTATGGAATAGGTGAAGATTCTCCTTTCTTATAGATCTTTGCTTATTAACCATAAATAAAGACACTGCTATATTCAGAGCAGTATAAATATTCTGACATAATGAAGTACGAGAGCAAGATATTATTATTAAATATTCTTACAGGGGCTTTACACTTCCTGATATCCTTAAAAGTTTAACTCAACCCCCTCCCCCCCACTTTTCTGTCGCTTCTTTTTTCTCTAATTCCCACCCCCTTATATCCCCATCTCCCTCCTTTTTTTTTTTAATGGAAATGCCCCACCGCTTAGGCCTCAGTCCAGCTGTTGCTCCCTTTATTAAGGAGCATCATCCCTACAACTTAGACCCACAGTGGGTCCTATACATCTGGCTTAACAACTCTGTTAACCATTTAAGCCCCGGAGGATTTGGATACTCAAAGACCAGAGCCTATTTTGCGATTTGGCACTGCGTGACTTTAAACGGACAATTGCGCGGTCGTGCGATGCTGTACCCAAATTAAATTGTTTTTTTCCCACAAACAGAGCTTTCATTTGGTGCTATTTGATCACCTGTGCGATTTTTACTTTTTGCTCTAAAACAAAAAAAAAAAGAGCGAATATTTTGAAAAAATAACAATATTTTTCAAATTTTTTTATATGAAATTCCCCCCCCCCCCCCAAAAAAATTTAAAAATCAAAATTTTTTAACATTTTAGGCCAATTTGTTTTCTGCTACATATTTTTGGTGAAAAACATAGTAATAAGCTGATTTTGATTGGTTTGCACAAAAGTTATTGCGTTTACTAACTAAGGGAAAGATTTATGTCATTTTTATTGTTTTTTTTTAACGAGTAATGGCGGCGATCTGCGTTTTTTTTTTGCGGGACTGTGACATTGCGGCGGACAGATCAGACCCTGACTGACATTTTTGACACTTTTGGGGGTACCAGTAGCATTACTACAGTAATCAGTGCTATACATATGCACTGTTACTGGAAAAATGACACTGGCAGGGAAGGGGTTAATTTTATTAGTGATCAAGGGGTTAAAGAGGAAGTAAACCCTCCTCTGCAAGTTGTACCTATAGCTAAGCCTTATCATAGGCTTACCTATAGGTACTGTAAATATCTCCTAAACATGTACCGTTTAGGAGATATTTACCTTACATGCAGCCAGTGACGTCACTGGCGCATGCGCTCTGAAGGAACGGCTGCTCGTGTCGTGACCGTCGGCTCCCGCGTGCGTGCACGGGAGTGACGTCACCGCGTCTCCGGCCAATCAGATGGCCGGATGCCGCGATCCCGGAAGACGGGCGACTGGACATGTCGCCCGTCATAGAGGTAAGCGGGCGGCACGGCGGGGGCTCATTCTAAGGTATTTCATAATGAGCTGCATACTAGCTCATTATGCGTTTCTCTTTCAGGGTGAAGAAAAAAAAAATATATGTGGGTTTACAACCTCTTTAAGTGTGTCCCTAGGAGCGTGTTTCTAACTGTAAAGGGGCGTGGCTTTTGATGTAACCACAGAGACATACGATCCTACATAGAAGGATTATATGATCTCTGCTGTTACACCAGGGAGAATGACAGGCGGCTTTGTTTACATCAGCCGCCTGCCTTTCTCCCTCTCCACCGGGAGATCGCGAGTGACCGGCGGACATCGGGTCCACTGGTCACACGTGCGGGGATGTGCAGGAACGAGCGGGAGCGCGCCCCCGGCGGCGCGCACTCGCCCCCTGCAGGCTTCTGGGCGAGCGATGTAGTACTACGTCGCTTTGCCCAGAGGGGCTGACTGCCGCAGTAAATATACTGTGGGCGGTCGGCAAGTGGTAAATAAAAGTCCTAGTTTGACCTAGTTAGGTCCATCACCTGCTCAGGTCAAGTTTTCCAATGTGTAACCTGATTTCGTATGGTGGCTGCGACCACAACTCATTCACATGCTTATTGTAATTTGTTATATATGAAAACCCAATAAAAATTTCCTCAAAAAAAATAAATGATTTGTGTACAATACAATACACAACGTGTTACATTATTATACCAAATTATTGTAGAAAAGATCACACCATAGAAAATGGGGGAAAGGAGAAAATTAACCCGGATAGGAAGGTGACATTTGTGTACGAGGAACACCTTAACAATGACCACCATTTTATTCTCCAGGGCCTCTGCTTTCAGAAAATATATATGTTTTGGGGTTTTATCTAATATTCAGGCCCAAAAAATCTGCATTTTAACCACTTCACCTCCGGAAGATTTACCCCATTTTAAGACCAGGCCATTATTTAGCGATACGGCACTGCGTTATTTTAACTGACAACTGTGCAGTCATGCAATGCTGTACACAAATAAAATTGATGTCCTTTTACCCCACAAAATAGAGCTTTCTTTTGGCGGTATTTGATCACCTCTTCGGTTTTTATTTTTTGCGCTATAAACGAAAACAAGACAGACAATTTTGAAAAAAAAAATATTTTTTTTTTACTTTCTTCTATAAGACACATTCAATCAATACATTTAAAAAAATCAAATTTATTCATAAATTTAGGCCAAGTCTTCTACATGTCTTTGGTAAAAAAAATTCCAATAAGCATATATTGCGCAAAAGTTATAGCGTCTACAAACTATGGGATATATGCTGCCATTATTTTTTATACTAGTAATGGCAGCGATCAGCAACTTATAGAGGGACTGTGATATTGTGGCGGACATTCTGACACAAACTAACAGTTTGTAGGAACCAGTGACACTAATACAGTGACCAGTGCTAAAAATATGCACTGTCACTGTACTAATGACACTGGCTGGGAAGGGGTTAAAATTCAAAGGGTTAACTGTATACCTAGCCAGTGTTTTGGTGTACTGTACGAGGTGCTTTCACTAAGGGAAGCGATGGATTCTTTGCAGGGAAAGAAAATCCATTGCTTCCCCCCCGTCAGAATGGAGCTGTGCCTTGTTTACATAGGCAGATGATCGTTCTGTGTGTTTTTCCGACGATCGGCAGGTGCTGGCTGACATACAGTACATTGGCCAGAACCCACTGATCAGTGCACACAATCCAGAAGTTCCAGATCACGTACTAAGTACAAAGTATGTGATCTGGCACAGAAGAGCCGCTCTGCTGTCATACACCATCATGATGCGGATGGCAAGCGGTTAAGGAAAAATCAACAATACCGTAATATGGGCATAAGATGGATTGGATGATCACAGAAAACCACTGCATGAAATAAGCATTTTAACAACATTTGTCACAGGTGAGCAAATACGGTAATGTTCACATTTGATAAACACATTTTCTTTTCGTACATCACAGGACACAGAGCCATAATCATAACATATGGGTTTTATAGGCCACCTACAGGTGAAAGACACTGGCAACCAATCAGAATTGATGATCCCCTATATAGCCCCTCCCACACAGGAAGTACCTCAGTTTTTTCGCCAGTGTGTAAAAGGTGAAGGTCGCTGTGGAGAGGAGCTCCACATGTTTGTTATGTTTCAAAGAAGAAGAAAGAAGATTATGCTATGATACCCCAAAGATCACTGAATCTAAGGGGTTAGCTATCGGATCCATCGAATAACAGTCAATGGACTAAAAAGATGGTACCCAAGACTCGGGAAGCAGATACAAGGTTTTGCCTGTAATGCTATCCTTTTTAGCCGCTGGACCCTGGGATCCGGACCCTTGGAATACCAACCCCAAAGGCACTCCATGCAGGGTGCTCTACAGGTCTCAAATATAGGGGACCCTGTCCTTGAAGGTCTTTAAGGCTATGCTCACCGTGAGTAGTGAAGATTGGAAACTTGTTTTAAGTTTCCTGCAGCGAGGACTGGTGAGTCCATTTTAAATATTTACACAGCAAACAAAAAACCATTAATGGTTAAAGATTGCAAAAATGTAAATATTTTATGCACTGTTACCCTTATTAAGATTACAGAGACTTGTGCCAAGTGTATTACTGCTTGTATTCACATTGCAGCAGATTATGCAAAGTATGTTAAACTTGCTTATACCATATGATTACACTGTGTTATTTCTACCCTGAAGCTGATTAATTAAACTTCAGCTGTGACTGACAAAACTCAGCATGCTGCTACTTCCTCTTTTGTGTTAAGCCCTGGCACATAAGCGTTTGCATGGTTGCCTTTGCAGGACCTTGAGGCAGGTGGGTGAAAATTATGTCTAAAGCATGTTTAACCACTTGCCGACCGCTCACTCGAGCTCTACTGTGGCAAAGTGGTTAGTTCCCGTTCAGCGACGTAGACCTACGTCGCTGGACTCCTCCCCTTGTAGGCGGCGCACGCGCGCTGCCGGAGGCTCGCTTCTGCAGTATTAAGTCACAGCGGGAGTCGGGCCAGGGGAGGAGCGGCGGTGATCACCACCGCTCTTGCCCGATCGTCGGGGAATCGAGTCTGGATATCCGCCCGCTTGTGTAAACAAAGCGGGCGGATCTCCTAAGTGACAGACAGTGACAGATTGCTGAACCTGCGATCTGTCCCTGTGTCACTCAGTCACCTCCCCCCACACACGTTAGTAAGCACCAGGCATACATTAACCCCTCTCTCTCCAATAAAATGAACCCCTTCCTTGCCAGTGTCATTTTTACAGTAACAGTGCATATTTATAGCACTGATTACTGTAGTAATGTCACTGGTACCCCCAAAGTTTTAAAAATGTCAGTCAAGGGTCCGATCTGTCCGTCGCAATGTCGTAGTCCCGCAAAAAATGGCAGATCACCGCCATTACTCGTTACAAAAAAAACACCAAAAATGACAGAAATCTTTCCCTTAGTTAGTAAACGCAATAACTTTTGCGCAAACCAATCAAAATGAGCTTATTGTGATTTTTTTTACCAAACATAGGTAGCAGAAAACAAATTGGCCAAAAATTAAAAAAAAATATTTGATTTTTACATTTTTGGGGGGGGAATTTCATATAAAAAAAATGTGAAAAATATTGTTATTTTTTCAAAATTTACGCTATTTTTTTGTTTATAGCGCAAAAACTAAAAATCGCACAGGTGATCAAATACCACCAAAAGCTCTGTTTGTGGGAAAAAAAGGACGTATATTTAGTTTGGGTACGGCATCGCACGACCGCGCAATTGTCAGTTAAATTAGCACAGTGCCGAATCGCAAAAAGTGGCCTGGACGCAAGACAGCAAAATCCTCCGGTGGTAAAGTGGTTAAAGTATTGTATTACGTATGTGCTTACTATGTGCCGTTTTCTGGAAAACCGCTGACATTATAGCAGATTTATGCAGAAGCTGTTTAAGTATGTTTAAACCATATTATTACTCTTTGTGTTGCTTTGTGCTGATCATCTGAAAAGCTGCATTCATACATTGTAGCAGATTTTAACAGGGTAGGCTTGAAATTATGTTTAAAGCATATTGTTACTCAATGTTCTTACCCTGTGCTTTTAGCTGTGGCAAACTGAATCAGCCTAAACTGCTCTCTTTCCCCATTCATTTGGGTCAGTCCTGGCGCATATGCGTTCACATGGTAGCCTCAGCTGCATCGCATGCCGCGTGTCCATAGCGTTCGCGCCAGCGAAAAACCCGCATTCAAATATAAACGTTTGCCACGTGATAGGCGTGGTCTGATTGCGGTTTGGCGTGTGTGCGAATGCCACGCATGCATAAAAGGGCGCATTCTGCAAAGAACGGTTTCCAACACATTAGCCTCTGCAGGCTGAAAGGGGACACAGAGCAGCAGCAGCTGGGTTGCGTGAGGAAAAGGCACTGATGCCACCGTCAGGCCCTGAAGGTCCTAGTCATGCTTCCACTGTGTCTACTCCTCCTGGTAGGCCAGAGGCAAATAGCTAAACTGAGCCATCACGGTTGTCAGGCATAGTAGCTACTCCATGTACTTCTGCCGCAGCCTATGTTACCCAAGGACGATTTGGCATCGGCATTAGCCAAGCCTAGAGGGTAGGATTGCTGACATGCTTGCAGCACCTCATGGAGGAAAGAAGCGGGTTAGATCCCCCTCTCCTGAGCCGCCCCCTGAATCATTTCAGGATTGGGCAGAGAATGTGGAAGATGTAGCTGAAGATGACCCTATAGATGGTCAAGCTGAAATTTCCACTTCTGGGGAGTCCGAATCAGAAGAATCTCGATCAGCCTCTACATCACAGAGATTGTTTATCCAGTCTCTTGCTGAGATGGTCCGGGCTGAGTTTAAACTCCCACCCCTGGAGTCAATTGAGAGCTCCTTTTTCCTCCCTTGGCTCACTGCGCCCTCCTAGGTCTTTTCCCATGCATCCACTCTTGGAACAAGAAGTGTATAGTGACTGGGATCATCCAGATAGGATGTTTGTTCCTCCTAAAAGGTTTTCATTGTTGTATCCTATGGAGGATAAGTTTTCTAAGAAATTGAATATTCCCTCTGTGGATGCAGCCATTTCTTAGGTTAACCAGAATTTAACCTGTCCTGTGGATAATGCCCAGGTTTTTAAGCCTCCTTTGCGGTTGCAGGTTCTGCAGTACAACCAGCAGTAGCAGCCATAGGAGCGTGTCAGTCTTTAAAAGACCGCATAAAGCGAGTATCCAAGACAGTTCCTTCTCAAGGGGAGTCTGTGGAAGATCTGTCAGATCTACCTCGCACTTTGTGTTTCGCAGTAGATGCTCTTACGGACTCCATAAGGCAAATGTCACGGTTTGCGCTGATGACAGTCCATATGCGCAGAATCCTATGGTTAAAGAGCTGGTCTGCGGAATTACATGTAAAAAATTACTGGCTAGCTTCCCCTTCAAGGGAGAACGCCTTTTTGGTGATGATCGGGATAGGTATATCCCAAAGATCTCGGGAGGGAAGAGTACGCTGCTACCTGCAAAAAAGAAGAAGAGCAGGCACTCTTTAAGATCCCCAGCACACAATACCAGTGCTTCCAGTTCCAGGCAGTGGCGACAGCCTCAGCCGCCTGCATCCAGACCCAAGTGCTCAGGGCAAGGTCAGAAAAAAACCTGGGCCCAGAGACCAGCTAAATCTTCTTCTAAGCCCTCTAAATGAAGGGTTGCCCCCCACTCACCTGGGTGGGGGGGGAAAGACTCCTGCGGTTTTCAGGGGCATGGGTGGAGTTGATCCAAGACAACTGGGTTGTCTCCACTATCTCACAGGGGTACAAGCTGGAATTCCAGGTGTTCCCGCATCCTCGGTTTTTAAGGTCGAATATACCAACAAATCCCCTAAAGGAAAGCGCTCTTTCAGGCATTGGACCAGCTGAGAGCTCAGAGGGTGATAACCGAGGTTCCAGAGAACTAAAGGTTTCAGGGGTTTTACTCAAACCTATTCATCGCCCCCAAACCAAACGGGGTTGTGAGACCTATTTTGGATCTCAAGGCACTGAATCAGTTTCTGAACGTTTGTTCGTTCCGCATGGAATCAATTTGTTCAGTCGTAACCTCCCTGCAGGGAGGGAAATTCCTAGCATCCATAGACATCAAGGATGCATATCTTCATGTGCCAATATTTCAGACCCATCAAAAGGTTCCTGCGTTTTGCAATTGGAATCCATCATTTTAAGTTTGTGGCCTTGCCCTTCGGGTTAGCCACAGCACCAAGAGTGTTCACAAAGATCCTGGCTCCAGTATTGGCTGTTCTAAGGTCCCAATGGATATCAATTATAGGATATCTGGACGATCTGTTGCTAATAGATCGATCAGTGTCAGTTCTAAGCCAAAACATCCTTCAGACTGTACATTTCTTTAAACGTCTGGGTTAGCAAAGTCAGCATTACAGCCAGTCCAGCGTCTGGGATACCTGGGGCTTATTGTCGACATGGTGCAGGCAAAGATATTCTTGCCAGCAAGAAGGGTCTCAGACCTGAAGAATAAGATTTGGTCTATATTGAGACTGAGATATCCGTCTATATGTCTTTGCATGACGTTACTGGGGAAGATGGTGTCCACATTCGACCTAGGCTCAACAACAACATTCTATCTGCATGGAATGGAAAAATGCAGTCTTTGGACCGGTTCATATCTCTGCTACCGAGAGTACGACAGAGCCTGAATTGGTGGTTGTTCACCATAAATCTGGAGAAGGGGAAATCCTTTCTTCCAGTGACCTGGAAAGTGGTGACTACGAACGCCAGTCTCTCCAGCTGGGGAGCGGTCCTAGAGGAAGCCTCTATCCAGAGGAAGTGGTCTTGGGTAGAGAGTCATCTCTCCATCATCATTTTGGAAATTCTGGCAGTCAGTCGGGCGCTGAAATTCTGAACGCCCAGACTTCGGGGTCATCCTGTGAGGGTACAATCCGACAATGCCACGACCGTGGCTTATGTCAACCATCAAGGAGGCACAAGGAGTCTTTCAGCCCAGAAAGGTGGAAATCATCCTGTCCTGGGCAGAGAAGTTTGTGCCATGCCTGACAGCAGTATTAATTCTGGGAATAGAGAACTGGTAGGCAGATTACTTGAGCCATCAACAGATGTCTCCGGGGAATGGTCCTTACATCCCGAGATTTTTCAATTGATTTGCTTACGCTGGGGGGTCCCAGACGTAGATTTGTTGGCATCCAGGTTCAACAACAAATTGGAGAGATTTGTGTCCAGGACCAGGGATCCACTCGCAGTCGGAGTGGATGCTTTGGTGATTCCTTGGGAGGAGTATTCTCTGATCTATGCCTTTCCTCCGGTACAGCTGATATCGCGTCTGTTGCGCAGGATCAGGCTGGAGAGGAAACCAGTATAGCCCCGGCTTGGCGGAGGAGAATTTGGTATGCACCAATCCAGAAGTTGGCAGTGAGGAGGCCCTGGGTCCTTCCACTGTGTCCGGACTTGCTTTCTCAAGGCCCGATATTCCACCCTGCTGTACAGTCACTAAATTTGACGGCTTGGCTATTGAAGCCTTAATCTTGAAAGAGCAGGGCGCGTCTGGCCCTGCAGTTCATACACTGATAAACGCCAGGAAGCCAGTCTCTAGAAATATTTATTACAGGGTCTGGAAGTCCTGCATTGCCTGGTGTGAAGCCAGGAAATGGCATCCCTGCAAATATATCATCGGGAGAATTCTATCCTTGCTGCAAGCAGGGGATAGATATGAAATTAGCCCTGAGCACAATTAAAGGGCAGATTTCAGCTTTATCGTTTTTTTTTTTTTACAGGAACCGATTGCTTCCCATTCGTTGGTGCAAACCTTCATCCGGGGAATGTTACATTTGCTTCCTCCAGTGAAGCCACCATTGTGTCCTTGGGACTTAAATTTAGTGTTGGCAGTTTTGCAAAAAACAGCCTTTTGAACCTCTGCGGCAGGCTCCTCTGGTTCTTTTGACCAAGAAACTGGTCTTTTAGATTGCGATAACTTCAGCTAGAAGGGTATCGGAACTAGCAGCTCTTTCTTGTAAAGAGCCATTCTTGATATTTTATATTTTACGTCCTCATTAAGATTTTTTGCCCAAGGTAGTGTTCGCCTTTCATTTAAATCAGGACATTATAGGACATTATACAACCTTCATGTTTTCCAGATCCTCACTCAGAGGAGGAAAAAGTTATTGCATTCCCTAGATGTAATGCGTGCACTTAAATTTTATTTTCAGGAAACAGCTCATATTCGTAAAACGAAGAGCTTGCTTCTGCTGCCAGAAGGCCCCAGGAAGGGGTTAGCAGCATCTAAATCTATGATTTCCTGTTGGATTCGCCAGGTTATTACCCAGGCGTATGGTTTAGTAGGAAAGGTTCCACCTTTTCCTGTAAAGGCACATTCTACCAGAGGAGTAGGTGCCTTTTGGGCACATCGCCATCAAGCCTCTATAGCTCAAATTTGCAAGGCCGTAACTTGGTCGTTGGTGCATACGTTCACTAGTTTCTATAGAGTGGATGTTGGGACCCAGGAGGAGTCTACTTTTGGCCGCAGTGTACTGCAGGCAGCGGTGTAATCCTTGGGTTAAGGGTCAGATGGCGGTATTGTTTTGGTGTCCCCTTCCCCTCAGATGCATTGCTTTGGGACGTCCCATATGTTATGATTATGGTTCTGTGTCCCGTGATGTACTTCAAGAAATGGATTTTACAGGTAAGCTTACCCGTAAAATCAATTTCTTGAAGTACATCACAGGACACAGAGGTCCCTCCCCTCTTCTATGGGGTCTTTTATTGCTTGCTACAAAACCAAGTTATTTCCTGTGTGGGAGGGGCTATATAGGGGGTCATCAATTCTGATTTGTTGCCAGTTTCTTTCACCTGTAGGTGGCCTATATAACCCATATGTTATGATTATGGCTCTGTGTCCCGTGATGTACTTCAAGAAGTTGATTTTACAGGTAAGTCTGTATTAAAATCCATTTTTTACAAACAGACCTCTAAGTAATTTGTGAAAGAGTTAACCAAAAATGTACTCAACCAATGAAAGTTAATGACTCCATTTTTATTTTTCTACTGCTATCAATGGCCAACACGGGACAACCCTTCATCCATGTCTTTGGTGATCTCTGATCTCCTTATGAAGTGTTTCTTACATGATGAAGATCAGCCATGAAGTATATCTGAGGTGTATATCAGGGTGTGCTTCTTCCCCACATGAGAGCTGTGATGTCCAGCAACATTCATATAGAAGACATTTCCCGCACTCAGGTACTAATACACCGCAAGGGTTGTGTGGGATCCCTGATGTACAGGAAAACAGGACTTCAGTGAGTAACAACTCACTGACTCAGGACAGGAAAGTGGCTTCTCCCTCGTATGAGATCTCCGATTTCTCTAAAGACTGGACTTCTGTGAAAAACATTTCCGGCACTTGGGACAGGAAAATTGATTCCCCTCTGTGTGAGACCTTCGATGTCTTTAAAGACCAGACTTGTCTCAAAAACATTTCCCACACTCAGGACAGGGATACCCTTTTTTCCCCTGTGTGAGACTTTTCATGCGTGACAAGTACTGCTTTTTTTACAAAACATTTCCTGCACTTGGAACAGGAGTATGGCTTTTGCCCCATGTGATACATCTGATGTGTGACAAGTTGTGATTTTCGGACAAAATCCTCCCCACACCTAGGACAGTTATATGGTTTCTCACCTGTGTGTAATCTCTGATGCACACTGAGGTTGGACTTACATGAAAAACATTTCCCACACTCAGGACAGGAAAATGCCTTCACCCCCATGTGAGACCTCTGATGTGCGACAAGGTGTGCTTTATCTACAAAACATTTCCCACACTCTGGACAGGGAAATGGCTTCTCCCCCGTGTGATATCTCTGATGAATGCGAAGACCTGACCTGCTTGAAAAATGTTTCCCGCACTCAGGACAGGAATACGGCTTCTCACCTGTGTGAGATCTTTTATGCACCATAAGTCTGTAATGAAAATTGAAACACTTCCCGCACTCAGTACAGGAAAACCTCTTATCCGTTGGAAGGACGACAGTCTGAAGTTCCTCAGGATAAGAGGAATACGATGGTCCATCTACACTGTGTGGTGCCGGATGGACATTTGAGGTAGCCAGATTTTCTCCTGGACTATATTGTGTGATGTCCTCATCTTCTACTTTACAGTCTGGAGACACAGTGAGACAATCCTCTGAGGTTTTTCTCATCTCCCGTCCATGTACTAAAATGGAAATAAAAAGATTATTACTAGACATGAACATTAGAGTCCAATATCTCCTAAATTTCCAGATGTCTCATGTTGTACAGATTCCTCAAGTTCCCCGATACAAGCTCATACATTGTACTTGTTCAACTTTCCAACCAAGAGTGAATGGACTTGGCAAGATACTCTCCCTATGTTGAGGTTATGTGGCCTGGTATGGTTCCAGGAGGGGGTATGCTCACTCTCTACCCCACACTCTTTTCTGGGTAGCCAGGCTGTATGCTCAGGTGATGGTCTGGAATGGATTGTGGGACCCCAAACATTTTTCTTGTTTTTTTGCATAGGGCTGCCTCTTAAAATCCATACAAGACTTAAATTATTAGTATTTAGCAATCAGTGAAAGCTTAAAATGTTTACATGAGACAAGTTGCAGAGGTCCCAAACTGCTGCCTCCCATCTCCTGAGACTGCACTCAGTGACTTGGGTCTGAGACTCTACAGACATATCCCTCCACTAGGGATGAGCTTTGAGTTTGAGTCAAACAAATGGGCTTCTTTGCGGGAACTTCGAGTTCCCACATTATCATGGATTCTGACCTCCGATTCCAATAAATCACCTGCTGGCCAGGGGATTCGAAACCACAGCCATCTCATTTCAAGCCTGGTATTCTACCACCTACGTCACCGTTAAGGCTGCTTAAGCTGAACACACTCTCCCTAACTTTTATCTCATCCACTGTGTGTAGGGTGAGATAGGAGTTAGATAGTTAGGCAGAGAAAGTGTTTTCAAGTGTGCTTGACGGTGGCGTAGCTGGTAGAATACGAGGTTGTGGGTTCAAATCCCTTGGCCAGTGGGTGATTTGTAAGTGGAATTCTATCTTTAATAATACATTGCTGGCAGGGAGAGAGATTTATGCTGAGAACAGATGCAGTGTATACCACAAAGTTATATAGTATACCTATATCTATCTATCTATCTATCTATCTATCTATCTATCTATCTATCTATCTATCTATCTATCTATCTATCTATCTATCTATCTATCTATCTATCTATCTATCTATCTATCTATCTATCTATCTATCTATCTATCTATCTATCTATCTATCTATCTATCTATCTATCTATCTATCTATCTATCTATCTATCTATCTATCTATCTATCTATCTATCTATCTATCTATCTATCTATCTATCTATCTATCTATCTATCTATCTATCTATCTATCTATCTATCTATCTATCTATCTATCTATCTATCTATCTATCTATCTATCTATCTATCTATCTATCTATCTATCTATCTATCTATCTATCTATCTATCTATCTATCTATCTATCTATCTATCTATCTATCTATCTATCTATCTATCTATCTATCTATCTATCTATCTATCTATCTATCTATCTATCTATCTATCTATCTATCTATCTATCTATCTATCTATCTATCTATCTATCTATCTATCTATCTATCTATCTATCTATCTATCTATCTATATATATATATGCGCACTTCAGTTTACATCAGTATTGCTGAAAAAAAACACGCCAAAGTTAAAAAAAAAAAATGGCGTGGGGTTCCCCCTAAAATCCATACCAGACCCTTATCCGAGCACACAGCCTGGCTAGCCAGGATGGGGGTGGGGGCGATACCAGGCCACATGCCCTCAACATGGGGACAGGGGTCTCTTCCTGACAATCGTGGGCTGTGGTTGTGGGGGTCTTCAGGGGGGGGGGGGGAGGCTTATCAAAATCTGGAAGTCCACTTTAACAAGGGGGCCCCCCAGATCCGGGGCCCTCCATGTGAATTGATACCGGGTGCATTGTACCCCTACCCATTCACCAAAAAAGTGTACAAAAAAATAGACAAAAGCCAGTTTTGGAAAAGTCCTTTATTTAAAAATAATGTCCCCCGATGATCAGTCGCCCGCCCGCCCGCCCGAAAAATAGAAAAAAAAAAAAAAAGAAGCTCCCGCTTCTACAGACGCTTCCCATGCTCTGAGCTGCTTTGAGTTTGACAGCTCTTTTATTTAGGGATATGACATCACGAGCCACCCCACAATGCACTGCTCAGGTACAGTGAATAAAATACTGACGTCATATAATTTAGTCACTGCACCTGAGCATTGCATTGTGGGGCGGCTCTTGACGTCAGATCCCTATAAAAGAGCTGTCAAATTCAAAACAGATCATAGCGCGGGAAGTGTACGGAGAAGCAGGAGCTTCTACTTTTTGTTTTTTTTCTAATTTTCGGGTGGGTGGGCGACTGATCATCAGGGACACTGCCCCAAAGCACCCCCCATGTTGAGGGCATGTGGCCTGGTATGCTTCGGGGGGGGGGGGGGGGGCTCACTTGCTCCCACCCCTATCCTCGCCAGCCAGGCTGTCTGCTTGGATAAGGGTCTGGTATGAATTTTGGGGGGACCCCACGCCGTTTTTTTAATTTTTTTATCTGTATTGCCGGGAGCTGACAATACATTACAGCTGTGAGCAAGTTTATATGACATTTTTTCCTTTAGAAAGGTCAGTATTGCTGCCACTTTAAAGGCACAATATTTAAAGGAATTTTTCACTTTTATTGTTTCACTTTAAGCATTATTAAAATCACTGCTCCTGTAAAAACGATCTTTAAAAATCTTTTTTTGCATTGATTCATGTCCCCCAGGGCAGTACCAAGGTCAACATACACTTTTTTGGGCCAACAACTTGCATTTAAGCCTTTAAAAAGGAGGATTTTTGATTTTTCATGTTGGTAGACTTTAATGGATTTCGCATTTTCGCTAGAACATTTCCCCTGTTCGAGATTTTCTTGTGCAAACCGAACAGGGAATGTTCAGCTCATCACTACCCTCTACCCGGCACAGCCAGCAGACAACAGAGCAAGTAACCCTGGGAGAATTATTCTGTCAGAGATCTTGCTAGAGCCAGGCATGAGGCAGAAGACTCAAGATACATGTCCTAGGTGCCTAGGTCTAGTAATGCCTATGGCGATAATCAAGATTTTGCTGCCAGATGAACCCCAGAATCTCCATAAATCGAGTCAAATACATAAAATGTGTCTGCAGCACAGAGAAGGACCAGGGTATTACAGGCTGATATCACCCTGTCCTTGCCCTACTCTGGACCAATCAGTGAGCAGTATGGGTGGAAGAATGTATTTAGTGTTAATTACCCACCTGTACTGATTTCTGTAGGAGTGTCCTCCTCTATAAATGTCCCCGTTGTTCCATCCTCCTCCATAGACTGCTCATCATCCCTCACATACCCCTCTTCTTCTTCTGCTTCACCCTCAACTTTTATAATTATCAGATCTTCCCCCTAGACCAAGAAAATAAAAGAAAGGGTCATCTGTAAAAAATAAGTGTCAAAATTGTGACATCACATTTAAAAATCAACACATCACCTCAACAAGTCCATCATTTACACTAGATGCTCTGTCCCACCGACCTTGTAATGGTGAGGGATGGTGTGATCTTCCTGTGTGGAATCCCAGGAATACAAAGGATGGGGACATCTCTCTGATGGGTTCCTGGTATTAGGTGGCTCCACCATATCTTTGTGTCCTTCTGAAAACTCCTTCATCACTCCATACTCCTCATCCTCCTCTTTATACTCCTCTTTGACAACAATTGTATAATCCTCAAGGTCTCCACTCTGAATAGTAAATAAAACATTCGTTCTATCAAACAAGCTTGTATATTTAGATCACAAGTACCAATGACAGTTATGCATCTACCTGATGATGGTGAGGGATGGTGTGATCTTCCTGTGTGGAATCCCGGGAATACAGAGGACGGGGAGGGAATACAGAGGACGGGGACATCTCTCTGGTGGATTCCCATTACTGGATCCATCTGTAGGAAACACACACACTGACTGAATACATTGTTTATGTGTTTATCAGATGATGGGGGATCTAGGTGGACCCTCCGTACTGCTCTCTCCTTTACAATAAAGTCTCCTCTTACCCGGTGATGTGAGGGGCGGCTGATTCTCAATCATGACGTCCTTGTAGAGATCCTTGTGTCCTTCTAAATACTCCCACTCCTTCATGGAGAAATAGACAGTGACATCCTGACACCTTATAGGAACCTGACACACACAATGATACAGTCACCATCCAGACACATCCCTTGTCTGTTACTGGATAATGTCCCAGAATTCCCAGCACCGCTCACCTCTCCTCTATGTTCTCTCTGGTAACTTCTAGAATCTTCTTTGGATTTCTGTATTCTATCAGGGAGGGGGGTGGAGGCAATGTGATGGTAATATGATCTCCAGACTTCACAGGAGGAAAACTCTAGATTTGAACACAAATAGTAAATGTAAATCATTTTCCCAGAATTCTCCTCACCTAAACTTTCAATTCTCCAATGTCACACTTCAGGCTAAGGTGTAAGTCAGGGCTCGACAAACCCCAGCCGCCAGGTCGCATTGGTGACTAGAATTAGCGGCCTGGAGCCTGGACTACACTGGGTGCGCGGACTAAGATGCCACACCGGCCAGTAATTGAGGCCGCAACTTTGCGGCCTGCTGGAGCGAGACGCTTACATCAGGGAACTGGCACACTCTTGTGGTGGCTGGGGGTTGCAACAAGCAGTCGCTGACTGTGCTGAGGGTTTTCCCTGCCTGCTCTCACTGCCCGCCCAATTCTTTCCAAAGAGAATAGGTTGAAGGTGTTGCTGGCTTGATCTGGTGCCCTGTCCTTACCGGTGAGTGGAAAGGGAGTGTGGGGGAGCTGGTCGGAATGACCTCAGTTCCATTTACACCCCAACAAAGATGTAAACTGTTTTTTTTCCCCATTAAAATAACATTTTTAATGTTTTTCATTCTCTTCTTGTCATGCCACACAGCCGAAGGCCCCTTTCACATGGGCTGTCTGATCAGGTCTGCCTGTCAGTTTTTTGGGGGGACCTTATTGGACCCTCCAGTCTCCTCTATGGAGCTACGGATGCCCACTGACAACCACCACCATCCGATCCTGTCCGCCAAAAACGGATGGATGGTGGTCCTACTTTCCATCTATCCAACGGATCGAATCAGATGGCATTGGATGGAAATGGATAGGCAATCCATTTCCATCCGACTTCCACATAGAGGAGAGCGGGACTGTGTCCATGTTCGCTCTGCAAAGTGGGGATTAGCGGAGAAATCACCACTGAGTAAGCAGATTCTGCTTAGGGGAGGTGCCCAAGTTAAATGGACCTAAGGTGGCATGAGTTACTGGATCTCCTATCATTTCCACCTTGCTGCACTGTCCTTCCCTAGTGAGCCACTGCCAATCACACAATCAAGCCAAGTACACACAGGCCGACTACCGGGCAACATCAGCCGGTTCATTAAAAACTGGTCACCATTCGGCCCGTGTGTATGGCAGCCGGTCCGACAGAAAACAGCTATTCGGCATGTGTGAAAAAACCTTAGTTACTTACCGGTGACGGTATTTCTAAGAGCCTTTCAGGAAAGCACCTGGAGAGAGCGCAGCTCCACCCACTTTACAGGAAACACTTCAAGATAAAAACTCCTCCTCTTCCACCATGCCAGTCATTTAGAGCAGTGGTCCTCAACCCCGGTCCTCAGGGCCCACTAACAGGCCAGATTTTAAGTATTACCTTGGGGAGATGCAGACTAGAGTAATGCAATCACTGAGCAGCAAATGATATCACCTGGGATGTATTTCAGTTATCTTGCAAACCTGGCCTGTTAGTGGGCCCTGAGGACCAGGGTTGGGGTCCAGGGATTTAGAGTAACCTCCGACATGCTGGAAAATAGAACATAAACAACAACTACCGCAGGTTAAACATTTACAATATATTATAAACAAAAACCAGGGAGGGTAGCTGCTGCTGTCCTGAAAGGCTCTTAGAAATACCGTCACCGGTAAGTAACTAAGGTTTTCTCAGGTCGCCTTTCAGGACAGCACCTGGAGAGGATAAGCGAGTAACTTACACTTAGGGTGGGACCACTGTCTGCAGAACCTTTCTGCCGAAGGCTTGATCCTGAGCTGACAAGTCCAACCTGTAGTGTCTAATAAAGGTTGAGAAACTGGACCAGGTAGCTGCCTTGCAGATCTGTTCAGGCGAAGCACCGGCCCTTTCAGCCCATGAGGTTGCCACACCTTCTGGAGTTCTACACCTTGAGCTACATAAGCCTGTTCGATAGCCCATCTGAGCCATCTGCCTAGAGTGCTCTTGGATGCTTTTTCTCATATGCGAGATCCCGAGCAGACAGCAAATAATGCATTTGATTTTCTAAATTCTTTAGTTACGAGGAGGAACTGAAGCAAACATCTCCTCACATCCAATGTGTTAAAGGAGTTGAGGAGAAAGTTGGTAACACAATTTTTTTGTGACCTATGAAAAGATGAAGCAATCTTTGGAAGAAATGCTGGGTCTGTACGCAGCACAACTCGATCTGAAAAAACTGTCAGAAAAGGGTCTGATACTGAGAGGGCCTGAATTTCACTAATTCTTCTGGCCGAGGTTATAGCTATCAGGAAGATAGTTTTCAAAACCAAAATTTCAGCGAAGCCTCTTTTAAGGGTTCGAAAGGAAACTTAGTTAAACCTTGTAAAACAATGGACAGATCCCACTTCGGGAAACTTTTAAGTGCTACTGGCCTATTTCGGGCTAGTGCCTTGAAAAAATCGAATAACTAAAGTCTCTTGAGACAATGATTTTTTCGAAAAAAAAAAAAAAAAAAACTGAAAGAGCTGCCACTTGCGTCTTTAAAGTGCTGGCTGCCAGTCCTTTCTCCGTTCCTTCACGGAGAAACTGCAGCACTGAAATTAAACTTTTAATCTCAAAATTTTTGCTGGAACACCAGGAGTTAAACTTTTTCCAGACTTTCATATAAATGTCCCTGGTCACCTTCTTCCTACTGGAGAGAAGGGTAGAGATGACCTTGTTTGACAGGCCTCTGGCTCTTAAGAGGTCTTCCTCAGAAAACACGCTGTCAGCTGTAAACGGTCTAACTCTGGATAAAACAGGTTCCCCTGTGTTAGTAGATCTCTCCTGTCTGGAAGCTTCCTAGGAGGCCGCAAGGCCAGATTCATCAGGAGAGCAAACCAAGGCCTTTTTTGGCCAAAAAGGTGTGATCAGGATTAAATTTGTCTTTTCCTCCCTGAATTTCTTGAGAACTAATGGAATTAGTTGAAATGGGGGAAATGCATAAGACAAAGGGAAGTTCCATGAATGAGCTAGAGCATCCAAGCCCCAGGCCTGATCTTCCCTGTGGAGGGAAAATAATTTTTGGATCTTGGCGTTCTGTTGACAAGCGAACAGATCTATCTGGGGAAGCCCCCAGGCTTCCATTATCTCCAAAAATACTTTCTGGTTCAGACTCCCTTCTGATTCCAGTACTTTTCTTCTGCTCAGTAAATCTGCCAGAAGGTTTTGTGATCCCTTTAGGTGAACAGCTGACAAGGAGGCCAGATTTTTCTCCGCCCAGGAGAGCAACTGGATTGCCAGATCTGAAAGCTGTCTGCTTCTTGTGCCTCCTTGTTTTGACACATAAGCTACCGCTGTCATTTTGTCCGAGAGAACTTGGACATGATGGCCCTTGACTGCCTGTTGAAAGGACACTAGACCTAGGAAGATGGCTTTCAACTTCCGCCAGTTGGATGACCTCCTGGCCTCTGTTTTGGACCATGTCCCTTGCATTGTCTGACCATCCATTGGGTTCCCCAGTCCCAGGCACCCGTGGTCAGACTTTGTTTGGATGGAAGGACCCCTGTAGACCCTTTTCCAGATTTCTGGAATTCCTCCACCACCACAGAGACCTTTTTGCTTTGGTGGAAATTTTGAAAAATTTCTCCCGAGGGTCTCGATGTGACCATATCTGCAAAATGTCTCTTTGGAGGAGACGGGCACGTAGCCTTGTCCACTGTACAGCAGGGATAATAGCCGTGAGCAATCCCAGAGCTACCATAGCTGACTTGACTGTACCTTGATGACTGGTCTGCATCTGGGCAACAGCCTTCTGGGTCTTCCATAGCTGACCTTCTCCTGAAGGTGTACCAACGTCTGGTTTTGATTTCTGCCAATATTAGCAGATCGTCCAGTTATAGAACAATGGAAATACCCTTCAGCCTTTAAAGGATTAAGGGCATCTGCCATCACCATGGTGAACTCCCTGGGAGAGGATGAAAGACCGAAGGGGAGGACTCTGAACTGCAGGTGCCAGACCGATACCCCCAGATTGACTGTCAGACAGTCCTGATTTATTGGGATGAGCAAATAAGCATCCCTTGGATCCAAAGATGCCATAAAGCAGTTTGGGGACGGCCGCTTGGCTACTGAGTAGATGGTGTCCATCCTGAAATGTTTGTACCGGATAGATCCGTTCTGAATCTTCAGATTTAGGATCATCCGATACTTGCCGGAGGGTTTCTTTACCAGAAAAAAAATGTGAAAAAACCCACGGCCTTGTTACTCTTTGGGAACTTGAATGAGTACTTCCTGTTGAATCAGTTCATGTAACAGAGACATGATTGAGGAAGCTTCACCACACAAGGTGAAGAAACAACTCTTGAGTCTGGTGTCGGTCATGCTGACAAGACATTCCAGATCCCCTGAGAGCAACAAAAAAAATCTGCTTGGAGGAGTCTCCGAGAACTCCAGCTTGTACCCCTGAGCCACCATATTCTTTACAAAGGGGCTTGCGGACACTTCTTCCCACCGTGGGAGGAACCCTAAAAGTTTTCCCCACTGGAAGGCAGCTGTCACTTTGCTTTGGGCCTGCTTGTCAGGAGGTCTAAAGAGAATTCCACTTTTTCCCTTGCCTTTCTGTGAGGCCCATCTGGGTCTCAGGTCTTGTTCACGCTTTTTTCTGGATTGCGGGACAGGACGAAATCCCTTGCTTGGGATCGATTTCTTTTTGGACGGAAAGGCTTTCTTTTTATCTGCCGTTCTGTCAAGAAATTGTTTCTAATTCAGGCCCAAAAGCAAGTCACCTGAAAAGGGCAAACCACAAAGTTTGGCCTTAGAAGCTGAATTTCCCGACCAATTTTTCAACCAACTGCCCTTCGAGTAGAGTTGACAAGGGCAACCGCTGGCAGACATTATGATCATTTCAGCAGAAGCCTCAGCCATGTATTTTACTGCTTTTAGGATCAGCAGGAAAGACTCCAGGAGATCTTTCCTTGCTGCACCAGCCTCCACATGTCCCATGAACTGGTCGAGCCACCACTCTAGATTTCTGGCTACGACCGTGGAGGCCATGGCCGTCTTTAGGCTGGATGTAACAGGATCCCAAGCCTTTTTAAAGGAGAGAATCTGCCCTTTTATCCATGGCGTCTTTAATATCCCCATATCCTCCAATGCCACCTTCTTGCGACAAGACACCTGGGAAAAAAACCGCCTCTGGAGTTTTTTATTCCCCAAATGTGTCTGATCCCCTTCAAAAGGGAAACCTCTTTTTTTAGAGAATTTAGAGAAAAAGAAAGAGACCCCTCTGGTTCCTTCCATTCATTTTTCAAGGCCTCTGTAAGGACCTTATGGCCCGGAAAGACTTTTTCCATCATGGATAGTCATTTCAAACATGGAATAAATCGCTCCCAGATTTTTAAATAATTTTTATCCAGAGGATTCAGACCAGCATTTCTTTGGAGTGTGGGAGGAAACCGGAGTACCCGGAGGAAACCCAGACAGGCACGGGAAGAACCTGCAAACTCCAGGCAGGTAGTGTCTTGGTTGAGATTTGAACCAATGACTCTTTGCTGCTAGGTGAAAGTGCTAACCACTACAGCACTGTGTCACCATCTGAATTCCTGAGAGACAAGAGCGCACTCGCCCTTTCATCCTCTGAATCACTTAATCAGAAGTGGATGGCTGAGAGGATGTTTCACCAAATGTTTGGGAATCTGAGGATAGGGTGCCATAAATGGATAAATGCACTACTCAGCTGAACATTCTCTTTATAATGACACACAGCTGTAGCACACAGGGTGTTATCATGGTTAGGCCTTAAACTCATACCTATGAGCATTGACCATACCCAAAGAGATTAACACTGCAGACTGCAGAGGGGTTTCACCAGGAATCTCTTAAGTGGGTTTTTACATGAAGGACACTTCCTTCCTGGCGTTGGGGTTCTGGTTTTCACTGTGGCTAAACCTATAAAAAAGAGGAGCCACCATGAATCCCCAAAAAAAAATACCTTTAACAAAAGACCACCGCTGTGATTTGATAAAGGAAACAGAGACCCACTGTGAAAAGAAAAAGGATTCCAGAAACACACATCCTGCTTGACTGAGATAAATATATTCAGTACTGCAGGGCAGGACTCCCAAGGAGGATCAAAGATACCAAAAAAGCTCACTAGTAAGGAAATAAAGGCACCATTGTACCTCTCCTACCTGAGCCTGGCCGGTGCCGACGGTGCCTGCTTCCACCGATGCTGCAGTCCTTTCTTCCATGCTGAAAAGGTGCAGCGTGCTGACAGATTCTCTCCATATATCTAAATGCTGCTTCTCTGCGTCCCCCGTTGTGGGCCGGAAGTGGAAAGCACCGGCCTCTGACCTGCCAACTGACCCCTGCGTTCTAACGGCCAGAGCTCAACGCCGTCACGCCTCCATCGGCAGTCCCGCCTACCGGAACTGACGCCGTTGCGTCTTCCGGGATCAGGGCCGAAATGCGGGAAATTCAAAAAAATACTTTCTCCGCCGACCGCCGAGCAGCCCAACCGCGGCGCCTGACACTCAGGCTGGACCCACCGACGGATCTCTGCTCCCGTGAGCGAGCGAGGTTAGTGGCTCCGGAGCGTACCCCCTTTGTTAATCCAGGGAGGGGAGCTGGGATGGTCACCAACACACAACACCTGGGCATTACCTTACCTCTCCCCCTGGAGAGAGTGCAGCCCCACCAAGCTCCTAAAAGTGCTTCCATGCATGGGGGAGGAAACACAATGACTGAGGCATGGTGGAAGAGGAGGAGTTTTTATCTTGAAGTGTTTCCTGTAAAGTGGGTGGAGCTGTGCTCTCTCCAGGTGCTGTCCTGAAAGGCGACCTGAGAAAAAATGGCTCCCAACTTCTTTAGCCGGCTCCTAGATACCAAGCAAATTTTTCAAGCACTGATGCAAGTTACCCACACAGAGCCCCCACTACGTAGGTAAACAGAATTCTGTTGTCATTACACAAAACACAGGACCAACAACCCCGTTTTAATTGTGAGGATGCACAGGGTCCGTTTACCTCTTAAGACCATTGAATAAAAAGAAAAGTGCCAAATGGAGGAACTGAGGCTGAGCTGTGAGGTCAGTGTGATGCCATAGGATTCTCTGACTCTAGATTGAGGGACAAAAGGAGAAGGAGCTGTGAGGTCAGCGTGATGTCATAGGATACTCTGACTCTGGTTGGAGGGACAAGGGGAGGAGGAGCTGTGAGGTCAGTGTGATGTCATAAGATTCTCTTACTCTAGTAGGAGGGACGTTGGGAGGAGGAGCTGTGGGGGTGCTTTGTTAGGTTTCTGTACACAGAATCATTTCTCCCGGGTGCGTCCCACCTATTCTAAACTGAAAACCCCCGTTAGACTTACTGGTAATGGTATTTCCATGAATCTTCCAGGACAGCTTCTTGAGAGAAGATTGTCTCCGCCCTCTACAGGAAACACAAATCAGACACAATTTAAAAGGCCCTCCCTTTCCTCTGACCCTCAGTTGTTATGAAGATCAAGAAAACCTCCACCAATGTGTACCAGGCAGAGGAATAATAGAACCACTCTCGAAACACCATCACCAAGGTAAATAAGGCGACCAGTGTAAAAAAAAAAAGAAGAATAGGGTGGGAATCTAGACGCTGTCCTGGAAAATTCATGGAAATACCATTACCGGTAAGTCTAACGGGGTTTTCCCCCTTCATCTTCCAGGACAGCTACTTGAGAGGATAAGCAAGATTCTATACCTTAGGGAGGGATGACAGCCTGCAAAACTTTCCTTCCAAAGGAGAGGTCCTGGCTGGAGAGCATCTGGACTCGGTAATGCTTGATGAATGCATGAGAAGAGGACCAGACAGCAGCCTTGGATATTTCTTCCCACGATGCTACTGCTCTTTCTGCCCATGATGCGGCCAAAGATCTCGTAGCATGAGCCCAAACCCTAGTAGGAGGGGCCTGACCTGATGACATGTAAGCTGTGAAAATAGCTTCCCTGAGCCATCTGGAAATTGAGCCCCTAGATGCCTTGGTCCCATTTTTAGTGCCACTTAAGGAAATAAAAAGCTGAGATTACTTCCTAAAACTACTAGAAACCTGTAAATAATGCAGAAGACATCTTCTTACATCCAAAAGGCTAAACCTTTTCTCTTCCGAATTCTTGAGGGAGGAACAAAAACTAGGGAGGATCTATGAAAACTGGAAGAAACTTTGGGCAAATACAAAGGGTCAGGTTTAATCACTACCCTATCTTCTAGAATTCTTAAGAATTTGTCTTTACAAGAGAGGGATTCCAAATCAGAGATTCTTCTCCCTGAAGTGATAGCTAAAAGAAAGGCAGTCTTAAGGGTAACCAAACTTAAGGAAGCCTCAACCAAAGGTTCAAAGGGAGCTCTAGTAAGAGCGTTCAAAACCAAAGACAAGTCCCAAGGATGGACCTGCTTAAGTAATCTGGGAGCGTGTCTAGCTCTAGCTAAGAGGAATCTTTTTATTAATGGATCCTCAGCTAGCTTGACTTCCCAGAAAAGTGACACGGTGGCAACCTGAACTTTAAGCGTACTAACAGAAAGACCTTTTTCTACTCCCTCCTGTAAAAAATCCAGCACACAAGGAATAGAAAAGGAATCAGTCCCAATTTTCTTTTGCCAGGAAACAAAAGTTTTCCAAACCTTAGTGTAAATCTTTTTCGTAACCAATTTACGGCTGTCCAGAACAGTACAAATGACTTTTTCTGAACACCCTTTTTACTGTAAAAGGCGCCGCTCAGCCTCCAGGCCGTCAAATGGTAAATCTGAGGGTTTGGATGGAATACTGGCCCCTGTCGGAGGAGGTCACTTCGCTCCGGCAGGGGCCAGGGGGAGCTGTTGAGAGTCTCAAGAGAGCGGAAAACCAACTCCTCCTGGGCCATCAAGGAACAATTAGGATTACCTCCGCTTGATCCTGGACAATTTTCCGGACCATTAGAGGTAATAGAGGGAAGGGAGGAAAGGCATAAGCTAGACTGAACATCCACGGGTAAGTAAGATTATTTATCCCTAACGCTCCCGTCTCCCTCTCTAGTGAGAAGGCCGGAAGCTTCTTGTTCAGACTGGCTGCAAAAATATCCACTACAGGAAGACCCCATCTTAAAAAGGGATCTCTTGGAAGATCTCTTGGTCAGCTCCCAGTTGCTGCTGCTGATAATCACTCGGCTTAAATAGTCCACTAGAGTATTTGCTGTGCCACTGATGTGAACTGCCCTGATGGAGGAAACATAACTTTCTGCCCATCTCAGAATCTGCTGACTCAAGGATAGAAGACTGTGCGAGCGGATACCTCCCTGCTTGTTGAGGTAAGCCACGGTTGTGGCACTGTTCGAAAGGACCAACAGCTCTCCTGCCTGGATCCTTGAGTCCAGTGAAACTAGGGCTTTTCCTACCGCCAGAAGTTCTCTGAAATTGAAAGACTGGGCTTCCTCTTCCAGGAGCTAAGCCCCTGAGCCTGCCAGCCCTCTGTGTGAGCACCCCAACCCCACCTGCTGGCATTGGTGGTTACCTTTATTGGGAAATGTTGTGCCCACAGCTTCCCTTTCTGCAGATGTTCCCGCTGCTCCCACCAGGACAGATGGAGAGAATCCCTGCTTGGAAGAGGAACGAGTTGATCTAAAGAACTCTTCCTGTGATCCCAATGTGAGAGAAGCAAAAAACTGAAGGGCTCTGGAATGCAACTGGGCCCATGGCACTCCCCGGATTGCTGCGGTCATTAAGCCCAATAACTGCATTATTTGGCGGAGGGAGGCCTGTGGGAGCAACCTGAAATTCTGCACAGAGAGAATAATCTTGGAGACCTTCTCTATCTCTACTGGAAGCAAGATTTTAAGGTCTACTGTATCTATCAGGTAACCTAAAAAAGGAAGAGACTGGGAAGGAACCAGACAAGAGACTTTTCCTGGTTTACCTTCCAGCCCAATGTTTAGAAGGTCTGTAAAACCGACTCTAGATTCTTTAGGAGGTCCTCCTTCTGCTGAGCAAAGATCAAGAAATTGTCTAGGTAGAGGACGATCGAGATGCTTTGTATTCGAAAACTGGCTATGACCTCGGCCATTATTTTCGAGAAAGTTCTCGGGGCAGCCGATAGGATAAAGCGAAGAGCTCTGAATTGCCAATGGCGAGGACCATTTTCCACGAGGACTGCAAACCTCAGGAATCTTTGATGATCCTGGCAGATTGGCACGTGAAGATGAGCATCCTGAATATCCAGAGTCACCATAAAGACCTCTGGAAGCAACAGATTTCTGACTGAATAAATGTTTTCCATCCAGAATCGTCTGTAAATCAAAAACTCGTTTAGGACGCTTAAGTTTACGATCATTCGAAATTTGCTAGGAGGCTTCTTTACACGAAAAACATGGGAGTAAAATCTCCGCAACAGGAGAAATCACTTGCTCTGACTCCCAGAGGGAGAGCAGATCTAACATGGCTTGTTTTCTTTCCATATCCCTGGGCAGATGGGTAAGAAAAAAATCTCCGGGGAGGGGGTGATCTGAATTCTAACCTGTAGCCCTCTCTTATAATTCGGAGGACAAAGGAATTTTTGGTGACCCCTGCCCACTGTTTTGCAAAATGGGTGAACCTTCCAACTACCCCCAATTTGGCGTCACTTCAAACTCTTTGAAGTGGCTGAAGGTGCAAACAGTGCTCCTCACTTTGCTTTATCTTTATTGAAAGACCACTTCTTTTGGTCTGTTTTACCTGGTTTAAAATTAGATTGCCTCTGGAAGCTACTAAAAGGCTTTTTGCCCTGGAGTCTCTCCTTCCATGAAGACGGGAAGCGTTTACTCTTTTCAGAGGAACAGGCTAGTACATCCTCTAAGGTATACCCAAACAATAACTTGCACTCAAAGAGAATACCACATAATTTATTCTTGGAGGAAAGGTCCCCTTCCCAAGATTTTAACCAGATTGCTCGACTAGAGCAATTAATAAGGGCAGATGTTCTGGCCACCGACTTAACTGTCTCTGCTGCCGCATCAGCCAAAAACGCTACAGACTTGGCGACCAGGGGGAGAGATTCCCTGATCTCCTCCACAGGAGTATCAGAGGAAAGTAAACCATCTAGTCTTTGGACCCAAACATCCAGATTCCTAGCGACACACGTGGAAGCCAGGGCTGGGCCCAGAGAAAAAGCAGAGGCATCCCAGGCCTTACGAAGCAGTGCCTCTGCCTTCCTATCCATCTGATTTTTAAGAATACCAGAGTCCTCAAATGAAAGTTTAGATCTTTTAGATACCCTAGACATAGGGGCATCTAATCTAGGACATTTGAAAAAAAACATCTTCAATCTCAGATTGAAAAGGGAACCGTCTCTTGTTTCCTCTGGACTGAAACAATCTTTTTTTTTAGAGAACGGTGGACAGGAAAGGTCCTAGGCTTACGTTCCTGTAGTCTTCTGTACATCCTATCCTGAACAGATTGTACCTCAATCTGTTCAGAGGTATAGACTGCTTTCAAAAGTTCATCAATTTCTTCAAAAAAAGATATCTGGTAGAGCGAACAGCAAACTTTCCTCAACCTCTGAAGCAGAATCTTTGTCAGATGAAACTGAATTCTCCCCTCCTCTAGATCAGAAACAGCCGTAAACTAATTGTTTCTAGTTCTAAGGGATGAAGAGACCTAGCAGGGATTGAAGGTTCCTGAATCACAGTGACAGATTTTGAAGTGGAAGGCTCTAGACCTGCAAATTTGTTGCTTAAGGACTGAAAAGGAGGAAACGACCTCCTTCATAGATGCCATTAACTCCTTCAAAGATACTGCAGATTCAGAACCTGCCACTGGCGAGATACAATTCTCACATATTAACTTCTTACAGCTATCTGACAACCTAGATATACAGTTCACACATGTTTTCATAACCACTCAAGCCCCAGAAGATTTTACCCCCTTCCTGACCAGGGCCTATTTTGCGTTTCGGCACTGCGTGATTTTAACGGACAATTGCGCGGTCGTGCGACGCTGTACCCAAATAAAATTTACATCCTTTTTTTCCCCACAAACAGAGCTTTCTTTTGGTGGTATTTGATCACCTGTGCGATTTTTTGATCATGCGCTATAAACAAAAAAATAGCGACAATTTTGCAAAAATAACAATATTTTTCACATTTTTTTATATGAAATTCCCCCCCCCCAAAAAAATGTAAAAATCAAAATTTTTTAACATTTTAGGCCAATTTGTTTTCTGCTACATATGTTTGATAAAAATCGCAATAAGCGTATTTTGATTGGTTTACGCAAAAGTTATTGCGTTTACTAACTAAGGGAAAGATTTTTGTCATTTTTATTTATTTTTTTTAACGAGTATTGGCGGCGATCTGCGATTTTTTTTTTGCGGGACTGCGACATTGCGGCGGACAGATCGGACCCTTGACTGACATTTTTGACACTTTTGGGAGTACCAGTGACATTACTACAGTAATCAGTGCTAAAAATATGCACTGTTACTGTAAAAATTACACTGGCAGGGAAGGGGTTAACTTTATTGGAGAAGGAGGGGTTAAGTGTGTACCTAGGGGCGTGTTTCTAACTGTGAAAGGATGTGGCTGTTTGTGTAACAACAGAGAAATACGATCTTACATAGCAGGACCGGATGATCTCTGTTCTTACACAGGGGAGAATGACAGGTGGCTGTGTTTACATTACCTCTCCACCCGACGATCGCGAGTGACCGGCGGACATCGGGTCCGCCGGTCACACGCGCGGGGTAGTCCGCGAATGAGCTGGGGCAGGAGCGCGCCTCCAGCGTCGCATGCTTGCCCTCTAGAGCCTCACAGGCTAGTGACGTACCCCTACGTCACTTTGCCTGTGAGGGGCTGACTGCCGCCGTATATAGTCGTGCGGCAGTCGGCAAGAGGTTAAAAGGTTTGTCAACCTAGGAAAAACTGAGTAAAAAACAACTTTTTACTGAACGCACCAATAAACCATAACCCCCAGGCCTACTGGTTCTCAAACAAGTAGTTTAAAGAGAAGCACATACCTTGAGGGCAGTATTAGAACTGGAAGCAGGCGCTGGATCAATCTGAGCGCGTGCTCCATCATTGGGGATGTCTTCTGAGTTCATCTGTGCAGACTCCCAATAAAATGGTGAGGAACTCTCAATGAGCACCGACAACCACTGCAGCGCTGCTTAGGCCAAGAGAATAATTCTGGCAGATTGCCCAAAGCTTCTTCAGCCCAAAATAGCAGCAGCCTCTCAGTCCCGGTCAAAACGGCGCCCGGAAGTGCGTCCTGTTACTTCCGGTTCCGGCGCCACCTTAGTACACCTGAAGTGGACAGAACACCCAGGAAAGTTCTCAGCACACCACCAGGCCTATCTAACAGATACACTCCAGATAAGGGACGCTGGGATGTGGAATTTACCTTATAATGGGCAAGTAACCCACAAAGGAACAAAAGGGGAACCCTTTCTAGGCATAAAAAGGATATAGTAGAGCTAGCCACAGCCTAGTCTGACTAGATGCCCAAAAAAGGGGGGTCCGTCAACCACAGTTACCAGACCAACAAAAAAAAACAAACATTACAGTGTGTACTCCTTGAGGGTCTGGAAACACAAAACAAACTGAGGGTAAGAGCCCATTCACACTAGCACGACTTGTGAGGCGACTTGTGTTGCCCCAGGTCGCTTGACATAACAAAAGCAATGTTAATCAATCAGTGCCGTCTTAATTGGCACTACTGAAGTCGCTCCGACTTAAGAAAAGGGTCCTGTACTACTTTGAGGCGACCTGTGATCCGACTGTCCCATATACTTCAATGGGAGTCGCCTCCTTATCTTAATTGAAGCGACTTGTTATCAGACTTTCCAGGAAGAAGAAAGAGATTAGCCAGGCATTCCCCACAGACAAAGTCGCCTGTCTCTTCAAAGTAGTGCACAAGTCTCTTCCAAGTCTCTTCCAAGTCTCTAAACAAGTCTCTAAACAAGTCTCTAAACAAGTCTCTAAACAAGTCTCTAAACAAGTCTCTAAACAAGTCTCTAAACAAGTCTCTAAACAAGTCTCTAAACAAGTCTCTAAACAAGTCTCTAAACAAGTCTCTAAACAAGTCTCTAAACAAGTCTCTAAACAAGTCTCTTCAAAGTCACGGGGCGACTTTCTGGTCGCGGTAGTGTGAACCACCTCTTAGAGGAAAGGAAGGGCCTTTTAAATTGTGTCTGATTTGTGTTTCCTGTAGAGGGCGGAGCCAATCATCTCTCAAGTAGCAGTCCTGGAAGATGAAGGGGGAAAGATGAACTTTGTCTTTGGGCTTTGCCAGGACCATCGTATTCCTGTGATCTCTGCGTACTCCGGGGACTTTACTCATCACATTTTAGGATGAATATCTGAGACTGGGATCATTACGGAGACATTTGTTTTCAGATTTACTACAAATTACATTTTCCCTTTTTCTCACTATTTAAATCTAATAAAATAAAGATATATATATTCCAATCCCCCCTAAATAAACGCCCCATCACTAATAAAAGTAATAAAATCCATTAGTATAGACTGATGAGGTGAGAAGGTGATTGGTGGGAAAGGCGACACATCTCCAAAATAAAGAGAATGTTCCGGCCCTGAAGGGGTTAATCTAGGTTTCCACACTATATATGTGTGTATCATCATCTGCTGGAGATAAAAGACGTCACAGTGACTATGGAGGAAGAGGACGGACATGACGGGAGGGGGGTTACTGGGTGTAAATAGAAAATAAGATCTTATTACCTCCTCTGCTGCGTCTTCCAGCGATGTCTTCCCTCTACTTCCTCCTGACTGACCTCTCACCCGGAATTTCCTATTTATACCCGACATCACTTCCTGTCTGTATTCCATAGAGACGTCCTGTCTGGATAGAAGTGAGATCACCACCTTGTGGAGTTTAGAGGAACTGCAGCCCTGGGAAACGTCTCGTAGTGTGAACACGGCCTTGTGCTGTGTGTGTATGTACTGTATATCCTTATAGATGGGTCATCTCCACTCCCACCAAGGGGGATAGAAATATATTACTGCTCGGGGGGGATACATTTTGGCACCTTTGATTTTGCTGTAAAATTGATTGAATGTAGAACATCTGTTATATGGATACAAAGAACCCCAGCGGAGAGTAAAGGGTGGAAATGGCTCCTGATCCCCAGATTTGGGCAATTATGTCACCAATATAAATGGAAAAAAAACCTGCGCTATGTGTAACAACTCAAATACCTACAACAATAACTTATACCGGACTGCTGCTGTAACAAAGGTAAGTATTCCCTTTATCAACTAGAAGAGCATTATGTGTCACAGCGCTGTCCTATTGTGTGTGCACATAAATTATCACAAATACACTAAAATATGTGGATACATTCATATATAAAGCGCTAGGGGCTCAAAATAATATTCTCTGCAAATTTACTGCTTCCACTTTACACCTACTTCATTGATCTTATGGTGTTTATCAATAATCTAAGTAAACTGAACCATGTGCAAATTCTTATACAACATAAAGTGCTTTGTGCTCAAGATGCTGTTCCCTGCAGATCATCTGCTTCCACTTTGTATCTACTTCAATAACTTTCTTTTTTCTCATCAATTAACTTATTTGTTCCGAAAAAAAAAAAAAAAATCCACAAGTGAATGAAAAATTGATAAGGTGTGAAAGTTCTCCATGCTCCAAACTGTGCCAGCTGTAGTGTAGCCACGCCTTCTTCCACCTCTTACACATGTGATGGTGAGGGCGCCCCCTTAGTAGTGCTTCCCCACTCACCAGAGCAATATGACTCCCAGCTTTTCAGCTACCAAAGTCACAAACATCCTTCACACTCTCCTCACCTCCGATGGCAAAGGAACTGGATCCTCCTCGCTCACTGGATTTGTGGATTTTTTTTATACAAATAGGTTAACTGAAATAGATGCAAAGTGGAAGTAGTCGACTTGCAGAGAACACTAAAATATTGTATGTTTCCATGAATTTGCACAGGTTTTTAGTTTATTTAATATAGCAGCATACATTATAAGATTATTGAAGTAGGTGCAAAGTGGAAGCAGTAAATCTTCAGAGAATATTATTTTGAGCCCCTAGCACTTTATATATGAATGTATCCACATATTTTAGTGTATTTGTGATAATTTATGTGCACACACAATAGGACAGCGCTGTGACACATAATGCTCTTCTAGTTGATAAAGGGAATACTTACCTTTGTTACAGCAGCAGTCCGGTATAAGTTATTTTTGTAGGTATTTGAGTTGCTACACATAGTGCGGGTTTTTTCCATTTATATTGGTGACATAATTGCCCAAATCTGGGGATCAGGAGCCATTTCCACCCTTTACTCTCCGCTGGGGTTCTTTGTATCCATATAACAGATGTTCTACATGACTAAATCTGCAATCAATTTTACTGCAAAATCAAAGGGGCCAAAATGTCTCCCCTGAGCAGTAATATATTTCTCTCCCCCTTGGTGGGAGAGGAGATGATCCATCTATAAGGATATACAGTACATACACACACAGCACAAGGCTGTGTACACACTATGAGATGTTTCTCAGGGCTGCAGTTCCTCTGAACTCCACAAGATGGTGATCTCACTTCTACCCAGACAGGAAGTGATGTCAGGTACAGGCAGGAAGATCCATGTAGAACATACATTGCTAAATCTGGCTGGAGAGGAGGTAATACGTAGATTAACCCCTTCAGGGGGATCAGTTGATGATTAATATATCTAAAGCTGCCTATACATGCAGGGCCAGATTAACGTAGGGGCTATTGGAGCTGCAGCTCCAGGCCCCTACCTTTTATATAGGCCCCGGGTTGGCCATATTCACTGTTACCGCTCTTCTGTCACTTGTAAACACAGAAGTCTGGCTTCTATGCTCGCTTCCCCAGGCAGCACCCTCAGAACCTCCCCACACAGCGCGAAGGCCGGACAAGGAGGGACAGTTGCCGATGCATGGATGTGTTTATGGGCTTCAGAGACAGCATCCCATGTTGAATTAGGCATGCATGGCTGCACCCTTCCTCCTCTGGGTGCATGGCAAGGCACGGCCCTTAAGGCCCTTCAAAATCCTCAGCACCAAGCCCATGATGCTCTTAATCCGGCCCTGCATACATGGTTCAGTTTTATCATTCAGCCAGCAAACTGAGCAGAAAATACTGAACCAACTCCCCCATCCGCCTCAAATGTGACCGATCCCTGCTGAACCAGCTGAATTTCCATGTATCTATGGTCACTCCTCCCCTCCCCCTCATCTCCTTCATTACGTAAGTCATGCTGAGATAATCTCCCATTGTCTGAGCAATATTCTCATTTGTCTCTGAGCTCCTTCTTGCTATTCCTCGTCCTGCCTGTTGTTTCCTTGGATTGATTTTCTGTGTAGTGACCCCGGCTTCATCTCTTGGATGCGCTCGTCTGTTGCTTGTCCTGACCTTTATCCTGATTCCTGGATCTCCTCCTCGTCTCTCCTCCATATCCTCTTACACAGCTTTTCTCCACACCTGCAGTGACCCTGGGGGTGGAAACTTGGCACCAGCACACAGCAATATCCATCCCCACCATAAGGAGCTCTGGAGAAAATTGTCTTGTATTTGCACTCCGTTCCTCCGCACGTCACCTGCTTATATGAGAGATTACTTTCCACATTCCTGACAGATTTCTGTATGGTAAAGGTCAAAGTTTACTCTTCAGTTTAGGAGAGGTGGAACACACCCAGCAGCAATGATTTGGGTTGCACAGGAACCTCATTTAGAGGACTCCTCAAATCTCCCAATACAAATTTCCATCCATTCAGAGTCTATATGTTCTATGACATCACACTGACCTCACAGCTCCTCCTCCCAATGTCCCTCCTTCTGGCTTTTTTTCTGATGCTTTTAGGATGTGGGCGGATCCTTGGCATCCTCACATGTTGGGAATGTTGGTCCTGCGTTGTATGTAATGACATCAGAATGCCTGCAGCAAGTGTTTAACCTACGAATTGCAGGGGTCCTGTGTGAGTAAATAATACCTGAAATGGGGCTTTAAGAAAATGGAGACCTGACCAGAGAGATGAGGAGGATTCTGGAAATATTATTTGATTTTACTATTTGTGTTCAGATCTAGAGTTTTCCTCTGGTGAAGTCTGGAGATCATATGACCATCACATTGCCTCCATCTCCCTCCCTGATAGAATAGAGAAATAAAAAGAAGGTTTGTGAAGTCACCAGAGAGATCATCGAGAAGAGGTGAGCGGTGCTGGGAATTCTGGGACATTATCCAGTAATAGACAAGGGATGTGTCTCTATGGTGACTAGGGGTGCACCGATCCGACTTTTCTTGTCCCGATACTGATATCTGGCATTGTGTATCTGCCGATACTGATACCAGTACCGATCCGGAACTACACACATACACAATATGCATGCGGCTGCAGTACAGAGCAAAGCCGCTGCTTCATGTGTACGGCTCCTCCATTCACAGGCGGAGTGCATCTGATATCACTCCGCCGGTGAGCTGGACCTATACAGGAAGAAGCGGCTCCCATCCCATACTACTACTACGTAAGGGACGGCTTAGCCGGGACTTAGCAAAACTGGATCAGCCCCTGGATCGGCGGCTCCGTGCAAGTAAGGGACAGCTGAGCCGGGACTCAGCAAAACCGGATCGGCCTGTGAATCAGTTAATTTTACCGATCCCCCAATCCAGCTATTGTGGCAGTATCGGCGCCGATATCCGATCCTAATATCGGATCGGTGCATCCCTAATGGTGACTGTATCATTGTGTGTGTCAGGTTCCTATAAGGTGTCAGGATGTCACTGTCTATTTCTCCATGGAGGAGTGGGAGTATTTAGAAGGACACAAGGATCTCTACAAGGACGTCATGATGGAGAATCAGCCGCCCCTCACATCACTGGGTAAGTGGAGACTTTATTGTAAAGGAGAGAGCAGTACGGAGGATCCACCTAGATCCCCCATCATCTGATAAACACATAGAAACAATGTATTCAGTCAGTGTGTGTGTTTCCTACAGATGGATCCAGTAATGGGAACCCACCAGAGAGATGTCCCCGTCCTCTGTATTCCCGGGATTCCACACAGGAAGATCACACCATTCCTCACCATCATCAGGTAGATGAGGAACAATCACTGATAGTATCATTAGGATCTCTACATTATCTGCATTGTTACCATTGATGTCATTTTTATTATATATTCAGAGTGGAAACCTGAGAGATTCTAAAGTTAAAGAAGAAATAAAAGAGGAGGATGATGAGGATGGGGTGATGGAGGAGTCAGAGTTTCAAAAAGTACACAAAGATCGTTATCAGAACACCATGGTGGAGTCATCCAGCTACAGAAACCCACCAGAGAGATGTCCCCGTCCTCTGTATTCCCGGGATTCCACACAGGAAGGTTACACCATCCCTCACTGTTTAAAGGTTGGTGGGATAGAACATCTAGAAAATGGACTCGTAGAGATAATGTGTGGATTTTCTATGTGAGTTTATGTTTTACAGATGATATTCTCTCTCATTTTCTTGATTTAGAGTGGAGATCCAATCGATATAGAATTTGAGGTTAAAGCAGAAGAAGAAGAAGAGAGGTATGTGAGGGATGATCAGCAGTCTATGGAGGAGGATGGAATAACGGGGACATTTATAGAGGAGGACACTCCTACAGAGATCAGCACAGGTGGGTCATTAAAGCCCCGTACACACGTACTGATCGTCGGCCGAACGATCGGCCGTCTTTTGTCCAGGGCTGTGGTGTCTGTTGAAAACTGCAAAAGACTGCACACGAATTTTGTCGACCAACAACAGCCGACTGCAGAAGTGATGTCGTGTGATGGTTAACTTTCCTTGTCTTTTTTCTTTTCTGAGCATGCCCAGTCTTGCTAATCTGCTGTCTGTCGGCCGAAATCTGTACTGACTGGCGAACAATCGGCCGTTCTGGTGTTGGCCAACAAAAATTTTAATGCCTGCACGACAGATTCTGTTCGGCCGAAAATGCGCTGTCGGCTGTCGGAAGCATCATACTAACAAGCCTACAATCGGCCGATCGGTCGTCGGCCGAATATTTACGGCCGACAATCGGTACGTGTGTACGGGGCTTAACACTAAATACTTTCCTCCACCCATACTGCTCACTGATTAGCCCAAAGTAGGGCGGGGACTGGGTGATATCATCCTGAAATATCCTGGTCACTTTCCTGAGCTGTATTCCTGTATTTCCATAGTTGCCAACATTTGAAAAAAATTTCCAGGGACACTTTTCAGCACAGCTATCAATTACTTACCACACCCACTTCCACAAAGCTCCACCCACTCCGCATAATCTCAGATTATAGGGTCTACTCAATAAAGAGAGAATTACAGGAATTTGAAAAGGGAATTTTAAACCTAAGGCTGCTATTGATCCGATCCTGTCCGTGAAATCCAGACAGATGGAAACCCCATTTTCCATCCATCTGGCGGATAGGATCAGATGAGAATGGACTTCCAATCTCCCCATAGAGGACAGCGGGGATCTGACAGCTCCATCTCTGCACACAGAGCGGAGACGGAGCTGTCATCCGCCTGCTCAGTGGGGATTGGCGGATCGAACCCGCACTGAGCAGAACGGACTCCGTCAGACGGTGCACCGTGTGAAAGGACCCTTACAGAAGTGACTGCTAGAAGAAAAGAGCAGAGTGCTGTTTATTCGAGAAGAGTGGGGAACAAAAGACAGATATTGGAGAAAATGAGGGGATGCCTGGGATGCTAGAGGGAGTATAGTCTCAGCAGTGCCATAAAACGAAAATTCTGCCTGGAAGAGAAAGATAGGGAACAGGGAGAGAATACAGAGACAGCAAAAGACGGGACAAAAAGAGAATAGAAGCAGCCTCTGTATTCTCTCCCTGTTCCCCATCTTTCTCTTTCAGACAGAATTTTTGTTTTACGGCACTGCTGAGACTTTGCTCCCTAGCATCCCAGGCATCTCCTCATTTTTGCCAGTATAATCTTGTTCCCCACTCTTATAAACAGTAATATTGACTCTCTCCTTGTCCCTCCTTTTGGCACACTGTATGATCCATGGTGACATGTAAATTCAATGTAATATCTGCCGGGAAACAATTCACTGTTAAAAGGAGTAACGGTTGGTCTGGAGCAGCTGAGCAGCAGGCGGCTGGAAAGTTAGGCTGTGTGCTGAGCGCACGCGCTGGTGATGGTCTCTGATACACTGTGAGGGCGGGGCCTGGCGCCAAACCACCACCTACGCATGCGCCACCCACGTTACACAACTGGACAGGGACAGAGGCCAGCCCGCCATGTTCGCCCAATCACAGGGCGCCCGCCGGCCATTCTGAGCATGAAGATCATGGCGGCTGGAGCACAGAGAGAGACATAAGGGCAGGGGTACTCAAATATAAAATTGAAAGGTCCACTTACCAATTTTCAATTCAGTCCGAGGTCTGGAAAAGTTACCATCTGGCTGCTGCACCTGGGGTCTGGCTGCTGGTCCTGGCTTCTGGGGCTGGGCTGCTGGTATCTGTGGTGCTGGTATCTGTGGTGCTGGGCTCTGTGGTGCTGAGCTCTGTGGTGCCGGTGGTGCTGGCCTCTGTGGTGCCGGGCTCTGTGGTGTGGTGCTGGCTGGCTCTGTGGTGCTGGGCTTTGTGCTGGCTCTGTGCTGTAGTGCTGGCTGGTGCTGGCTCTGTGGTGCTGACTCTGTGGTGCTGGATCTGTGGTGCTGGATCTGTGGTGCTGGCTGGTGCTGGATCTGTGGTGCTGGCTGGTGCTGGCTCTGTGGTGCTGTCTCTGTGATGCTGGGCTCCTGTGCGATATCCCGCAGGCTGCAGCTGTCACTGTGAAAACGGCGCCTCTAATTCCTCCATAGTCCCGGCTCACAGGTGGAGTGATATCAAATGCGCTCTTGCCTGTGAGAGGAGGAGCCATACAGAGAAAGCAGGCGGCTGCAGTAGAGAGCAAAGCCGCTGCTTCCTCTGTACGGCTCCTCCTGTCACAGGCAGAGCGAATTTGATATCACTCCGCCTGTGAGCCGGAACTACAAAGGATGTAGCGGCTCTGTTCTCTCACTGCAGCGGGCGGGCGTGTGACGTCACTGGTTGCTAGACGCCGGGCGCCCGGTGATCTAGCAACCAGTGATAAAAGGAAGAGTCAGCGAATCACCGTGGTCCAGATCTAAGAGCGTCCGCCTATTGAAGACCCGGGCATTAGGGAATAAAAGGTTAGATGGCCCCTCCTGAAGGGGCGTTGCTAGGTGGGAAAAAGACCAGGGGCTTCAGCCCAAAGTTAAATTTTATAACCCCTCCCACATTTTAAAGTCCTGACCAAGCTCCTCCCACATTTTAAAGCACCGCCCAAGCTCCACCCGATGTCCCCCTCAGTCAAGGGTCAGACATGGGGTGCTATGGAGAGGAGTACAGGGGGTCAGGAGAGGAGAGGAGCACAGGGGGTCAGGAGGAGAGAAGAAGAGAGGTGAACAGGGGGTCAGGAGGAGAGGAGAACAGGGGGTCATGAGGAGAGGACAGAAGAGGAGAAGAGAACAGAGGGTCAGGAGGAGAGGAGAATAGGGGGTCAGGAGGAGAGAACAGGGATCAGGAGAACAGGGGGTCAGGAGGAGGGGAAAACAGGGGGTCAGGAGGAGGGGGAACAGGGGGTGAGGAGGAGGGGGAACAGGGGGTGAGGAGGAGAGGAGAACAGGGGGTGAGGAGAACAGGGGGTGAGGAGAACAGGGGGTGAGGAGAACAGGGGGTGAGGAGAACAGAGGAGAGGAGAACAGGGGGTGAGGAGAACAGAGGAGAGGAGAACAGGGGGTGAGGAGAACAGAGGAGAGGAGAACAGGGGGTCAGAAACAGAGGAGATGAGAGAACAGAGGAGAACAGGGGAAAGGAGAGGAGAACAGGGGGTCAGGAGGAGTGGAGAACAGGGGGTGAGGAGGAGGGGAGAACAGGGGATGAGGAGGAGAGGAGAACAGTGGGTGAGGAGGAGAGGAGAACAGTGGGTGAGGAGGAGAGGAGAACAGTGGGTGAGGAGGAGAGGAGAACAGTGGGTGAGGAGGAGAGGAGAACAGGGGGTTAGGAGGAGAGGAGAACAGGGGGTGAGGAGGAGAGGAGAACAGGGGGCGAGGAGGAGGAGAGGAGAACAGAGGAGAGGAGAACAGGGGGTCAGAAACAGAGGAGATGAGAGAACAGAGGAGAGAACAGAGCAGAACAGGGGATCAGTAGAGGAGAACATAGGAAAGGAGAGGAGAAAAGAACAAGGGGTTTAGGAGAAGATGCGAGGAGAACAGGGGGTCAGGAGGAGGGGAGAAGAGGGGGTCAGGAGGAGGGGAGAAGAGGGGGTCAGGAGGAGGGGAGAAGAGGGGGTCAGGAGGGGGAGGAGGGGAGAAGAGGGGGTCAGGAGGAGGGGAGAAGAGGGGGTCAGGAGGAGGGGAGAAGAGGGGGTCAGGAGGAGGGGAGAAGAGGGGGTCAGGAGGAGGTGAGAAGAGGGGGTGAGGAGGAGAGGGGAACGGGGGGTGAGGAGGAGAGGAGAACAGGGTGAGGAGGAGAGGAGAACAGGGGGTGAGGAGGAGAGGAGAACAGAGGGTGAGGAGGAGGAGAGGAGAACAGGGGGTCAGAAACAGAGGAGATGAGAGAACAGAGGAGAGAACAGAGGAGAACAGGGGGTCAGGAGAGGAGAACCGAGGAAAGGAGAGGAGAACAGGGGGGTCAGGCGGAGAGGAGAACAGGGGGGTCAGGCGGAGAGGAGAACAGGGGGTCAGGAGGAGAGGAGAACAGGGGGTCAGGAGGAGAGGAGAGGGAGGTCAGACATGGGGTGGTATACCAATGAAGCACAGACCTCTCCCAGTTTGACCCATATAAACAAAAAAGGGGCTTGATAAAAAGGTAGGAAAAGATAAGTAGAAGGGTGGGACCTGTCTATGGAGATCTGAACCTCATTCACTGACACCTACACTGACCCCCCCCTACACTGACCCTTCTTCTCTGCCCCTCCTTCACTGACACCTACACTGACCCCCCCCTACACTGACCCTTCTTCTCTGCCCCTCCTTCACTGACACCTACACTGACCCCCCCTACGCACTGACTCCTAAAATGACCCCCAGTGTTGGGGGTAACTAGTTACAAAGTAACTAATTACAGTAACTAAATTACTTTTTTTGGTAACTTAGTAAAGTAACTAGTTACAATACTAATATTGGTAACTACACTACTTTACTAGGCTATAGGAGATAACTACACTACTTTACTAGGCTATAGGAGATAACTACACTACTTTACTAGGCTATAGGAGGTAACTACACTACTTTACTAGGCTATAGGAGGTAACTACACTACTTTACTAGGCTATAGGAGGTAACTACACTACTTTACTAGGCTATAGGAGATAACTACACTACTTTACTAGGCTATAGGAGGTAACTACACTACTTTACTAGGCTATAGGAGGTATCTACACTACTTTACTAGGCTATAGGAGGTAACTACACTACTTTACTAGGCTATAGGAGGTATCTACACTACTTTACTAGGTTATAGGAGGTAACTACACTACTTTACTAGGCTATAGGAGGTATCTACACTACTTTACTAGGCTATAGGAGGTAACTACACTACTTTACTAGGCTATAGGAAGTAACTACACTACTTTACTAGGCTATAGGAGGTAACTACACTACTTTACTAGACTATAGGAGGCAACTACACTACTTTACTAGGCTATAGGAGGTAACTACACTACTTTACTAGGTTATAGGAGGTAACTACACTACTTTACTAGGCTATAGGAGGCAACTACACTACTTTACTAGACTATAGGAGGTAACTACACTACTTTACTAGGCTATAGGAGGCAACTACACTACTTTACTAGGCTATAGGAGGTAACTACACTACTTTACTAGGCTATAGGAGGTAACTACACTACTTTACTAGACTATAGGAGGTAACTACACTACTTTACTAGGCTATAGGAGGTAACTACACTACTTTACTAGGCTATAGGAGGTAACTACACTACTTTACTAGGTTATAGGAGGTAACTACACTACTTTACTAGGCTATAGGAGGTAACTACACTACTATACTAGGTTATAGGAGGTAACTACACTACTTTACTAGGCTATAGGAGGTAACTACACTACTTTACTAGACTATAGGAGGTAACTACACTACTTTACTAGGCTATAGGAGGTAACTACACTACTTTACTAGGCTATAGGAGGTAACTACACTACTTTACTAGGTTATAGGAGGTAACTACACTACTTTACTAGGCTATAGGAGGCAACTACACTACTTTACTAGACTATAGGAGGTAACTACACTACTTTACTGGACTATAGGAGGTAACTACACTACTTTACTGGACTATAGGAGGCAACTACACTACTTTACTAGACTATAGGAGGTAACTACACTACTTTACTAGGTTATAGGAGGTAACTACACTATTTTACTAGGTTATAGGAGGTAACTACACTACTTTACTAGGCTATAGGAGGCAACTACACTACTTTACTAGACTATAGGAGGTAACTACACTACTTTACTAGGCTATAGGAGGCAACTACACTACTTTACTAGGCTATAGGAGGTAACTACACTACTTTACTAGGTTATAGGAGGTAACTACACTACTTTACTAGGCTATAGGAGGTAAGTACACTACTTTACTAGGCTATAGGAACGCGCTTTCCTGCGTTACCCAAGCCGTGCGATACAATCGTTATTTCGAAGAATAGAGAGGGATGAACTTTATGACTTTTTGTTGAACTTTATGTTTTATTCTGTTTTTTCAGGTTTTGTTCTCATGTTTCCCAAAGCCTGTGTTTATACAATAAACTCTATGCAGAAAGAGTGTCATGTATCTTCTTCTACACGGTCAATTAAGAAAGAGGAAAGTAAAGTAATAAGTAGTGAAGTTACTTTTCAAATGCAGTAACTAGTAAAGTAATCTCATTACAATTTACAGAAGTAACTAGTAACTAGTAACTAGTTACATTTTTTGAGTAACTACCCCAACACTGATGACCCCCCCTACACTGACCCCTTCACTGCCCCCCCCCCCACATTGACACCTACACTGACCCCCCCCTACATTGACCCCCTTCACTGAACCCCTACACTGACCTCCCCCCCCACATTGACACCTGCACTGACCCCCCCTACACTGACCCTTCTTCCCTGCCCCTCCTTCACTGACCCCCCCCCTTCACTGATCCCTAGACTGGCCCCCCCTACACTGGCACTGACCTCCCCGTACACTGACCCCCCCCCTACACTGACCCCCTACACACTGACTCCTAAAATGACCCCCCTACACTGACCCCCTCACTGACCCCCTCCCCCCACACTGACACCTACACTGATTCCCCCTACACTGACCCCCCCCACACACTGACACCTACACTTACCCCCCCCCCCCACACTGACACCTACACTGACCCCCCCCACACTGACGCCTACACTGATCCCCCTACTCTCACCCCCCCCCCACACTGACACCTACACTGACCCCCCTACACTTACCCTCCCCCCCTACACTAACACCTACACTGACCCCCCTACACTGTATTTTTACTCATGTATTTTCATAAATATACACTAAAAATTATTGTATAAGCCAACATTTATTGTTTTGGCTAAAGTGGTGATGGGTTCACCCAGAGGAGGCTTTAGCAGAGAAATGCTTTATAAATGCAAGAAAGTCATGGAAATAAAAAAAATAAGAAAGTCAAAATAACATGAAAATGTAGAAAATAAATGTCTGCTTTCATGGTAAAATAAATCAATAAATAAAAAGAATAGACTGACAGGCTGATGGGAAAAGGACTGATATATTTACCGGTAGACTTTAAAAAGGATTACCAATGACATTTTCTGGGCTCCATACAATATAAGCCTGGGGGGTAAGGAGAGGGGGGTCTGAGGAGGAGGATGGGGGGGGGGGTAGGTGAGGAGAGGGGGTCTGAGGAGGAGATGGGGGGGTAGGTGAGGAGAGGGGGTCTGAGGAAGAGATGGGGGATAGCTGAGGAGAGGGGGGTCTGAGGAAGAGATGGGGGGTAGGTGAGGAGAGGGGGGGGGGTCTGAGGAAGAGATGGGGGTAGGTGAGGAGAGGGGGGTTTGAGGAGGAGATGGGGGGGAGAGGAGAGGGGGGTCTGAGGATGGGGAGATGGGGGGGTAGGTGAGGAGAGGGGGGTTTGAGGAGAGGGGGGGTTTGAGGAGGAGATGGGGGGTGAGGAGAGGGGGGGTCTGAGGAGGAGATGGGGGGGTAGGTGAGGAGAGGGGGGTTTGAGGAGAGGGGGGTCTGAGGAGGAGATGGGGGGTAGGTGAGGGGGTGTCTGAGGAGGAGATGGGGGGTAGGTGAGGAGAGGGGGGTTTGAGGAGAGGGGGGTCTGAGGAGGAGATGGGGGGGGGGTAGGTGAGGAGAGGGGGGTCTGAGGAGGAGATGGGGGGGTAGGTGAGGAGAAGAGGGTCTGAGGAGGAGGAGATGGGTGGGGGGGTGAGGAGAGTGGGGTCTGAGGAGATGGGGGAGTGAGGAGAGGGGGGTCTGAGGAGGAGAGGGTGTTGAGGAGAGGGGGGTCTGAGGAGGAGATGGGGGGTCTGAGAAGGAGATGGTGGGGTAGGTGAGGAGAGGGGGGTCTGAGGAGGAGATTGGGGGGGGTGAGGAGCTGGGGGTCTGAGGAGGAGCTGGGGGGGGTAGGTGAGGAGAGGGGGTCTGAAGAGGAGATGGGGGGGTAGGTGAGGAGAGGGGGGTCTGAGGAGGAGATGGGGGGGTAGGTGAGGAGAGGGGGGTCTGAAGAGGAGATGGGGCTCTAGGGAAGAGAGGGGATGGGTAGGTGGGAGGGTTCTAAGGATAAGGATGAGGAGGAGATAGGGAAGGTCTTGGTCTGAGTTCTCCCCCTTGTACTTACACACCACACCAGGAAGCATCGTTTTCCTCCCTCCAGTCATGTGACAAGGGGATAGAGGGGGGACGTCAGCCTTCTCTCACTGCACAGCGGCACTCTCTATTGCCACCTGCAGGCTGATGGGAGGAGAAAGTCTAATCCTGCGTGACATCACTGATTGCTAGACGCCAAGCGGCAGGCCAGCTAGCAACCAGTCTGTCCGCGGCGCGCAGCAGGGGTAGGAAGTACAGCCAGGTGAGGGCCGCCCAGCCAGCACAGAGGGGAGGAGGCTCGGGGCTAATAGTTATTTAAAATGAACAGGAGACCAGGGTCTTTTTGGGGGAACACTCGGGGCTATAGCCCTGGTCAGCCTCCCCCCCCCGCCGACGCCACTGCCCTCCTGCCTCCCCCACTGGCCGGGACAAGTCTTGGCAGAGTAAATTAGCCGGGACAAGGTCCTATTTGGCGGGACTGTCCCGTCAAAAACAGGACAGTTGGCAGCTATGTATTTCTCTCAGATAATCTTCCTTCTCTGTGCTGCATACACAATTTATGGAGATTCTGGGGCTCAGCTGGCAAGAGACTGTTGATTTTCACATTAGGCATTACTTAACCTAGGCACCTGGGATATAGACCTTGGGTCTTCTACCCCATATCCCAGTTCTAATAGGATCTCTGACAGCAGTTCTCCCTGGGTTACTTGTTCGTCGGTTTGCTGGCTGTGCGGGGTGGAGGGATGTCTGTATAATCTCAGACCCAAGTCACTGAGTGCAGTCTCAGAAGATGTGAGGCAGTGGTGTGGGGTTCTGCTCTCTACCCACTGCAATATATACACACGATATGTGTTGTCGTTTGTTACACCCATTTTCTGCCAGCTGGACATTGTCAGGATCAGTCCAGTCTTCATCTTGGTTGTTCTCCCCCATCCTCACTCTCTGACCTCTGGCGGGGCTCAGCCTTGCTGTTATTCATGACTAAATCATGGACTAAATAATGAAGTGCAGGACTTCTTGTGTTGGGAAGATAGCAATGAGTGATAGAGGGGGAGGGGACACTCGTCCTATAATCCCCTCATCACTGTCACTCCTATAAAAGACAATTCTCGTTGTTTCCTCACTCTCTGACTAAGGTCCATGAATAAAGAAATGAACTGGTAGGAGATCATAGGACCCATTTACTAGTTACCTTGAGGGGGGAATTGTAAGATCCTCAGAGACAAAGCTGCTTGATGTGGGTGGAGTGCTGGTTTAGGGCAACCAATCTGCTGATGTCTAGTAATAATCTTTGTATTTCTATTTTAGTAGATGGACGGGAGATGGGGAAAACCTCAGATGATTGTCTCACTTTGTCTCCAGACTGTAAAGTAGAAGATGAGGACATCACACAGTATAGTCCAGGAGAAAACCCGGCGACCTCAAATGTCCATCCAGCACCACACAGTGTAGATGGACCATCGTATGCCTCTTATCCTGAGGAACCTCAGACTGTGAGGGACAGTGCGGGACCATCGTATTCCTCTTATCCTGAGGAACCTCAGACTGTGAGGGACAGTGCCATCCTTCCAACAGATAAGAGGTTTTCCTGTTCTGAGTGTGGGAAATGTTTTTCAGTGAAGTCCAGCCTTTACAGACATAAGAGGTCCCACAGGGGGGAGAAGCCGCATTCCTGTCCTGAGTGCGGGAAATGTTTTGAACAGAAGTCCAATCTTAACAAACATCAGAGATTGCACACGGGGGAGAAGCCGTATTCCTGTCCTGAATGCGGGAAATGTTTTTCAGAGAAGTACGGTCTTTACAGACATCAGATGTTTCACACAGGGGAAAAGCTGTATTCCTGTCCTGAGTGCGGAAAATGTTTTTCACAGAAGTCCGATCTTTACAGACATCAGAGATCTCACACGGGGGAGAAACCATATTCCTGTCCTGAGTGCGGGAAATGTTTTTCAGACAATTCTACTCTTTACAAACATCAGAGATCTCACACGGGGGAGAAACCATATTCCTGTCCTGAGTGCGGGAAATGTTTTTCAGACAATGCTACTCTTTACAAACATCAGAGATTTCATACGGGGGAGAAACCATTTTCCTGTTCTGAGTGTGGGAAAAGTTTTGTAGAAGCGTCCAGTGTTTACAAACATCAAAGATCTCACACAGGGGAGAAGCCATATTCCTGTCCTGAGTGCGGGAAATGTTTTACACAGAAGTCTGGTCTTTACATACATCAGAGATCTCACACAGGGGAGAAGCCGTATTCCTGTCCTGAGTGCGGGAAATGTTTTTCACAGAAGTCCCATCTTTACAGACATCAGAGATCTCACACAGGGTAGAAGCCATACTCCTGTCCTGAGTGAGGGAATTGTTCCTCACTCAAGTTATGTATTCCCGTACTACAGGGATTCCACACAACCCTTGAGGTGTATTAGTGCCTTGAGTGGGGGAAATATCTTCTATATGAAAGTTGCTGGACATCACAGCTCTCATGTGGGGAAGAAGCACACCCTGATATACACCTCAGATATACTCCATGGCTGATCTTCATCATGTAAGAAACACTTCATAAGGAGATCAGAAATCACCAAAGACATGGATGAAATGTTGTACCATGTTGGCCATTGATAGCAGTAGAAAAATAAAGATTGAGTCATTACCTTTTATTGGCTGAGTACATTTTGTGGTGTAAGATTTCACACTTAGAGGTCTGTTTAGTTGAATGAATGTGACCGGCATGCTCCCAGCTGTGATGAATATTGGAAGTATTTTATTTCATACTCTGATTTCCTTGGCTCCATCTAGTGGTCATAATGCAGTATTGTGCTACCAGGGCCATTCAAGTCAAACCGGGACTTTTCATTTTACAGGTATAGAAAGGGGTGGTAGCGTGGCAGTACTACATGCTGTAGTAAGTGGTAAGTGTGTCCTATTACTGATAGGGGGCGCACATGTGGTGGGCAGTCCAGGGAGCGTTAGTCAGTATGGCAGATAGCAGTGTTAGAGCCGGTTCACACTGGGGCGACTTGTCAGGCGACCTGGTCGCCTGACAAGTCGCCGCGGGTCGCCTGCCATTGATTAGCACAGGACTTGTTCTAATAGGAGCGACACAAGTCGCTCCGACTTAGAAAAAGGGTCCTGAGCTACTTTGGGGTGACCTGGAGCGACCTGCATTGACTTGAAATGAAGTCTGTGCATGCCGCTCTGAGGTCGCCCTGCGAGCTGCGCGCCGCGACTTCACAGGTCACCCGGCAAAGTCGGGTCGCGCCTGTGTGAACCGGCTCTTAGTGCGTGCGTGGAACAAAGTGTGGTGATGGGGGTTCTTGTGAAGGAATGTGTAAAACCCGCAGATTTCTACAGAAGACTTCAAGCACAGTACGGTGATGAGACACTCAGCCGCAGGAAGAAATTTGATTGGTGTAGATGTTTGTGTTGGTCAGTGAGGATCCCGGCCGTGGCGGTTCCCAACCCCCCAGCAGTCATTCCTGTGATCGTTCAGTGCGTGGAACGGCTGATCCTGGATAACCGACACATAACCTGACGTGACATTGTACAAGACACCAATCTTTCTGTGGGAATGGGGAACACATTCATCCTAGGCTGTCCTAGGAGGGTTCAGGCGTCCTGACAAATCTTTCCATGACCAAGCTTTTCAGGCATTAGTTACCCACTTACCCTCCGGAAGATTTTACCCCCCTTCATGACCAGGCCATTTTTTGCGATATGGCCCTGTGTTACGTTAACTGACACGCTGTACCCAAATAAAATGGATGTCCTTTCTTTCCCATAAATAGAGCTTTCTTTGGGTGGTATTTAATCATCTCTGCAGTTTTTATTTTTTGTGCTATAAACAAAAAAAATACTGACAACTTTGGAAAAAAAAATATTTTTTTTACTTTTTGCTATAAAACCTATCCAATAAAAAAATGTAAAAAATTGAATTCCATCCATCAGTTTATTCCAATATGTTTTCTGCTACATGTTTTTGGTAAAAAAAAAAATGAAAAACCCAATAAGCGTATATTGATTGGTTTTTGCAAATTTATAGCATCTACAAACTATGGAATAGATTTATTTTTTTTAACCAGTAATGGCGGTGATCAGTTATTACTTATAGCAGGACTGCGACATTGTGGCAGACAAACTGACACTTTTTGTTGACCAGTGACACTAATACAGTAATCAGTGCTAAAAATATGCACTATCACTGTACTAATGACACTGGCAGGGAGGGGGTTAATATCAGAGGCGATCAAAGGATTACCTGTGTGCCCAGCTAGTGTGTGTGTACTGTGGTGGAGGTGCTTGTACTAGGGGAAGGCATGGATCAATGTCCTTGCTTTACAGGAACACAGGACCCATGCCTTCCCTTCTCTGTTATGGTCACTAGATTGAGCTGAGGATCGTAGGAAATCACTGTGGTAAATAATGGCCAAACTTTTTTTAACGGCTGGATGAATGTTCTATGAGTAGAGCCCTTAATTTCCTCTGTCAGACCTGTCTTCATACTAATAGCTGAGATCACACTCATACACCTATGAGTACAGTACACACTGAGGGGTAGAAGTTGAAGAATATGTACAGTCTCACCTTATAAAAAAAACCTATTCAGTTTACATTAGAAATTAAAGGCAAAATATTTGTGTATTGATATAAAAAAACCTTCCATAAATGTCTATTTTATAAGTGATCACATTCCCTCTTTTCTAAGGTGCATAAGAGCTGGGGGGGGGGGACAACAGAACACTAGCCTTCCCAGTGAATGGCAGTGCAGGGGGGTGTCAGGACAAGTTTGAATATTGGAGTAGAGCACACTGAGTTTCCAGCACAGCTAGAGAACTTACCATGCTGTTCTCTCCTGCCTAGTGCGGTCAGTTTTTAATAGGAAATAAGGGGGACTGGCAGGGACAACAGGGATGTCACACAAAGGAAGCAATACAAAGAGAACGGGAGACTTCTTCATACCAGTACATGGTACAGAAGACACATATCAGGGGTTGGGGTGGGAGGAGGAGAGAACAGAAGACTTCCTCATACCAGTACATGGTACAGCAGACACATATCGGGGGGATGGGGGGAGGAGAGAACAGGAGACTTCCTCACACCAGTACATGGTACAGCAGACACATATCAGGGGGGATGGGATGAGAAGAGAACAGGAGACTTCTTCATACCAGTACATGTTACAGCACACACATATCGGGGGGATGGGGGGAGGAGAGAACAGGAGACTTCTTTATACCAGTACATGGTACAGCAGACACATATCAGGGGGATGGGTGGAGGAGAGAACAGGAGACTTCCTCATACCAGTACATGGTACAGCAGACACATATAAGGGGGGATGGGAGAGGAGAGAAGAGGAGATTTTCTCATACCAGTACATGGTACAGCAGACACACATATTGGGGGGGGGGGTGTGGTCGGAGGAGAGAACAGGAGACTTCCTCATACCAGTACATGGTACAGCAGACACATATAAGGGGGGATGGGAGAGGAGAGAAGAGGAGATTTTCTCATACCAGTACATGGTACAGCAGACACACATATTGGGGGGGGGGGGGGTGTGGTCGGAGGAGAGAACAGGAGACTTCCTCATACCAGTACATGCTACAGCAGACACATATCGGGAGGAGAGAACAGGAGACTTCCTCATACCAGTACATGGTACAGCAGACACATATCAGGAATATTAATGTCGGGTTGACATGCTCTTTAACCTCTTCCGGACTGCCCCACGTACATTTAGTGCAGCAGGGCAGTCTGTCTGCATGAAATCACGTATCTGTACGTGATGCTCGCGCACGCCCGCCAACCCGACGGTGATCGGATTTGATTCGGAACCAATCATCCATCAGGTCTAGGCCAATGATTTATGGCCTAGATCTGCTGATTGGTTCTGGCGAATCACAGAACGTCCTGTGTCTGTGTAATATGAACATGGGCACAGGAAATTATACAATCTTCTCTCCTGGAGCCCTTTTCAGTTCCAGTGTGAGAGAAGAGAACATCTACAGTGAGTACACAAGCACTACACTGACACTAGTACACACAGTTAGGCACATTCAACTCCTTGATCGCCCCCCTCTCCAGTTAACCCTTTCACTCCCTACCACAGTGTCACTAAGTACAGCATACAGAGTTTTTACTGATCACTGTATTATAGTCACTGGTTACACTAGATAGCATTAGTGACAGTCCCAGATAGGGTCAGAGTACCTGTCACATATTCCCTAATACAATTTTAACCCACTGATCACCCCCAGTTAACCCTTTCACTGCCCTGTCACAGTTTTATTAGTACAGTATACAGATCTTTTTTCTGACCACTGTATTAGTGTCACGGGTGACGCCAGATATCGTTTGTGTCAATCCCTGACAGCATCCGATTGGCCGCCACATATTCAATAATACATTTTAACCCTTTGATTGCCAGTAACACACACACACTTTACACCTCCATTACTAGTATAGTGTAAACAGATCAATATCTTTGATCAGATCAAAACTATACTGTACTAGCATGCCCAATAGTATAGTGTTCCCAAAAACACAGTGTCTAGCACTGTTCCCTATCGCTACCACACACTAGTGGAGTATTAGTATAGAGTACAGCACAGTCTAGGGAACACATTCACATGGTGTCTGGAAAGATGTTATTCAGGAAACTGGCTATCGTATTTTGAGACTTTTTCCTGGAAAGTTTACCATTTTTTACAAGCAAAGTGAGCTACCAGGAGCGTGCCATAATCCAGGGAAATAGAAAACAACAAATAGTCTGGACAAGCTGTAAGATCCTGGTACCTGCGGTACCCTTCCAGCCTATTATTTGTACATTACGTTCCACCATATAGATAGGTGGAACGCATCTAGTACCTGTCCCTTTAAATTCCATGACCTCATCAGTGAGTGCCGCTCTGAGCGGCTATTTCAACCGCCGGCATTCACTCACATGTGTTCGTGCAAACCGCTTGCTACAGCATTACCCAACGCTGCCGAATCCTCCAGCTATTCCCTAATACCTGGATTGACCGAAGACTTGCTACAACATTTTGTATCTCGCTACAAGATCATTACCTCACCGCCGGAACCCTCTCCTTACAAACCTACCAGTGATAAGTACCCCACAGGGGAATACCTTCCTAATCTACTTTCACTACTACTCTGCTTACTAAAGACTATTGCTACTCTAAGAACTATACTGTTACATCTATCATCTGCACCGCTACTTAGATTGCAAGCTCTTGAGCCTATTACCATCTTGTCACTGCACTAGCCTAGCATCTCCTGTACACTACATCTGCTCTTCACTACCACCTGTACCTGTACATGATTGCTATCCTAAGTGCTTACTATCACCATCTGTTACCTCTTACCATTGCTATCACTATCCACGCCTGTCCCCTCAGTATCACCTCTATACTTTCACATATAAACATATCACTCCAGGAACATCTTTAATGAGTGTCTGTGTCTGTGTATGTGCTTGCTGAGACAGGCTGATGCACAATGATGAGTCTTGAGAGTTGGATATGGTAGTTCAACACATCTCTACATGACTACTGAGTGTAACTTCCGCAGCTGCAAATCCACACCACACAAATAAACGCCGGAGCGTTACAGATTGCACGAACCAGAAAAATGGATTCAGCGGAAATAGCTACACATGTGATACAACTATCACAAAAGGTAGATTCATTAATTCTTTCACTTACTGAAGTGAAAAATGAAAACCAGACCTTGAGACAGCAGATAGCCCGTGTTTCACAGCTCACTGCTGCCCAGCCCCGTGAGCCCAAAATAAACCCTCCACAAGTGTTTACGGGTGATCGGAAAAAATTCAGTGAATTTAAAAACGCATGTCAATTGCTTTTTAATCTAAAACCTCGTACTTACACTACAGACCAATTAAAAGTCTGCACCACTATATCATATATGTCAGGTGATCCACGGGCTTGGGCAGACTCTCTTATTGAGAAAAATGACCCTCTTCTCAACTCCTATCCTATGTTTTTAGCAGAGCTCTCTAGCCTATATGAAGACTCTAATAGGCAGAGTACTGCTGACAGCCAATTGAGGGCTTTAAAACAAGGAAGGAGACCTGTTGAAGATTTCGTAGCAGAGTTCAAGAGATGGACCCTTGATTCAGGGTGGAATGATGCATCTCTGTGAACCCAGTTCAGGCTTGGGTTATCTGAAGCCATAAAAGACGAGCTCGCCCGAGCGGATTTACCTGGCACCTTGGATGCCTTGATACAACTTAGTATCAAAATAGACAGACGATTACGAGAGAGGAAGGCTGAGAAAATGGGAATCCCATTACCCAACCCTTCTCGGGAGTCGTCCTTCGATCCTACTCCTATGGAGGTAGGAACCATCCGCCCACCAATATCGTCTACTGAAAAGGCCAGGAGAAGAACAGAAAATCTCTGTATGTACTGCGCCTCCGCCGAACATTTGATAAGCGTTTGTCCCCTTGTGTCAGGAAAGCTCTGGCAGAGGATTAGTTAAACCCACAGGCTAATCCTGGCTCCACCCTTCTCATCAAGGAACAGCATTATTTAAGCTGGATCAGAACACAGGTTCAGTGCTGTCTCGTCTTCAGCTTCCCCTGTTTGTTCCTGCATCTGCTACCTGTCTCCTGTGAAATACCAACCCGGCTTGCTTTTGACCACCCCTGCCTTCTGCCTGCATCGACCCCGGCTTGACCTTGACCATCCTTCTGCTCCAACGATTTAATCTGATCTGCTCTTCCTGTGTATGACCTGGCTTGTTTAATTCTGCTTACTTTCAGTTCCTGGAATCTCCCAGTCACACCCGCTGCCTTCTCTCCACTGGAGTTCTGTGGCCACCTGACATCCTACTCTGCTATTAACCAGCACCAGCACGCCATCAGGCACTCGTGCGACTTTGTACTCCTGCGCCTCCTGTTTACACTACCAGGGGCCCCGAGTCAGAGGTGTAAGAGAGGCCTTCCTCAGCATATTCAGGCTCCACCCGCCAGGTACGTGATAGTACGAGACAGCCATGTCTGAGCCTGAGCGAGGAACCTCTCCCATGGATGAACTTTGCCAACACCTGGCTGGCCTTACACAGGCCGTGAAGAGCTTACAGGAAGGTTATGTTCAACTGGAGGAACGGGTCCTATCCCTCTCCTCTACCACCTCCGCTCCCAGTGCTGCTTCCTCATCCTCCACCGGAAACCCTGCACCTCCATCAGTTGTGATGTTACCTCCAGAACCCAGAGTGCCTATCCCAGAAAGATTCTCTGGTGACCGCAGCAAATTTAGAGCCTTCCGCACTGCTTGTGAACTGTACTTTGCCCTACAGCCTCGCACCTTTTCATTGGAAACCACAAAGGTTGGATTCGTGGTTTCCTTGCTACTGGGTGAGCCCCAGTCATGGGCCCACCGCCTATTGGAACAGAAGGCTGCTTCCCTTAATACTCTATCCTCCTTCTTTGAGGACATGGCCCAGATTTATGAAGACCCTCAACGCACCGCCACTGCAGAAACTGCGCTTTATTCTCTCCAACAAGGCCGCAGAATGGTCGAGGACTATGTCTCTGATTTCAGACGTTGGAGTGCAGATACAAATTGGAATAACGCAGCTCTCCGTTACCAGTTTCGTATGGGACTCTCAGAATCCCTAAAGGATGAACTTGCCAGAGTTGGAGTGCCACATTCCCTGGACGATCTCATCAAGCTCTCTATTCAGATCGATCGGAGGTTAAGGGAGCGCAGGTCTGAGAGGTCAACCGGAGTTTATCGCCCTGTATGGATGCTTCCTCGGGTCCCCAGTCCTCCTGGTCCCGCTCTCGTTGAGAATTCAGGATCTGCTGGTGATTTTGCTGAACCTATGCAGCTCGGCCTACTCCGTCCCTCGCTCACCCAGGAAGAACGCCAACACAGGCGTCTGAATAATCTGTGTATGTACTGTGGGGAACCAGGTCATTACGTGAGGAACTGTCCTGCCAAACTCCGTAAGTGCCTGTCTATCTCCTCTCCCAGGCCTTTCACTCAGCTTAACAACTCTTCTCATCTAAATATCTCTGTTCTATTACAGTTCCCAGGAAGAGTTATTCAGGTTCCAGCTATCATTGACTCAGGAGCCTGTAGTTGCTTTATTGACCAAACCTTCGCTGCCAAGCATCAGATCCCTCTGCAACCCAAGACTCGGAAGCTTTCTGTTCACCTTGCGGATGGATCCGCTATTAAATCCGGACTAGTCTCACAGGAAACCATACCAGTACCTGTCATCATTGCTTCCTGCCATAAAGAACTCTTATGTCTTGATGTCATCGCCTCACCCTTGTTTCCTATCATCTTGGGGATGCCGTGGCTGCAGGCTCATAACCCACACATCAATTGGATTACACAAGAGATCCAGTTCAACTCTTCCTATTGTTGCCAGCACTGCTTATCAGATTCCCCTGGTTCACCTTTGTTATGTATGGACTCAGACTCTGAAGTTTATAAATCTGTTCCTACTGCCTACCTGGACTTTCTGGATGTCTTTAGCAAAAAGGGGGCAGAAACTCTTCCCCCTCACCGGTCTTATGACTGTCCAATCGAGTTACTCCCCGGGGCTGAGGTACCTTTCGGTAGGATTTTTCCCTTATCTGAACCAGAACTCTTGGCCCTAAAGGACTATATTGATGAAAGCTTGAAAAAGGGGTTCATTCGCCCTTCCACCTCTCCGGCCGGAGCGGGCATTTTCTTTGTTGAGAAGAAGGATCATTCCCTTCGACCTTGTGTCGACTACCGTGAACTTAACAAAGTCACAATAAAGAACCGGTACCCCTTACCCTTGGTACCCGAACTTTTTCAAAAACTCAGATCAGCAACGATCTTTACAAAACTGGATCTTCGAGGAGCGTATAACTTGGTCCGCATACGGGCCGGGGATGAATGGAAGACGGCATTTCGTACCCGATTTGGGCACTTTGAATACCTGGTGATGCCCTTCGGTCTGTGTAATGCACCTGCTACATTTCAGCATTTTGTCAATGATATTTTTCGAGACTTTTTAGACCTTTTTGTTATTGTCTATCTGGACGACATTTTGATATTCTCTTCTTCTTTGGAGATTCACAGGGAACATGTAAGGAAGGTGCTAACTCGTCTTCGACAACATGGTCTATACGCCAAACCAGAGAAGTGTGAGTTTGAGCGGTTGAGCATCCAGTTCCTGGGACTGATAATTTCTACCGGAGGCATAGAGATGGACCCTCAGAAGGTTGCTGCGATTCTAGACTGGCCTGCTCCCACTGATAAAAAAGGAATCCAACGTTTCATTGGTTTTGCAAACTTCTATCGAAGATTCATTAGAGGATTTTCAACCATCATTTCCCCTATTACCCAATTAACCAAACAGGGCAACAGGTTCTCCTGGACTGCTGAGGCCCAGTCTGCCTTTGAAAACCTCAAACAAATATTCACGTCAGCATCCATTCTTAAGCATCCTGACCCGGTTCTACCATATGTCCTGGAGGTTGATGCCTCAGAAACGGCAGTAGGGGCAGTACTCTCCCAGCGCCAAGGAACCAAGGGCCTTCTGCATCCAGTTGCATTTTTTTCCCGTAAACTCTCTCCAGCCGAGAGGAATTACGATGTAGGGGATCGTGAACTCCTAGCGATTAAGGCAGCATTGGAGGAGTGGAGATATCTTCTGGAAGGGGCAGCTCATCCTATTCTTATTTTTACAGATCATAAAAACCTGGAATACTTAAGGACAGCAAAACGCCTGAGGCCACGTCAAGCTAGGTGGGCATTGTTCTTTGCGAGATTCTGCTTTCACATAACCTACAGACCTGGGTCAAAAAATACTAAACCAGATGCCCTATCCCGAATGTTCGCAGAATCTGAAGAAGCTCATCTCCCGGACACCATTCTATCTCCCGGAAACTTCCTCCTGTTGCAGGAAGACTTAATTTCTCGAATCAAGCAGGCTTCTGTAGGAATTCCCTTGCTCCCTGAGACACCTTTACAAACCAGGGATGGTCTATTATGGCACCAGGACAAGATCTTTGTACCAGAAGGTGTACGCATTTCTGTTCTGAACCTGTGCCACGACCATGCGTTGGCAGGACATTTTGGGGCCAGCAAAACAGCCGAATTAGTACTCCGTACATTTTGGTGGCCCCATTTACAGGAAGACTGTAGGAAATATGTGGGGGCATGCACCACATGTATCCGGAACAAAAGCAGCAGGACGAAAGCATGGGGTTTGCTCAAACCACTGCCCATCCCAGACAGACCTTGGAAAATGGTGTCAATGGACTTTATAGTGGAACTTCCCCCTTCTGAGGGGTGTACAGCCATTTTTGTAGTCGTCGACCGGCTCTCTAAAATGGCACACTTTTTACCCATGAAAGGCACCCCTTCTGCGTTGGAAACAGCACAAGTGTTCATTAAAGAAATTGTGAGGCTTCATGGAGTCCCGAATAATATTGTATCTGATTGAGGGGTACAATTCACCTCAAGATTCTGGAAAGCTCTATCTGAGGCCCTGAAGATTGAGTTATCCTTTTCCTCAGCCTACCATCCTCAAACAAATGGACAGACAGAAAGGACGAACCAGACTCTGGAACAATACTTACGGTGCTTTTCCTCCTTCTCTCAAGATGACTGGGTAAAACTGCTGCCATTAGCCGAGTTTGCATATAACAATACTAAACACTCAGCTACCCAGCAAGCTCCTTTTTTTGCTAACTATGGTTTTCATCCATCTTTTCTACCCAATTCTATCCCTGAATGTCCCGTTCCAGCTGTGATGGAAACAGTAACCTTCCTCGAGGCTAACAATAAATTGTTACAGGAAGCAATTACCAAGGCACAGGAATACAGTAAAAGAAACTTTGACAAGAAAAGACGTGGGGAGTTAATCCTGGAACCTGGCGATCAGGTATGGTTATCCACAGTTAACCTGAAATTAGCCTGTCCTTCAAGGAAATTGGGACCTAAATTTGTAGGACCATTCCCAGTAAAAAGGAGAATTTACAACGTAGCCTATGAATTGGAACTACCAGCTTCCTTTAAAATCCACCCGGTTTTTCATGTCACCCTGCTAAAACCCGCCACCCCTGATCCTTTTCCTGAGCGAAATACAGGTCCCCCCGAGCCAGTAATTGTGGACGGTGAAGAGGAATTTGAGGTCGAGGCAATTATGGGTTGCAGGAAAAGGAGGAATCAGGTACAGTACCTGATTAAGTGGAAGGGGTATGGTCCCGAGGACAATTCCTGGGAACCTGAAGAAAACATCCATGCCAAAAGACTCATACAGGCTTTCAACCGGGCCCATCCAGCAAGAATGGCCCAGTTGGGCATCCGGAGGCTGCCCATTGGGGGGGGGCCATGTCAGGAAAGCTCTGGCAGAGGATTAGTTAAACCCACAGGCTAATCCTGGCTCCACCCTTCTCATCAAGGAACAGCATTATTTAAGCTGGATCAGAACACAGGTTCAGTGCTGTCTCGTCTTCAGCTTCCCCTGTTTGTTCCTGCATCTGCTACCTGTCTCCTGTGAAATACCAACCCGGCTTGCTTTTGACCACCCCTGCCTTCTGCCTGCATCGACCCCGGCTTGACCTTGACCATCCTTCTGCTCCAACGATTTAATCTGATCTGCTCTTCCTGTGTATGACCTGGCTTGTTTAATTCTGCTTACTTTCAGTTCCTGGAAGCTCCCAGTCACACCCGCTGCCTTCTCTCCACTGGAGTTCTGTGGCCACCTGACATTCTACTCTGCTATTAACCAGCACCAGCACGCCATCAGGCACTCGTGCGACTTTGTACTCCTGCGCCTCCTGTTTACACTACCAGGGGCCCCGAGTCAGAGGTGTAAGAGAGGCCTTCCTCAGCATATTCAGGCTCCACCCGCCAGGTACGTGATACCTTGTCCACAAGAAAAAGGGTGAGTGTTCACAGGTCTTGCTGGGGGGATTAACGACTTCTTTTACTAATCCCTATCTCTTTATTCATTTGATCCTACAGTGGGACCAAATTAGGATCACCACCAAGGCCATGATCGACACAGGATCTTGTGGGAACTACATTGACACTAGTTTTGTTGCTTTAAATAAAATACCTATTATTTCAAAACCCAAACCTGTCTCTGTTAGTTTGATTAACGGTATTCCGTTATCTTCTGGTCCAATTACCACTCAGACACAAGCACTCCTTGCTACTGCTAACGAGTCTCATGTTGAGACCACCACGTTTGATGTGTTACCCTCACCACATTTTCCCTTTATTTTGGGACTTCCCTGGTTACATATACATCAACCAACTATTGATTGGAAGACACGGTCCCTAACCTTCCCTTCTCACTATTGCGAGATCACGTGTAACCTCCAATCTCAAAAGAAAATCCTGTCCATGGTGTCAGAGGAAATTACACCACCACCATGCTATCAGGATTTATCAGAAGTCTTCCCTGAGAAAAATGCTCAAGTGTTGCCTCCCCATAGGGACTATGATTGTTCTATTGACCTAATCCCTAATAGTAAGCTACCTTTCAGTCATGTTTATCCTCTTTCTCAGGATGAACTTTCTCATCTCAAGGAATACTTGGATGAGAACTTAGCGAAAGGGTTCATTAGACCCTCTACTTCTTCCACAGCTGCAGGACTTTTCTTTGTCCGCAATAAGGATTTAAGCCTTCGGCCTATTATTGACTATAGGCAATTAAATATTATTACGATAAAGGATCGCTATCCCTTACCTCTCATCCCGGAACTGATTGAACAAGTGCGTGGAGCCACTTACTTCTCAAAGTTAGACCTTAAAGGGGCTTACAATCTCATCCGCATCCGTAGTGGGGATGAGTGGAAGATGGCATTCAGAACTAGATACGGACTATTCGAATATCTAGTGATGCCGTTTGGGTTGTGTAATGCTCCCGCAGCATTTCAGCAGTTCATAAACGACATCTTCCGAGATCTACTCGATGTCTGTGTCGTAGTATATCTGGACGATATACTCATATACTCTCAATCCTTGTCTGAACATAAAAGACATGTAAGACTTGTGTTGTCCAGATTGCTCGCACACAACTTGTACGTAAAACTGAAGAAATGCTTATTCCATAAGAAAGAGGTGTTATTCTTAGGATACATCATATCCAAGAACAGCATCAAGATGGATATGAGCAAGATATCCTGTATTCTGGATTGGCCTGTACCAACAACTCGTAAGGCCTTACAACGATTTCTTGGATTCTCAAACTTCTATAGGAAGTTCATCAAGAACTTCTCGTCTATTGTGAGACCGCTCACACAACTTACAAGTGTTAAGCAAACATTTAAATGGTCTGAAGAAGCAAATAAAGCGTTCAGCTTGTTGAAATCAAGCTTCACTACCGCTCCCATACTACGCCATCCAGACCCATCCCTCCAATACATCCTGGAGGTAGATGCGTCAAATATGGCTGTAGGAGCAGTTCTTTCCCAACGACCTACGAATACTTCACCACTTCACCCAGTTGCCTTCTTCTCTAAATCACTAAGTAACCCAGAGGTGAACTACCCAGTGGGTGAAAAAGAGTTACTTGCCATGAGGTTGGCACTGGAGAATTGGCGACATCTACTTGAGGGCACCCGGTTGCCTATACTCATATATACAGACCATAAAAACCTCCAATATCTCCAGACCAACAAGACCCTTTCCCACCGACAGGTACGTTGGTCACTATTCTTCCTAAGATTCAATTTCTTAGTGACCTATACACCTGCAGACAAAAAAAAGAAGGCAGATGCGTTATCACGGTTAACCGAAGATAACTGTGCCGAAATTCCTTCATTACCTATAATACCCCATGACCGTATTATTGGTGTTGTTCGTCCCTTAAAGGAAGAGATTCTGCACAGTCTAAGACTGGATTCACCACCACCTCAACTAAGTACTGATGCAGAAGGCTTCCGCTACTTTAACGACAAACTACACATACCTCCCGGTATGCGTACCAAAATCTTGGAGTTATCCCATGACGTACCTATGGCAGGACATATGGGTATGACTAAGACATTTAATTTGCTCACTAGGCAATTTTGGTGGCCTGGGATGAAGACGTCTGTACAAAAATTCATTTCTTCATGTGACATCTGTGCAAGGTCCAAAATTGACACTACAAAACCTTCTGGTTTACTTTGCAGTCTACCAATACCCAAAGTTCCATGGGAAGTTGTGTCTTTAGACTTCATAGTGGAATTACCACCATCCAAGGGATTCACTACCATCCTAGTGTCAGTGGACCATCTGACAAAAATGGCACATTTCATTCCCATTCGCAGACTACCTTCATCTAAGGAAACAGCGGAATTGCTAGTAAAATATGTGTTCAAACTACATGGAATTCCAAAGACTCTTTTATCTGACCGGGGCTTGCAGTTCATCTCTAAGTTTTGGCAAGCTCTATGTCACATACTGCGCATTGAGCGAAAACTTACTTCCCCCTATCACCCGCAGACCAACGGACAAACTGAAAGAGTCAACCAGTGTATTGAACAATATTTGCGTTGCTACACCTCATACCTACAGGATGATTGGGTGGACCTCCTCCCTCTGGCAGAATTTGCTTATAACAATGCAACCCACAGTACTACTAAGCAAAGTCCATTCTACCTGAACTATGGGTTCCATCCCACAATTCTTCCACCACGCATCCTACCATCAAGTAACCCAGTAGCCTCTGACTATCTCACCCAAATAAAAGACTCTTTGGGCTTACTTAACACCACCATCTCAACAAAAGAGGTACTATGACCTCCGCAGAAGACCTTCGCCTCAATATGCTATTGGGGATCTTGTTTGGCTATCTACGAGGAACTTGAGGTTGAAAATTCCTAGTAAAAAGCTTGGACCTCTATTCCTGGGACCTTTTCCAATTGAGAAGCTCATTGGGGAATCTGCAGTTCGACTCACTTTACCGGCAGATCTTAAAATACACCCCACGTTCCATGTATCTCTATTGAAGCCACATACACCCAACCAAGGGATTAGACCTACCATCGCGCCTCCACCTCCAATACAAGTTGAAGGTGGAGAAGAATTTGAGATTAAAGAAATTTTGGATTCTCGTATCCACAGAGGAAAGCTCCAATATTTCATAAGATGGAAAAATTATAGTCCCCAAGATGACACCTGGTTGGATGCTTCTGACGTCCACGCACCCAGGCTTATACGAAGGTTCCACTCCAAATACCCGGAGAGACCAGTGTTATAGGCCTTCCGGAGCCGGCCTTAGGGGGGGGTACTGTAAGATCCTGGTACCTGCGGTACCCTTCCAGCCTATTATTTGTACATTACGTTCCACCATATAGATAGGTGGAACGCATCTAGTACCTGTCCCTTTAAATTCCATGACCTCATCAGTGAGTGCCGCTCTGAGCGGCTATTTCAACCGCCGGCATTCACTCACATGTGTTCGTGCAATCCGCTTGCTACAGCATTACCTAACGCTGCCGAATCCTCCAGCTATTCCCTAATACCTGGATTGACCGAAGACTTGCTACAACATCTTGTATCTCGCTACAAGATCATTACCTCACCGCCGGAACCCTCTCCTTACAAACCTATCAGTGATAAGTACCCCACAGGGGAATACCTTCCTAATCTACTTTCACTACTACTCTGCTTACTAAAGACTATTGCTACTCTAAGAACTATACTGTTACATCTATCATCTGCACCGCTACTTAGATTGCAAGCTCTTGAGCCTATTACCATCTTGTCACTGCACTAGCCTAGCATCTCCTGTACACTCCATCTGCTCTTCACTACCACCTGTACCTGTACATGATTGCTATCCTAAGTGCTTACTATCACCATCTGTTACCTCTTACCATTGCTATCACTATCCACACCTGTCCCCTCAGTATCACCTCTATACTTTCACATATAAACATATCACTCCAGGAACATCTTTAATGAGTGTCTGTGTCTGTGTATGTGCTTGCTGAGACAGGCTGATGCACAATGATGAGTCTTGAGAGTTGGATATGGTAGTTCAACACATCTCTACATGACTACTGAGTGTAACTTCCGCAGCTGCAAATCCACACCACACAAATAAACGCCGGAGCGTTACACAAGCAGACCAAGGGATGGACTTTAAGGGCACATCATAAGATTGACCACATGAGAACAAGTTATAAAACTAAATACCTTATTGAAAACATATAAAAACAACAAAAACCTAGGTGATGAGCCTCAATCTGAACAAAAGCAGGTTCAGTGCATCCAAGTACAATCTAGTGTCTGATACATATCAACAGCATGCAGGTGCATAATACTTGACTGGAAGAGTATTGGCTAATGGTCAATGCATTTTGCGGTATGCTTCATCAGGACCATAGACATAGGAAGATATTCTTAATATAAGCACAAAAACAAAAATTAGTGATACATACAGAAATAACATTATTTAATCAAATAATGTGAATAAAATGTTGTGTATACAACCATATAACTTATTTGAATAATAAACCAGCCTTCTCAAAAAGCGCAATGGCTAATTTGGCTTTGGGCAGACACAGGGGACAGTGAACACTCAGAACATCAGAGTGGAGTTCAAGATAATATATATGAGGTAAGTATAGTAAAGTTATCACTCCCATGAGTGGGTTTATTATATATAGGTAACCAATATAATCATAATATCTAAAGGGGAGAGAAAAGAAAGCAAAAAAACTTTACCTACCCTCTAAATGGGGGCCATTTAAGATGCTCTGACACACATTGGCTCCGTTGGGCGATATCTTCCTATGACTATGGTCCTGATTAAGCATGCCGCAAAACACATTGACCATTAGCCAATACTCTTCCAGTCAAGTATTATTTACCTGCATACTGTTGATATGTATCAGACACTAGATTGTACTTGAATGCACTGAACCTGCTTTTGTTCAGATTGAGGCTCATCACCTCGGTTTTTATTGTTTTTATATGTTGTCAATAAAGTATTTAGTTTTATAACTTGTTCTCATGTGATCTATCATATGATGTGCCCTTAAAGTCCATCCCTTGGTCTGCTTGTCCAGACTATTTGTTGTTTACCATTTTTTACAGTTACAGAAAAGTTACAAAAAAAAGATAAAAAAAAAAACCCAATAAAAAAAATAAAAAAGTCAAAAATAGTTGGTGTTTTATTGAGTTAATGTTCTGTTCTTACCGTGTTTTATTTTTAAACATTATTTGCTTTGCAGGTACACCATTCAGCTGCAGCACTGATCTGTTTATTCGGACAGCAGCAGGGTATACGTTTAGAATACATAAATCAGTGATCAGTGCTGTAGGAGATTTCATTACCACAGTTAAAAAAACAAAACAAAGTGTATATGCCCAAGCATGAGGGGCCTGGGGTGGTCAGTGGGCAGATCCCCCCTATGCTTCGGCATTTATATTTTACTCTTTTTTGACACAAATTGCCATTAAAAAAAAAAAACGGAATTTTTGTAAAATATTACCGTAAAATTCCTTTCTCTGAGTCCTCCGACAGTCGCCGCCACTTCATAATCTTCACTAATGGGGTAATTGACCTTTGCTCCGCAGGAGTAGCTAGGCAACAAGATTTGTTAATATCAAAGCTTTTAGCATATCCCACCCCTAGGGGGTGGTCCCCTCAGTCAATACCTCCCTGCTTCCAGCATTCTCAACTCAGTTTCAGTAGCATAGCAGTAGAGTACATAAGCAAACCCCAAAAGAGGGGCGGGGGCGGCGACTGTCGGAGGACTCAGAGAAAGGAATTTTACGGTAAGATTTTACAAAAATTCCGTTTTCTCTTACGTCCTCCGACAGTCGCCGCCACTTCATAATCTTCACTAATGGGGACGTCCCAGAGCAGTGTAGACATGAGGGGTGGGAAAAAAACGCAGCCGCGACTAAAGCAACGCAGTACCCACATCAGAGAAAGGAACCTTACCAAGGTAAGAGAACCAACCTGGCAACAGGAAAACGTGCTCAACAGGAGCAACAACCCAGGAAGAACAAGTAACCCAGGGGTAAAAATACCCCAACAGCCAAGGGACCCTAAGGCACTGCCGCACTAAGAACTTTACGGCCAAAGGAAGCATCTGCCGATGCCTGAACATCCACTTTGTAAAATTTGGAGAAGATGTGAACGGACGACCAAGTCGCCGCCTTACACACCTGGGCCACAGAAGCCTGATGACGATAGGCCCAAGACGTACTCAGAGATCTGGTAGAGTGCGCCTTCACAGGGAAAGGAGGAACCTTCCCCCTCAAAGCATAGGCTTGCACAATCGTCTGTCTGATCCATTTGGCGATGGTAGCAGCCGAGGCCGCCATGCCCTTCCGAGGTCCCTCTGGAAGGACGAATAGGGAATCCGACTAGCGAAAAGACTTAGTCGATGACAGGTAAACCCTGATCGCCCGAACAACATCCAAGGCATGCAAAGCCACCTCCTTCGGATGCTTAGGCTTTGCGCAAAGCGAAGGCAAGACAATGTCCTCATTCAGGTGAACTTCCGAAATCCTCTTCGGAAGAAAGGAAGGGTTAGGTCGCAAGACCACCTTATCCAAGTGAATCACCAAGTAGGGAGAGCTGCAGGACAAAGCTGCCAGCTCCGACACCCTGCGAGTCGAAGTGATCGCCACCAAAAAGGCAACCTTCTTGGACAACAGAGACAGCGAGATCTCCCTGATCTTCTCAAAGGGAGCCTGTTGTAACACGGACAGAACCAAGTTCAAGTCCCATGGAGGCAAAGGATCCCTCCTAGGAGGGGCCGAATGTCGCACCCCCTGAACAAAGGTGCTAACCAATGAATTAGACGCCACAGGGCGTTGAAAAAGAACGGCCAGCACAGAAATCTGACCCTTAATTGTGGCCAGCGCCAAACGCTGGTCCACTTCAGTTTGGAGGAAAGCCAACACTCTCGACACCGAGTATGAGCGAGGGGGAATACCCCCTGGACTCACACCAGGCAAAGTACGCTTTCCAAGTACGGTAGTAAATTTTTCCCGAAGAGGCTTTTCTAGCCTTGATCAAAGTGAGAATGACCTCAGGGGAGAGACCCCTATCCCTCAGGACCTGGCTTTCAACAGCCAGGCCGTTAAAGCCAGCGACTGTAAAGCAGGATGGAATATCGGCCCTTGAGACAGAAGGTCTTCCCAAAGCGGCAGGCGCCACGGAACGTCGACTGCCAAATTTACGAGGGCTGCGTACCAAGACCGGCGAGGCCAGTCCGGTGCCACCAGAATCACCGCGTGCGGTTCCGAGGCCAATCTGCGAAGCAGCCTGGACAGCAGCTGAATCGGTGGAAAGGCATACATCAGACGATACTGATGCCAGGGCGCCACTAACGCGTCTGAGGCCTCTGCCCGAGGATCGCGCGTCCTTGCCACAAACCTTTCCACCTTGTTGTTCAGACGAGACACGAACAGGTCCACGTCCGGAAGACCCCACTTCGCGCACAACATCTGGAAGACATCCGGGTGAAGGGACCATTCTCCCTGGTCCAGGGTCTGGCGACTCAGATAGTCCGCCTGCCAGTTCTCCACCCCCGGAATGTGCACAGCCGTTATCGCTGGGACGTGCGTCTCGGCCCACGACAGAATGTCGTTTACTTCCCGAGCAGCAGGGGCACTCCTGGTGCCCCCTTGATGGTTGATGTAGGCCACCGCTGTGGCATTGTCCGTCTGAACCCGAACCGGACGGCCCTGAAGCCGTTCTGACCAATGCAGAAGGCAAAGTTTTATCGCTCGCAATTCCAGAATGTTGATCGGAAGGGAGGACTCCTCCTCCGACCAAGTCCCCTGGGCGGATAGAACGCCGAGAACACCACCCCAGCCCGACAGGCTGGCATCCGTGGTGAGCACCGTCCATGACAAGGGACGAAAGGACTTGCCCCCCGACACCACCGGGGACTGGAGCCACCACAAAAGACCCCTTCGGGTGTGGTGGCTCAACGAGATCCGCAGATCCAGAGATTGCGGACGCCCGTCCCACTTGGCCAAGATCTCCGCCTGAAGACCCCGCGTGTGAAACTGGGCGAAGGGAATCGCCTCGAAAGCCGAGACCATCAGACCTAGACATCTCATACATGTCCGGAGGGATGAGCACTGAGTGTCCATGAGGGACCTGACCTCGTCCTGAAGTGTCCGGAGCTTGTCTTCCGGCAGGAAGACCTTCGCTTGAGCAGAGTCCAGGATCATCCCCAGGTAGTGAAGACGAACCGACGGACACAACGTTGATTTTGGAAAATTTATCGTCCAATCAAACTCCTGCAGAGTCTGCATCGTGGTGGACAGGTCGTTTACCAGGCCCTGACTGGTCGCAGACCAAAGCAAGATATCGTCCAGATATCCCAAGACAGAGACGCCCTGGGCTCTCAATAAAGCCAGGACCGGCGCAAGCACCTTGGTGAAAACCCGCGGAGCCGAAGCGAGACCGAAGGGTAACGCCACGAATTGGTAAAGATCCTCCTCAATGGCGAATCGAAGGTACCTCTGGTGACCCTCGAAAACGGGGATGTGAAGGTACGCATCCTTCAGATCGACGGAGGCCATGATTTCCCCCGGACTCAGGGCAGCCACCACTGAGCGTAGGGATTCCATGCGGAACTTGCGAACCCGCACAAAGCGGTTCAGAGCTTTCAAGTCCAGAATCGGACGTACCTTGCCCTCCTTTCTGGGCACAGTGAACAGATTGGAGTAGAACCCCCGAAATCTGTCCCGATGAGGTACCGGAACCACCACTCCCTGGGCCCGCAGGTCCCGCACCGCCAGGTGCAGATCCTGCAAACGCTCCGGAGACAGCTGAAGATTTGAGGGAAAAAATCTGCTCGCTGGCCGAGAGAGAAACTCGATCTTGTATCCAGATCGAACGATTTCCTGAACCCACCTGTCCCGAATGCGGGCCAGCCAGGGTTGAAGAAAACCGAGCAAACGTCCCCCCACCCCAGAACCGGGTGAGGGCGCCCCTTCAGGCCGAAGTGGTATGGGCAGCGGACCCGGACTGGCCGGACTTCTGCTTCCCTGCCCACGGCTTCTTCTGGGAGCCCTGGCCCTTGAAGGGCTTGCCCTTGTATTGTGACCGAAAGGCACGAAAAGACCCCTGAGAGGGCCTGAACGAGGTATTCTTCTTACCGCGAACAAACTTATTCTTGTGAGTTTGGGGTAAGAGAGTGCTCTTACCCCCGGAAATTCCCTTTATCAGAGTATCCAAAGACTCGCCAAAAAAGGCGAGATCCAGCGTGGGGAAGATTAGCCAGAGTCTTGCGAGAGGATTGGTCAACCGACCAACATTTCAGCCATATCAGGCGACGGTTCAACACCGCTACACTGGAGAGACGTGCAGCCAAAGGGACTAAATCCAAGGCCGCATCGCACAAATCCATGACACCCTGATGAATTTGATCTACCATAGCCAACGTTGTCGGCGGAGCAGAGTCAGCCACCAGGGTGCTCCTGAGCACCTGCGTCCAATCCGCAATAGCTTGGGCTGCCATAATGGAAGCAAAAATAGGCTTCAGCATAGAACCAGCAACCGTATAAGTATGACAGGCCAGAGACTCCAATCTCCTGTCCGTAGGGTCCCGGAACACCGGGATATCCTCAGCAGGAATCACAGTAGATTTATTCAAAACTGCCACCGCGTGATCCACCTGAGGCGGCACACACCAACGCTCATCAGTGGTGGGTGTAAATGGATAATGCAGCTTGAACCTACTTGGCACAGTAAAGGGCTTCTTTAAATTGCGCCATTGCTCATCAACAGCGCGTTGAAATTCCGCAGGGCAGGGAAAAACCTGCACAGATTTGCGTTTGCTTTTAGTCCCATAAGAGGACATCAAAGCAGGAGGACATGGTTCATCCTGCAGATGCAGTGTTTCCTTGATAGAAGTAATCAACTCATCCATGAGTGCAAGCTCTTCAGGCGAGCCAGGGGGAGAAGTATCAACTCCTTCTACCTCAGCCTCCCCCTCAGACCCCACAAGGTCCAGGGATGAGCGAGACCCTGAGAAGGGCACTCCAGCCATAGCAGCCCCATCGCCCTCTGAATCAGAGGAAATAGATAACTTGGGCCGTTTTGCGGATCGATCAGCCATTAGCATCTGCACCTGAGAAGCCAAGCTCGCTACAACAGCAGCCAGATCAGCCCCCTCGGGGGATGCAGCAGCCCCTTGGCCCCCCACCAGGGCGGGGGGAAACTTGCAATCCTGAGAATCCATGCCCCAGTATCAACTGAAATAAAGGACCGCCCCTTTAAGACCGCGGCGAGCGCAGCCCACCGCACACTACTGTATGTACCGACCCCCGCAGGGATAAGGAGCACTGAGCAAGGAAATACGGGATAAGGAAGGTAAAAACCTGGAGAGAGCACACAGCTGCTGCCACCGATCGCTGTTCCAGTGAAAAAGGAAGTGATGCAATGACTGACCGCCCTATATAGCCTATGAAGGCTTCACAAACATGGCCGCTCGGCTGAGGGAATCAAGGCAACAAGAAAATGTTGCCGACATGTGCTTGCAGGAGCGATCGCCGCCAAAATGGCGGCGTTTGGTGCCAAAACACCGCGCTGTATCACACAGGGCCGGTCACCACAATTTGCCGAGAAAAATGGCGGGCCGCAGCAGCGGTCGCCGCACAGCATGTCTGATCCCAGTCTGCCCCATACATCTCACACAGCAGAGCGGGAGAGCCCCCCCCCCGCAGCCCACAGAAAGGCAGCTATTCCACACAGGAATCTGACAGGGAGCTCAGCACTTACACAGACATGCGGGTCACACAGCCACAGACTGACACCCAAACAGACAGGTCCCCACATAAAAATTTACTTACCATTCCGGATGGCGTGGGGAGCCTTCTCTAGCGACCAAACCACTGTACTGAGGACAGGGAGTGTCGCAGCCAGGACGCAGTGGACTGCGGTGCGAAACCGCAAATGGCGTCCGGTGAGGTAGCCACCTCACAGGCAGCATCCCTGCAGCGAACAAGGATGGGTCGTTCAATATGCCAGGGAAACCTGAGCTGAACGCTCGATGGCAGGCTGGGGAAACCCCTGGCACACAGCCCTGGGATCCAGGGTGACCAGACCGAGACCCAGCTCCGCATGATCATCTTCATCCGAAGAAAACTAAACTAATGCTGAGAAAAAAACAGCTAAGTAAAAGAAATACTTGAAATAAAATCCAAAAGAGGATAGAAGGCTGAGACTGAAAGCCCCAGCACAGGAACAGCCAGCTACTCCTAAGCTAGGCAATTGAAAACTGAGTTGAGAATGCTGGAAGCAGGGAGGTATTGACTGAGGGGACCACCCCCTAGGGGTGGGATATGCTAAAAGCTTTGATATTAACAAATCTTGTTGCCTAGCTACTCCTGCGGAGAAAAGGTCAATTACCCCATTAGTGAAGATTATGAAGTGGCGGCGACTGTCGGAGGATGTAAGAGAAAAGTTGTTTTATTGAGTTAATGTTTTTTGTTGTTACTATGTTGTATTGTTTGCTTTGCAGGCATTCTATTCAGCTGCAGCACTAATCTGTTTATTCTGACAGTAACAGGGTGTGCTTTTAGAATACATACATCAGTGACTGCAGCGGTGTAGGAGGTGATTTCACCTATGTTAAAAAAAGAATATACTGTACTGTATATGCCGAAGCATGGGGGCTAGAGCGGTCAGAGGGCAGATCACCTCTATGCTTCGGCCTATATTTTTTTCCACTTTTCTGGGCAGAGATTTTATCATCCACATCAATCAATGTGAATGGAGGAATCTGCCAATGGGCTAAATGAAGAAAAAGAACATTGCATGTATTCCCATCATTAGAAGTGGGTGTTCTAATGGTGGGCATACCATACAATTTGTCTGGCAGAATTTCTGTAAAAATAAAATAAAAAAGCAAAATAAATAATAATAGAAAAAAAAAACTAAAGTACCCCTGCCCCCTGTGAATGCAAGCATCGGTCCCATGTTGTATGTAAACAGCAGTTGCCCCATGCAGGTGTGGTTTCACTGTGAATGTCAGATCGAGCGCAGTAATTCTAGCCATATAACTCTTCTGTATATCTAAAGTGGCAAGCTGTAAAGGCTTTTAAAGTTTTTAAAAATGTTTATTGGTGATCGTCTCTGCACGGGTGTGCGCAATGTTAAAACAGGTCGTGTTTGGCATTTATGTACACGGAATAAGATCATCCTTTATAATTTACCAAATAATTGGGCAATATATTGTGTTTCTGTGCATTAAAATTCAAAAAAGTGTTTTTTTCCAAAAAAATTGCGTTTGGAAAATCTCTGCGCAAATACTGTGTGAAAAACAAAAATTGCATTGCCCACCATTTTATTATGTAGGGCCTTTGCCTTTGTTTGGGGGTCCAAAGTAATTTTCTAGTAAAAAAATATATATTTTTTCATGTAAACAAAAAGTGTCAATAAAGTCTTGGTCTTCAAGTGGTTAGAAGAGTGGGTGAGGTGTGGCATTAGCTTCTAACACCCCCGCCCCCCTTCCCCAAATGACCCTTTTTTTTTTTACACAAAACTGTCACTTAGTTGATATATTGCTCACACATGCCATGGGTATACAGTATGTGTGAGACTTTTTGGCAGTCTAGCCGCATACAGGACCCCAAAAACCAATCACCGCCTTTAGGCTTTCTACGTAAGGACGTAAATTGCTTTTTCACTTCCTCACTACCTATCACAGTTTCGAAGGCCCTTTAATGTCAAGTTAGCACAACCCCCCACAAATGATCACTTTTCGGAAAGTAGACACCCCTAGGTATTTGCTAAGAGGCATGGTGAGTATTTTGCAGTTCTCATTTGTTGCCACGATTTTTGGGAAAATTAAGAAAGAAAATAAAAAGTTTATTGGATATTTTTTATAACAAAAAGTAGAAAATATCATTTTTTTTTAATTTTTTGTTTACATCGCAAAAAATAAAAATCCAGTGGTGATCAAAATACCACCAAAAAAGCTCTATTTGCGGGGAAAAAAAGGACGCAAATTTTGTTTGGGTACAGTGCTGCATGACCGTGCAATTTCCATTTAAAGCAGCGCAGTACCAAACTGCAAAAAGTGCTCTGGTCAGGAAGGGGGGTGAAACCTTTCGGAGGACAAGTAGTTATAGAGTGAGGGCCTGTTCTTCTTCCAGGCAGTGCACCAGGCACAGCAAGGGTTAGGGTCTCAGCACAAGACACGGCAAAGGGTAAGTCCTCAGCACAGGGCATGGAAAAGGGTTAAGTATCCAGCACAATTGGTTGGCTTGATCTGTGGCGTGTTCTTAATCCTAGTGCCAGGGTATACTCCTGGTCTGTTACAAGTAGGGGGTATCTCTCGCGGATTGACCTGGCATTGGGTGATGATAGATTGCTGCCTACATTGCTCTCCGTATCATATCTCCCTAGAGGAGTTTTGGATCATTCTCCCTTGTCATTGTCAATTGATGTTGGTGCTAGAGGTATACGTAGACCATGGCAGGTGCAGCCTTTCTGGCTCTCCCAAATTGGATGTTTGCTTTTTTGGAGGCCCATGGTGCAGATCGGAGGCCTAGTGTTTTGGGATACTTTGAAGGCATTGCTACGGGGAGCCCTTAAGTCTACTATTTCATGTATTAAGCATGCTTCCCGACGAGGAGGAGCTGGAAAGGAAGTACCGGGAAGCTGAGGCAGCATATTTAGATGCCCCCTCGGTTTCCAATCGGGTTCATTGGGAGGGCATGTCACGCATGTATGTGGACCATGCATCTGCCAGTACTAAGAGGAAAATCTTCTATACTCAACAGAAATATTTTGAGTTTGGAAACCAGTCTAGTCAGCGTTTGGCCCATATGCTGAGACATCAGGTGAACAGCACGGTTGTAACCAAGATAGTTCGCTCTGATGGTTCTGAGACCCGCGTGGCTGGGGACATACTTTCTTGCTTTCATGACTTTTACACAAATACTGTATGTATACCTCCACTCTAGCCTACACTAGTCAAGAAATTGATAACTACCTATCAGACCTGTTGCTTCCCACTCTGACCCAGGAGCAGAGGGAAGGGTTGGAGGCGGAGGAGGAAGTCAGGGAGGCGATAGCATCTCTGGGTATGGGAAAGGCACCTGGTTCTGATGGTTTGCCTCTGGAGATATATTGTAGATATTTGGATATCCTTGCCCCTATTCGAGCACATTTATACTCCACTGCTTTCGGGGAGGGTAGGCTGCCTTCATCGATGTACTCTGCCACAGTGGTTCTCATGCCTAAACCAGATAAGGACCTAATGGATTGTGCCTCGTATCACCCAATCTCCCTATTGAACATTAGACTATAAAATTCTAGCAAAAATTCTGGCAAAGCGGCTCTCACTATTATTCATCCAGACCAGACTGGCTTCATGCCAGGTAAGTCCACCTCTATTAATATCCAGAGAACACAAATGATTTTACAACTTAAAGAGTTTTTCCCAGTGTCCTGTGCCATGGCTTCCTTGGCTACTGCTAAGGCCTTTGATTTGATAGAATGGCAGTTTCTTATGGCAGCATTACGCTCCTTTGACTTTGGGATTAAATTTCAAACATGGGGTCTATCCTTTATAAAGACCTCACTTCCCACATCTTGGTCAATGGTTTAGAGTCCCCGTCTATACAACTCCATCGGGGTACTAGGCAGGGCTGTCCCTTATCCCCATTAAGATTTGTGGTAGCCATTGAGACCCTGGCACTGAGATTTCGGCAGTCTCCTCTCCTAAAAGGTATTACCATGGGTGATAGAACTGATATTATTGGTCTGTATGCAGATGACCTTTTTCTGTATTTACGGGACACCTCCACTTCACTACAGGCAGCGATGCAGATAATCGATGGTTTTGGCACCTACTCTGGTCTAAAAATTAATTGGCAGAAGTCAGCACTGATGCCTTTTGATTCACGGTCTCTGGCATCGGGAGACCCCCTTAGCCCTCTCCGTGTAGTGTCTTCATTTAAATACCTGGGAATCATTATTACATTATCCCCATCTGATGCTCTAAAGCAGGGGTGGGGAACCTTTTTTCTGCCAAGGGCCATTTGGGTATTTATAAAATCATTCAGGGGCCGTACAAAATTATCAACTTAAAAATGTGCCTGTTATATTTGGTTTAAACATTTAATTAACTCACCCCTAATGTGATGGCTGCAACTGCTTCTCTTTGGTGAGGTGTGTGATGTTAGCTGGTATTGATGATATTGCTACTCGCAACTGGTTTTCCAGGTTTGCGTCGGTCAGTCTGGAGCGCAGTCGACTCTTTGTGATGGTAAGTTTTGAAAAGAACTGCTGGTGGGTATAGTTGGCTGGTAATGCTGGTGGGTACAGCTGGCTGGTACTGCTGTGGGTACTGCTGGCTCAGGCTGGTACTGCTGGCTTGTACTGTGCTGAGGGTACTGCTGGCTCAGACAGGTACTGCTGTGGGTACTGCTGACTCAGGCTGGTACTGTGCTGTAGGTACTGCTGGCTGGTACTGCTTGCTCAGGCTGGTACTGCTTGCTGGTACTGTGTTGTGGGTACTGCTGGCTCTGGCTGGTACTGCTGGTTCTGACTGGTACTGCTGTGAGTACTGCTGGCTCTGGCTGGTACTGCTGGTTCTGGCTGGTACTGCTGGCTCTGGCTGGTACTGCTGGTTCTGGCTGGTACTGCTGTGTGTGCTGCTGGCGCGAAATGCTGGTTGGCAGCGGCGCCGCGCTGGAGGAAGAGACAATGTTTCCTGTATTGGTCACAGGCGGAGTGCATTTGATATCACTCCGCCTGTGACTCACTCAGATTGTCAGAACAGAGCCGGAACTATACAGGAAGCATCTGCTCCATTCTGACAGATCAGCTGAGAGAAACAGACTCAGCTGCACGGGGGGCCGGACCAAATGACTTTGAGGGCTGCATATGGCCCCCGGGCCGTAGGTTCCCCACCCCTGCTCTAAAGGCTAACTTAGACCAGTTGTTGCAGATGATCAAGCACAAGCTTTGAGTAGAGACTAGACTCCCTCTGTCAGTGGCAGACAGGATCAATCTTATTAAGATGATTTTACTACCTAAATGTCTATATGTGACCTCCCATGTCCCTATATCCGTTCCTAATTCATTTTTTAAATCCTAGACTCGCTTTTTGTGTCTTTTATTTGGGCCAATACTAGACATAATCTTAAGCTATCTACTGTACAGCGACCTAAAGGGGAGGCGGGTATGGCACTGCCCAATTTGCACTTTTATTATTTAGCGGGACAGTTGCGCCACCTGTCGGATTGGTTGGTTCCGACTACCCTGGCTGTGGTTGAATCATACCTTGCACAGGTGCTCGGGCTGGAGGACTTGCTGGTGGCTTTGGAGGCTTACAATGGCCATTGCAGTGTGGCGGGGAAGCTAAGAAGATTGCTGACTTTGGTTATATTGATTCAGCCCTGCCTCTTTGGCATAACCCAATGTTCCACGGTCTTCAATCGTTTCTGGTTCTGGGAATGCAGGGGAGTTGCTACCTTGGGGGATGTATTTAAGGGCAATGTTATAGTCTCTTTTCAGACACTGCAGGATAGGTGTGATCTTCCCCGTAATGCCATTTATAGATACCTCCAGCTTCGCCATGCACTCCACTCCCAGTTTGGAACTAATTATGTTGGCCTTTCTGATTACCCGCTGATAGGAATTTTGCGATCTCATGGACCCAGGGGGCTTATCTCCACAATCTACCTACACTTGATATCTGCCACAATTAATAAAACCCCACTGACAGTCCGCACTAAATGGCAACAAATTATCCCTGAATTGTCGGATGAGGATTGGGCGGAGGAATGCTCCTCTCATCTCTCAGTTTCTCCAGCAGTTAACAATAAACTGATTCATCTATACATGTTACATCAATCCTATTTGACTCCGGTTCGGCTGCACCCCATGCACCGACTGCCGACTCCTACACGTACTAGGTGTACCTGCCCACGAGCGGACTTCGCCCATGTCATGTGTTTGTGTCCGGTTATAGCTCCATATTGGAAAAGGTGACCGATGTTTTTTCTGCGGTCCTGTCTGATCCAGTTCTGTGCACCCCCCTGATTTGTTTGTTGGGGGTGTTGGATGGGGAGCAGTGGCTGCGACATACTAGAATTACGCTAATGGAGACATTATTCATGGCCTGCAAGGCCGTTGCTCTAAATGGATTCAATCCACTCCTCCCTCGGTGCGTATGTGGTTGCAATTGGTGAATCAGGTGTTACCATATTAAAAACTTGTATTTGAAGACAGTAGTTGCCCAGATAAATTTGATAAGGCGTGGGGGGCTTGTTGCTCTTCTGACCTCACTATATCTTCTGCTTAAGGTCATCCCTGAGAGTATTGGTTATCTTCATGTTTTTTTTCCTTGTTTTTTTTTTCTCTTGTTACTTGACATGCTCACTGACTCTATAATGGGATGGAATGCTGCATACTGAAGGTTTTAAAATGCACTGTAATATGATGTACCGAATTATGTTTTTTTGGCGCTCCTGTTGAGTGCCTTGTTTAATTGTACCACAATTTTTATCTCCATCAATAAAAAGACACGGCAAGGGATGAGTCCTCAATGCAGGGCACAGCAAAGGGTGAAATCCTCAGCACAGGGACATGGCAAAGGATTAAGTCCCCAGCACAAGGCTGGGCATACAGCAAGGATGGCAGAACTCTGGCACAAGAAGGGATACGTCTTTAGCATAGGCTGGGCGCTCAGAAAGGATGGAAGAACTTTGGAACAGTGGGAGTTAATTGACTCATTAGACAGCAGAGGAGAGCTTGGGGCCAAGAAAGCAAGGCACCAGTAGCAGAGGCCGGCCAGGCAGGGGTCTTCCTGAGGATCATGTGTTCTGGTAAGGGGGGCTGTGGGGGTCTGTCCACAACACAGGACCTCCCACAGCACGAGAGCAGAGTGAAGAGGAGAGTGAGCAGGGAGACTGAGGTTGCCTGGGCTCTGCTCCGGTATTTCTCCCCAGTACAATATGCTATCCCTTCCCCAGGTAACACAAGGCATGGTGTTGGGTTGCCTTGACAACCAGCCCCACCCCCTCATATTTGGCCATATACAGGGAGTGTGCCCTTTGTCTTTAGTGGGACTGTGCCATCCACATGTGTGTATTCACAGTGTGTGGTGAATCCACATGCAGGTGCAGTGGGGAGGCAGACTACTAAGAGGAGGTGGTGAAGCCGTCAGCTCCATGGCCCAACATGGACGTTATGTGGTCTGTGTGTGGGTGCCAGAGAATGGCAGAAAGCTTGAAAATGTGGGGAATGGTGGTCAGGTACGGAGTTTGGGGGAGCCAGGTGGGTGACCCTGATACCTGAGAAAACTGAAAGTCAGTTTTTCCACATTTTACCGGATCAACCCAGAAACCCTCACCCTGCATGGATGAGAATCCCATGAGTTTTGCCTTCTCCATATTACTCTCTGGAGATATATAACTTGCCAATGGTGGTCTGAATAGCAATTACGGGGACCAAGAAGGGTATGTGGGTACAACATGCCCTGTATGACCCTATGAGATCCAAGGGTCCCATTATCTGGTGAGAGTCCATCAGCATGTAAGTCCTGCACACTGGTGTGTGTGATTGATGGGGAGAATTAGCTGCACATACGGCAAATTTATGGTTATTTGGGCTATTGCATTTAATATTTATGTAAGCATAATTCTATATTCACCATTTGTATTGCTTAAAATACTACCCATTGTAAATTGGTTCTCTGTTTTTTCTAATTCTGGGAGGAAATAAAGGACAGTGTAATAACTGACTTACATATTTGAATGAAGGAGGGATACACCTGGAGGCCAATGTTCTGTTTGACATCATGCTTGTTATGACCCGTTCATTGATAAGGATCTGATCATTTTCTGGCAGTCCTATTTCTATTTGGGTATAATTCACAGAGGTGATGTTGAGTGATTGAAAGAGATTTTTTCACTTAACTAGGACAATGGATGACCTGGAGTACACCATTTTTTGGACACTAAAGGCTGAAAAGACTCATTACCCAACAGCTGATGGGAAAGGCTAAAGGCCCGTACACACGATAAGAAAATCTGAAGGGAAATTTCGTCCGACGACCGATCTGCCGATTTTCGGATTGTTAGTATGGTGCTTTCGACAGCCGACTCCGACTTTTCGGCCTAAAAAATCATGATGTGCAGGTTATAAAATTTTTATCGTCCGTCAACACAACGTCCCATTTTCGTCTCATTAGTACAGTTTTAGACGGAAAATTTTTTTGAGAGCAAGACTAGGCATGCTCAGAGATGAAAGAACACATACAAATCAATCCAACACATGACATCACTTCTGAAGTAGAATTCTGTCCTACGGGAAAATTTGCATGAAAATAACCTCTTCACTTTCCACATCAGACTAGCATGCCACAAAAAACGACGACAGCTCGTTCGATAATCTGATCGTGTGTATGGGGCTTTAGACAATTTGTTGGTGGATATATGACAGCTAAAGAAGATTATTAGATAATTTATCACTGTAGGATTATAGCGCAGGGAATATATATTTCTGTTTTATCTTACTTGTCTGGGGGATAAGTTGATCCAGCTGCAGGGGGTTATTTGTGTAAATATATATTCAACGCTCAATTTGCCTAAAATATTAAGTTCACAATGGCCAGATTAATGCTTGTAACATTTATCAAATTTTTTTTTTAAATGGTTACAAAACCTCACACCACAAAATACAATCAGCCAATGAAAGGTAATGACTTTTTTTTTTCTACTGCATCAATGACCAACACGGTACAACACTTCATCCATGTCTTTGGTGATCTCTGATTGCCTTATAAATTGTTTCTTACATGATGAAGATCAGCCATGGAGTATATATGAGCTAACAATTCTCTCTCTCAGGACAGGAAAGTGGTTTCTCCCCTGTGTGCAGTCTCTGATGTCTGTAAAGATGGGACTTCACTGAAAAACATTTCCAGCAATCAGAACAGGAATACGGCTTCTCCCCCGTGTGAGATCTCTGATGTCTGTAGAGATGGGACTTCACTAAAAAACATTTCCCACACTCAGGACAGGAATATGGCTTTTCGCCCCTGTGAGATCTCTGATGTCTGTAAAGATTGGACTTCAGTGAAAAACATTTCCCACACTCAGGACAGAAATATGGTTTTTCACCTGTGTGAGATCTCTGATGTATAGAAAGATTGGATTTCTTTGAAAAACATTTTCTGCACTCAGAACAGGAAAATTGCTTCTCTCCCGTGTGCAATCTCTGATGAGTGTAAAGACTGGACTTCTCTGAAAAACATTTCCCACACTCAAGACAGGAATATGGTTTTTTACCCGTGTGAGACCTCTGATGTACGGAAAGACTGGACTTCCTTGAAAAACATTTTCTGCACTCAGGACAGGAATATGGCTTCTCCCCTGTGTGAGCTCTCTGATGTCTGTAAAGACTGGACATCTGTGAAAAACATTTCCCGCACTCAGTACAGGAAAACCTTTTATCTGTTGGAAGGACGGCACTGTCCCTTACAGTCTGAGGTTCCTCAGGATAAGAGGAATACGATGGTCTGGCACCGTCCCTCACAGTCTGAGGTTCCTCAGGATAAGAGGAATACGATGGTCCGGCACTGTCCCTCACAGTCTGAGGTTCCTTAGGATAAGAGGAATACAATGGTCCATCTACACTGTGTGGTGGCGGATGGACATTTGAGGTAGCCGGGTTTTCTACTGGACTATACTGTGTGATGTCCTCATCTTCTACTTTACAGTCTGGAGACAAAGTGAGACAATCCTCTGAGGTTTTCCTCATCTCCCGTCCATGGACTAAAATAGAAATAAAAAGATTACAGACAAAAAATGGAATTTGGGTGACTGACAGAGTAACACCTAAGGCCAACCAAGACCACCACATCCCTGGTATAAACATGTAAAAGCAGAATCTGGTGTTCAGTGGACTGGAAAACCAGCCATGAAACCACTCAAATGATGGGACTTTATAGGTGTATGGTTGTGGCACAGACAGAGCAAACAGAAATTGAATTAAAAATATTGTATTTTATTGATTAACATTGTGAATTAAAAAGATACAGGATTTGTATCCAAAAGTTCATGGTCAAAATTCATAAACAGAGGTTACAGTGAAAATACATGTGAATACTACGTTCGTGTAAACCGAGGAGATGCAGGGGGTCACCGGGGTCCTACATGTTTCGCCATTTCAATGGCTTCATCAGGGACCAAGTGACTTGTGACCTCTCGCAAAGGCTCTAAACACTGATAAACAGAAATATTAGTAGTATTCATTGTGCGCATGTAAACGCATGAATTACAAATCGATACATTGTTGTTTAAGGCATATACATACAGATAGGTATTGAAAACTTACCAACACGTAATACACAAAAGCAAAATAACTGTAGACTGCATAGCTGAACGTGCGTATAGACTGGTACCGGACCCTCCCCCAGGTCCTAAAATGGACGCGGGGTAGTGAGTGCCTTGATAGGCCAACCAATGCTGGACCGGGCTGGGACAAAACAGTCGGGTAATTTATCAATTGCAGCAGAGCAGGATAAAAGATTCCAGCCTCTGAAAGGGGAAAGGGATAGGTTGCAAACTAATTAGAAGTTATATTGGGTCAAGCATATTACACATTAAGCCAAATAGGCAAAGGGTAATGAATATTCCACGTAAAAAGAGGGAATATTAGGGCCCACAGAGGAAAACCACAAGGGAAAGAACCAAACGTCCCGAAATAGGTGTAAGAACCAGACAGAGGACCTCGTGCAGCAACAACTGCATGCTAGGAAAAGACAGGAGAGACCGTGATGAGCTGAGAATTGAAGGGGAGAAGAAAACAGGGGGTGTATAGGTAGTCCCCAATAAGTAATGGGGACGCCATAGGGGAAGAACAAAGAGAGAAGGAAGGTGGTAAAATGAAGAGTGCAGATGAGTGGTGGTGACAACGTATGAGGTATATATATCTCCAGTGAACACCTGAGTGACAATAATTGATGACCTGGAGGAGATTGCCAGGTGATCAAGCATGCAAAGAAAAAGACAGTGAGAACTAAGTACCGAGGAGAAAAGGCCCGTGAATGGGACTGTGTAGTCGAGATGAATGAGAAAAGGTGGTGGATACGAAGAGTACTCCCGCCAGCAGGCAGAACTTACCCGGAAGCCAGATCAGAGTTGCACCCGTCCCGCACACCGCAGCGTCAGGTAGTGATGACCTGATCATACTGCGCCGCCGTTGGTCCTTATATAGTCCGGTCCCACCGGAAGTGACACGGTCATAGCCGGCCTTAATAGGTCACTTCCGGTGCGGGCGCCAACTAGTGGTCGGACAGGCGCACGCTGCGCATGCGCGGGGAGCGCCGAGGTCCGGCCAAAACATCCGTCCCTCGGGAGGGCGGATGCAGGAACCTCAGGGGGAGGAGCGGAGGATTCCGCTGATACACCCCCTAGCCCCCGGCTTGGCGCCCAAGCACTGGCCGAGGGCCAGAGGGCACACCACAGGTGCCGGCAAGCCAAATAGACACGTTACGGTCAGAATGCAGTAAGCAGTTTTACATCAAAAAAGGAAGGAATATAACAATACACCAAGCAATAAAAGACTTCCAATTTTCAGCACCCTAGACATATCCCTAAGAAGAGGGGGCTGTGTCAGGGTGCAAAAAATGCACATATAGTTATATCAAAGAACATCCAATGCAATAATTGCAAAAGGACAGCGACTGAGAATAAATTGAGAAAGTAGCAGAAATTAAAAGGAAAAGAAAAGTAGCAAAAAAGAAATGGGAAAGGAAAAGGAAAAAAGGAAGGAAAAGCTGGAGGATCAAAGAGGGGACCTATAACGGGGCTCAATGCATCCGTTCTATTCCAGAAAGGGTTTGTAGGATATGGCGGTATTTAAACCGGGGGATTTAGTGGCCTGAAGCCTATAGATCCACTTAACTTCGTTTTTGAGTATATTATTATCAAAATTACCACCCCGTGGGTTCTGTTTGATTACTTCCAATACGGAGAAAAGTATAGTGTGAGGATCAAACTTGTGGTGTAAAGTCCAGCATTGGTTGGCCTATCAAGGCACTCACTACCCCGCGTCCATTTTAGGACCTGGGGGAGGGTCCGGTACCAGTCTATACGCATGTTCAGCTATGCAGTCTACAGTTATTTTGCTTTTGTGTATTACGTGTTGGTAAGTTTTCAATACCAATCTGTATGTATATGCCTTAAACAACAATGCATCGATTTGTAATTCATGCGTTTACATGCGCACAATGAATACTACTAATATTTCTGTTTATCAGTGTTTAGAGCCTTTGCGAGAGGTCACAAGTCACTTGGTCCCTGATGAAGCCATTGAAATGGCGAAACATGTAGGACCCCGGTGACCCCCTGCATCTCCTCGGTTTACACGAACGTAGTATTCACATGTACTTTCACTGCAACCTCTGTTTATGAATTTTGACCATGAACTTTTGGATACAAATCCTGTATCTTTTTAAATTCAAAATGTTAATCAATAAAATACAATATTTTTAATTCAATTTCTGTTTGCTCTGTCTGTGCCACAACCATACACCTATAAAGTCCCATCATTTAGGTGGTTTCATGGCTGGTTTTCCAGTCCACTGAACACCAGATTCTGCTTTTACAGAAATAAAAAGATTATTACTAGACATGAGCAGATTGGTTCCCGTAAACCAGGACTCCGCCCACATCAGGCAGCTTTGTCGCTGAGGATCTTACAATTCCACCCTCAATGTAACTAGTAAATGGATCCTCTGATCTCCTACCAGTTCATCTCTTTATTCGTGGACCTTAGTCAGAGAGTGAGGAAACAACGAGAACTGTCCTTTTTTAGGAGTGACAGTGATGAGGGAATTATAATGACCAAGCCATTAGCTTGGGCAAGCTGGAATTTAGATGCTTGGCATGTAGGTGGCAGGGACTGTATTTATTTTTTTATTTGCTGCAGCAGCTGGGGCAGAGAAAATTGCCGGCTATACTCTACAGTGGGTGGTGTGCTGCTGACAGATGTGCTGCAAGGACCTGTGACACCCTTCGCTTTACCATCATCCCTGTCAGTGGAGGCTGCTGAGAGGTCATGAGATATAGCAGTGGTAGACCTGAAAGGTGAGGAGGAGGAGAATTGTGTCCCACACACAGCTGAGCTGTGGGAAGTGGGCCGGGAGATAACAGCTCCACAATCTGATGGAATAGGGTGGCTGCTCTCTAAGCTTCCATGATGGCTGCCTCTGGAGGACATCCTGCCTCGTTGGGGTTATTTTTCCACCTCACTTTTCTCCTCTGCTCTATTCAGCACCCAAGTCACATCAGTGACCTCATCATCATCATCCCCTCCATCCTCATTATTGGACCCAACTTGGCAATACGCTGTGGCTGGCAGAACATGACTGCCAATTTGTTGTTTATCAGTGTTCTCCCCTCTCTGTAGGCTCACGTTCCTACCTTCCTCAACCTCAGAACCAACATCAGAATCAAATATTGGCTGTGTATCCTCAAGAAGCAAGTGGCTGATGCTGTATTTACATACAGTAACTCTACATAAGTAAGCTGACACCTCCAAGCCTGATGCTGGGACTATTGCAAAAGTAGCTGTGGAGAAGGAGGCAGAGTAAGCCATTTGGCAGCTGCGGTGGACAGCTCACTTGTGCCAGTTTGGGTCATGAAGGATGAGGATGGTTTTGCAAGCCAGTCCACCACCTCCTCTGCATGCTGTGGCCAGATAGCAGGGGCAACATCACTAAACAGGGGAAATGATACCCTGCCTGAGGACAGACCACATCCACCTATGCCTGTGGACACATACGCTGCTGCCCCCCTCAAAGTGTATGGGGAACGTCTGACTCTCTTTGTTGGCCTCCCAGACATGATAGGGAGGGGATTATTACTGAAATAGAGATGGGGAAATGTGTAATTGTATGCACTTTTAAACAATGGGAAATGGTATTTGGTGAACTTTAACTTGAGAATTGTTGCTGACAGAAATGTAACTTCAATATACAGCAGTAAAAGTGCACTGACACACGTCAATATACTGCAGTAAAACTGCACTGATGCAATAAAATATACTGCAGTAAAAGCGCACTGACGCACTTCAATATACTGCAGTAAAAGCGCACTGACGCACTTCAATATACTGCAGTAAAGGTGCACTGACGCACTTCAATATACTGTAGTAAAGGTGCACTGACGCACTTCAATATGCTGCAGCAAAAGTGTACTGACACACTACAATATACTGCAGTAAAACTGGCCTGATACACTTCAATATACTGCAGTGAAACTGCAAGCGTGCACTACACTGACACTACAGTAAAAATGCATGGACACATAGAGTATATAGTGCAGCGGTCAGGAGTATGTAATGTACAACATAGAGTATATAGTGTAGGAGTATGTAATGTACAACATAGAGTATATAGTGTAGGGATCAGGAGTATATAATGTACAACACAGAGTATATAGTGCAGGGGTCAAGAGTATGTAATGTACAACATAGAGTATATAGTGCAGGGGTCAGGAGTATGTAATGTACAACATAGAGTATATAGTGCAGTGGTCAGGAGTATGTAATGTACAACATAGAGTATACAGTACAGAGGTCAGGAGTATGTAATGTACAACATAGAGTATATAATGCAGTGGTCAGGAGTATGTAATGTACAACATAGAGTATACAGTGCAGGGGACAGGCATATGTAATCTACAACATAGAGTAAATAGTGCAGGGGTCAGGAGTATGTAATGAACAACAGAGAGTATATAGTGCAGGGGTCAGGAGTATGTAATGTGCAACATAGAGTATATAGTGCAGGGGTCAACATAGAGTATATCCACTTGACCTCCTGATAGTTTTACCCCCTTCATGACAAGAGCATTTTTTGCTATTCAGCACTGTGCTTCTTTAATTGGCAATCGTGCGGTCATGCAATACTGTAGCTAAATTATATTTTTTATCATTTTTCTCACACAAATAGATCTTTCTTTTGGTTGTATTTGATCATGCTGTTTTTTTTATTTTTTTTGTGATATAAATGGAAAAAAGACTAAAGAATTTTTGAAAAAAAAAAACCAAAACAATATTTTCTACTTTTCGTATTAAAACATATCCAAAAAAAAAAAAAAAAAAAAACCTAAAAATTTGGTAAAAAATTTAGGCCAAATGTATTTTGCTACATGTCTTTGGTAATAGAAAAAATCCCAATAAGTGTATATTATTTAGGCTGTAGGAAAGTTATGCTGGCATCTACAAACTATGGGATATACTGTATACATTTGAAAATTGATCAATCCTGATATACTGACGGCCGATCTCATTTCTCGAGGCCCTAAAATGCCAGGATAGTACAAATACCCCCCAAATTATCCCTTTTTGGAAAGTAGACAGTCAGGGGTATTTAGGAAGAGGCATGATACGTTTGTTGAAGTTTTAATTTTTTAATTATTCATTAAGTAAAAAAAACATTTTTTCACAACAATTTTTTTAAACATGCTGTCACCAGTGCAGTACAGCGTCATGATAGGACTGGTGTCGTGGTGATCATGGACACTGACTGGTGACAGCATGTTAAATAAAAAAACATAAAAAAAAAAAAAAAAAGTTTAACCACTTGCTGACCGCTAGCAGTACACATACTGCGGCAGGTCGGCTCTGTCCCGCTAACTTGTACGTCATTTCGCGGGACCACTACAAAGAAAGCCAATCAGGGGTCCGGTAGCCGCGATGTCCGCAAGGCACCTGCGATCGCTCCCCATGGAGAGAGAACGGCAGTTTGCCAATGAAAACACGGCAGAACGCTGTTCTGTCAGCAATGAACACAGGGATTCTCTTATTTAAGAACACAAGTCTCTGTGTTCATGCAGCAAGCCCACCCCCCTTCCAGTTAGAAAGCACCCCCTAGGGACACTTAACCTTTTAATTGCCCCTGGTGTTAACCCCTTCCCTGCCAGTGTCATTATTTCAGTAACAGTGAATATTTATAGCACTGATTATTGTAGTAATGTCACTGGTCCCCCCAAAAGTGTCAAAAATGTCAGTTTGGGGTACGATCTGTACACCGCAATGTCACAGTCCCGCAAAAAAATCGCTGATCGCCGTAGAAGTGATAACTTTTGCGCAAACCAATAAATTTACACTTATTGGGAATTTTTTTTTTTACAAAAAATATATAGCAGAATACATATTGGTCTAAAATGATGAAAAATTCAATTTTTTTAAATTTTTTTTTATTGGGAATATTTTATAGTAAAAAGTAAAAAATATTGTGTTTTTTTTTCACATTGTTGCTCTTTTTTTTGTTTCTAGTGTAAAAAATAAAAATCTCAGAGGTGATCAAATACCACCAAAAGAAAGCGTAATTTGTAGGAAAAAAGGACATCAATTTTATTTGGGTACGGCGTGACACGACTGCGCAATTGCCGTTAAATAATGCAGTGCCAAATCGCAAAACATGGCCTGGTCATTAAGGGGGTAAAACCTTCCGGTCCAGAAGTGGTTAAAAAAAGTTTTATTCGGTGTTTAAAAAAAAAAAAGAAATTCTAACATTATTTTTTTCCTATTTAATTAAATACTTTTCATCAGAGTTCCATCACCATAGTAATCAGGGATCTTTTTTCTTTTTTTTACACTTTGATTGCTGGTTACAATGAAGATCATTGTACCAGCAATGCTTTGAACTGTCATGAGTTGATTAAGTTCATGGCAGCTCTGAATACTAGTGATCTGTGATTGGCTACAGCTAACCACATGGTACAGGGTGCTGTGATTAGCCCAGGTACTATGTGATAGCTGTAGGCCAATCACAGCTCACTAGTAAAGGAAACAAAGCTGTTATGAATCATATTGATTTACAGCAGCTTTATTGACATTTTGATCATGTGATCGCATAGCAATCACATGATCACCAGCCCCCAAGTACTGGAATCCGCATTCCCACGTGTCTGTACAGGAAAAATTAGGTACAGGTTCCTTGCTTCGCCTGTACATGCCGCCCAAATGTACTGTGAGCACTCGGCAATTGGATAGAGTGCAGGGGACTGGAGTATGTAATGTACAATATACACTCACTTTATTAGGTACACCTTGCCAGTATCGGGTTGGACCCCCTTTTGCCTTCATTCTTGGTAGCATAGATACAACAAGGTGTTTGGAACATTCCTCAGAGATTTTGGTCCATAGTGACATGATAGCATCACGCAGTTGCTGCAGATTTGTCCGCTTCACATTCATGATGCCAATCTCCCATTCCACCACATCCCAAAGGTGCTCTATTGGATGAGATGTGGTGAGTGTGGAGGCCATTAGAGGACAGTGACCTCATTATCATGATGAAGAAACCAGTGGGGAGATGATTGGAGAATTGTGACATGGTGCATTATCCTGCTGGAAGGAGCCATCAGAAGATGGGGACACTGTAGTCATAAAGGGATGGACATGGTCAGCAACAATACTCAGGTAGGCTGTGGTGTTTATACGATGCTCAGTTGGTACTAAGGGGCCCAAAGCGTGCCAAGAAAATATCCCCCACACCCTTACACCACCAGCCTGAACCGGTGATACAAGGCAGGATGGATCCATGTGCCAAACTCTGACCCTACCATCTGAATTTCCCAGCTGAAATCAAGACTCATTGATTTTGATGAGTCTGTGCGAATTGTAGCCTCAGTTTCCAGTTCTTAGCTGACAGGAGTGGCACCCGGTGTGGCCTTCTGCTGCTGTGGTCTATCTACTTTAAAGTTTGATGTGTTGTGCATTCAGAGATGGTATTCTGCATACCTTGGATGTAACGAGTGGTTATTTGAGTTACTGTTGCCTTTCTATGATCTGAAACCAGTCTACCCATTCTCATCTGACACCAAGAAGGCATTTTCCACCACACAACTGCCGCTCACTGGATATTTTCTCTTTTTCCCACCATTCCCCGTAAACCCGAGAGACGGTTGTGCGTCAAAATCCCAGACCAGCCTGTCTGGCACCAACAACCATGCCACATTCAAAGTCACTTCAATCCCCTTTCTTCCCCATTCTGATGCTCGGTTTGAACTTTAGCAAGTCGTTTTTTACCACATCTAGATACCTAAATGCATTGAGTTGCTGCCATGTAATTGGCTGATTAGCAATTTGTGTTACCAAGCAATTGTACCTAATAAAGTTGCCGGTGAGTGTAAATTATATAGTGTAAGGGTCAGGACTCATAATATTGGTATGCAGGAATCAGTGGAAGCTTAAATGTTTACATGAGAGAAGTTGCAGAGGTCCCACACCGCTGCCTCCCATCCCCTGAGACTGCACTCAGTGACTTGGATCTGAGACTATACAGACATATCCCTACACCCGACACAGCCAACAAATAACAGAGCAAGTAACCCCGGGAGAATGGTTCTGTCAGAGATCCTGTTAGAACCGGGATATGGGGCAGAAGACTCAAGGCCTATACTCCAGGTGCCTAGGTCTAGTAATGTCTATGGTGAAAATCAACATTTCCAGCTAAACCCCAGAATCTCCATAAATCCAGTCTAGAGACATAAATTGTGTCTGCAGCACAGAGAAGGAAGATTATCCGAGAGAAATACAGGAATATAGGACAGGGAACACAGCTCAGGAAAGTAACCAGGGGATTACAGACTGATATCACCCAGTCCCCGCCCTACTCTGGACCAATCAGTGAGCAGTATGGGTGGAGGAATGTATTTAGTGTTAATGACCCACCTGTGCTGATCTCTGTAGGAGTGTCCTTCTCTATAAATGTCCCCGTTATTTCATCCTCCTCCATAGACTGCTGATCATCCCTCACATACCTCTCTTCTTCTTCTGCTTTAATCTCAACTTTTATATTGATTGGATCTCCACTCTAAATCAAAAAAATTTGAGAGAATATAATCTGTAAAATATAAGCTTTATTATTTTGACATCACATAAAAAAACCCACACATTATCTACACAAGTCCATGTTCTAGAAGCTCCTTCCTACCAACCTTGTAATGGTGAGGGATGGTGTGATCTTCCTGTGTGGAATCCCGGGAATACAGAGGATGGGGACATCTCTCTGGTGGGTTTCTGTAGCTGGAGGACTCCACCATGGTGTCCTGGTACAAATCTTTGTGTCCTTTTAGAAACTCTGACTCCTCCATCACCCAATCCTCATCATCTGCCCATTTTATCTCTTCAATAACTTCAACTTTAGAACGGGTAAGGTAGAGACCCCCTCATAAAAATCATTCTCAGAAGTTTCTAAACAACTTGGAGGCACTAGGGTGTCACACATCCCCCTCTGGCTTAAGGGTCTCTCATCATCAACATAGATATGAGCAGCAGGCCGGCCCTGGGACATTTGCATCTCACATTCACAATAGCAGGCCGGGGCCACGCCCCCATAGGCGGGCGCATTACGCTGACAAGGCATTTCCTTTGCCAGAAGAGTCACTGGAACGCAGGACTCTCCTTCCAGCTGACGGCGTGCATTCCAGACAGTCAGCTCGCTGCGGCCCTGACTTAGTGTGCGGGCTCTAGAATCGAGCGCTCTAAGCAATTGGCCCACATTGAGTAGCGGTGGAACGCACACCTGCTTCCGAGGTCGATAGCGTGCGTTCCACCCTGTAACAACCTACACCACGCTGTCATCCATTCTCTACAGCCCCCGCATTCCACCCTTAAACATGGTCCCTTCATTGGGATTATCAGCTGCCTGGGTCAGATGATCGAGATATGGGCCAACTGTTAGAGGATCTGTTAGGAGGTGTCCTTCCTATCCCCCTCTGCTCTGAAACAAGGCCGTACAAGTAAGACTGTCCCACTTTTCCAACAAGCATACTTATTAAATATATATATATATATATATATAGATATATATATATATATATATATATATATATATATATATATATATATATATATATCTTTGACTATGGATAGTAGACAGCATGCATTATTCCATGTATGCTATGCTCTTTGCCCCAACTTTTTGCACTATCCTACCATCAAGTACTATATACTGGTTAGTCACTCATGGTATCTGTCCATGTTCAGCACTTCCAGTATATTGGCCATGACCTTTCCTGTATTGTTCCATTTTCTTACTTGCTTAATGAAAAATAAAACCCCTTCCTTATATACATATTTTTTATATTTTTGACATTATCAACATCACCATCCCTTATATATCTCCACAGTTATACACACGGTTGCATTCATCTATATTTACCAAAAAAGATTGTTGTTCCATTTGTATCTTTATCCATTCTAACCTGCTGTACTACTACTATGAATATCATTATACTGTTGTATATCCTCTGATCAATATATTTACCTATATTTGGGGGTGGCACCCTCTATAGTGCATGTGACCTAAACATTTCCCACTGAGGATGTGGGCGGGCACCTCATGCACATGCCTTACAGGAGGAGGGCCCACTCCTATCTGTGTCTGGTTCTAACAGTCATTATACACTATTTAACCGCTACCATACAGAGCAGTTAGACACCCTTCCTGCCCAGACCAATTTTCAGCTTTCAGCACTCTCACACTTTGAATGTCAATTGCTCAGTCATGCTACACTGTAACCAAACAAAATTTTTATCATTTTTTTCACACAAATAGAGCTTTCTTTTGGTGGTATTTGATCACAACTGGGGTTTTTTTTTTCGTGATATATGCAAAAAAAGAGCAAAAATTTTGAAAAAAAAAACACTTTTTTTAGTTTCAATTATAAAATTTTGCAAAAAATTAATTTTTCTTCATACATTTGGGCCAAAATGTATACTGCTACATGTCTCTGGTAAAATTTACCCAAATTAGTGTATATTATTTAGTCTGTGTGAAAGTTATTGAGTCTAGAAGCTATGGTACCAATTACTGAAAATTGATCACACCAGATGTACTGACGGCCTATCTCCTTTCTTGAGGCCCTGAAATGTCAGGACAGTACAAATACCCCCCAAATGACCCCTTTTTGTAAAGTAGACAGTCCAAGGTATTTAGTAAGAGGCATGGTGGGTTTTTTGAAGTTGTAATTTTTTCCCACAATTCTTGGGAAAATGAAGAAAAAATTTTTTTTTCTTTTTTTTCCCACAAAGTTGTCAATTTATAAGCTATTTCTAACACATAGCATGTACACAGCAAAAATTACACCCAAAAATACATTCTGCTACTCCTTCCGAGTATGGCGATACCACATGTGTGAGACTTTTACACAGCCTGGCCACAAAAAGAGACTCCACGTCCAAGTAGCACCTTCAGGCGTTCTAGGAGCATAAATACACATAAAACTTTCTTACTACCTATCACACTTTTCAAGGCCCTAGAGCACCAATACAATGGAAAAGTCCACAAAATGAACATTTTGGAAAGCAAACACTCCAACGTATATTCTATGAGGCATTATGGGTCGTTTGAACATATCATTTTTTTCCACAGGTTTTTGGAAAATGTGGGAAAAAAATTAAAACTTTTTTTTTTTACACAAAGTTGTCAATTTATAGGATATTCCTAACACATAGCATGTACACAGCAAAAATGACACCCCAAAATACCTTCTGCCACTCCTCCTGAGTATGGCAATACCACATGTGTGAGACTTTTTCACAGCCTAGCCATATAGAGGGGCCTAACATCCAAGGAGCATCATCATGCATCCTAGCCACTTGCCTAGGCCTATTTTTGACATTTGGTGTTTACAAGCTAAAATCAGTTGTTTTGCTAGAAAACTGCTTAGAACCCCCAAACATTATATATTTTTTTTTTTAGCAGAGACCCTAGAGAATAAAATGGAGATTATTGCAATATTTTTTATCACACCGTATTTGCGCAGCGGTCTTCCAAACGCATTTTTTTTGGAAAAAATTCACTTTTTTTAATTAAAAAATAAGAAACCAGTAAAGTTAGCCCAATTTTTTTCCATAATGTGAAAGATAATGTTACGCCGAGTAAATAGACACTCAACATGTCATGTTTCAAAATTGCGCACGCTCACGGAATGGCGACAAACTTTGGTACTTAAAAATCCCCATAGGCGACAATTTAAAAATTTCTACAGGTTGCCATCTTTGAGTTACAGAGGAGGTCTAGGGCTCAAATTATTCCCCTTGCTCTAACGATCGCGGCGATACCTCACATGTGTGGTTTGAACACCGTTTACATATGTGGGCGGGGTTTCTGTATGCATTCGCTTCTGCGCGCGAGCTCACGGGGACAGGGCACTTTAATTTTTTTTTTTTTTTTTTTTACTATTTATTTTATTTATTATTTTTTATTTTTACACCGTTTAAAAAAAAAAAATTGATAATTTTTATTTCTATTAAAAGGAATGTAAACATTCCTCGTAATAGAAATAGGCACGACAGGACCTCTTTTTTGTGAGATCTGGGGTCAAAAAGTCCTCAGATCTCACAAGTACACTAAAAGATAGAAAAAAAAAAAATGATTATATAAAATGAAAAAAAAAAGGACCTTTAAACCGGTTGCTAGGCAACAACATTTTCCGTAGCTCCGGTCTTCCAAGACCATAGAGTCAAGTGAGGGCAAGCTTGCCCTCACTCGACATCCTGTCTGTGAGGATCTGGGACCGGATCGTTTTCCCCGCTGCCGGCGGGTCCGGTAAGCAGGGAAAAGGACCGGAACGCGGCGGGAGGGGGGGGGGCGCCCCTTCCGCCACCCCGGAAGGGTGATCCCACGGCGAATCCGCCGCTGGGACCACCCTTATCAGAAAGCCAACTGTCCACCGTTTAAACAAATACCAGGGTTATGGCAGCTATCTGCTGCCATAACACCGGTATTTAGGTTTAAATGGAGGATGTATATAAACCTTTTTGGACTTGGACATGGTGGCTGTATGAAGGGTGACAGGTACTCGGGTACTTTGTTGGGCAGGTGACAGGTACTCTGGTACTGATGAGCAGGTGGCAGGTACTCGGGTACTCCGATAGGCAGGTGACAGGTACTCGGGTACTCTGATGGGCAGGTGACAGGCAGGTGATAGGTACTGATGAGTAGTACTGATACTGATAGGTGATACTGTACTGATGGGTACTGATGATCAGTACTGATACGTGATAGGTACTGATGAGTAGTGATGGGTACTGATGAGCAGGCGGCAAGTACTCGGGTACTTCAGGCGTCAGGTACTCTGATGAGCAGGTGGAAGGTACTCGGGTACTCTGATGGGTAGGTGACAGGTACTCGGGTACTCTGATGACGGGTACTCCGTTGACAGGTACTCAAAGTACCCGAGTACCTGTCATCAGAGTACCCGAGTACCCGTCATCAGAGTACCCGAGTACCCGTCATCAGAGTTTTCGAGTACCCGTCATCAGAGTACCTGCGTACCCGTCATCAGAGTACCCGAGTACCTGTCATCAGAGTACCCGAGTACCTGTCATCAGAGTACCCGAGTACCTGTCATCAGAGTACCCGCGTACCTGTCATCAGAGTACCCGAGTACCCGTCATCAGAGTACCCGAGTACCTGTCATCAGAGTACCCGAGTACCTGTCATCAGAGTACCTGAGTACCCGTCATCAGAGTACCCGAGTACCTGTCATCAGAGTACCTGAGTACCTGTCATCAGAGTACCCGAGTACCTGTCATCAGAGTACCCGAATACCTGTCACCAGCCCATCAGAGTACCCGAGTACCTGTCATCTGAGTACCTGATGGCCTGATGGGCTGGTGACAGGTACTCGGGTACTTTGATGGGCTAGTGACAGGTGCTCTTTATTGGGGGGGGGCAATCAGTGTGTTTAGCGTGCACTGTAATCGGTAACTAGCTGTTACCACAATCTCCTCCTCACACAGGATCAGTGTGTGAGGAGGAGAACACGGTGACAGCTAGTTACCGTGTTCTCTGTTGACATTTGTGACCGGCTGTGATTGGACACAGCCGGTCACGTGGTAAAGAGCCAATTTCATTGGCTCTTTACCTAGATTGGGGATCGACTCTGTCCGAGGGACGAGCCTCGTCCCCGATCGCTGCTCTGCGCGCCCCCGGGGGCGCGCATTGCAGAGAGAACGAGCGGCTCGTGCTGGAGCCGCTCATGTGATCGGCTGTGATTGACACAGCCGATCACGTGGTAAACAGCCAATTTCTATTGGCTGTTTACCTTGATCAGGGATGGGCTATGTCCGAGGGACGAGCCTCATCCCTGATCGCGCCGCTACGCGCCGCCGGGGGCGCGCACTGGCTGCTAGAGCGGGCCGACGTCATATGACGGCAGCCCGGATCCTTACAACCACTTTGCCGACGTCATATTACATGACTCGGTATGGAAGTGGTTAAGAAAGGGCCCAGACATGCATTTGAAGGCTCTGAGGAAGAGGCTAAGCCTCGAAACGCGTTAGCCTTCAAAAATTCAGGGGATGACTTACCCTCGGATCCCTATGCTGAGGACAGCGTTCCTTATGTGATATGCTTTTATCAAGAACTCGTTTGTGAGTATTTTTAATCTTTTCTTTTGAATAAACCTTCCAAAGGATAATGCACTAGGCTGATGCGCCCCTGTGTTTGTTTGTTATTTACATCCCTCACATACGTCTCTTCTTCTTCTGCTTTAACCTCAAATTCTATATTGATTGGATCTCCACTCTAAATCATGAAAATGAGAGTAAATATCATCTGTAAAATATAAGCTCACATAAAAATCCACACATCTTCTGCATTAGCCTCAACTTTTATATTTATTAGATCTTCACCCCAAATCAAGAGAAGGACATCTAAAAATATATGAATTAATCTTGAGGCTCAAAAAAAAAAATCACGACATTGCCTCCACGAGTCCATGTTCTAGATCAGGGGTCCTCAAACTCCCGGGATTGGCATAGGGCTGACTGTCGGTCACTCACTGAAGCTGTAATATGCTTCAGAAAAGGGTGGACCCGGGGCGCAGAGCACTGCGCCCTAGCCAACCCATTTGTGTGACAATAGCAAATGAAAATTCGCTATTGTCACATGGATCCTCCTCCTCGCCAATCAGATTGGCCAAAAGGCGAACCCATGCCATTGGGCGAGGAGGAGGCGGGAGGACTCAAGGAGACGTGGGGGACTGAGGAGAAGCTGCCCGCCACTGCAGGTAAGTGCACTGGTCTCTCTGGCAGTCTCTGCACGCTGGTCGCTTTGCATTGAAAGGGGACACGCTGTGGTCACTCTGGCATTGAAACGGGGCACGCTGGGGTCACTCTGGCATCGAAAGGGGGCACGCTGGGGTCACTCTGGCATTGAAAGGGGGCACCCTAGGATCACTCTGGCATCAAAAGGGGGCACGCTGGGGTCACTCTGGCATTGAAAGGGGGCACGCTGGGGTCACTCTGGCATTGAAAGGGGGCACGCTGGGGTCACTCTGGCATTGAAAGGGGGCACGCTGTGGTCAGTCTGGCATTGAAAGGGGGCATGCTGGTGTCACTCTGGCATTGAAAGGGGGCACGCTGGGGTCAGTCTGGCATTGAAAGGGGGCACGCTGGGGGTCACTCTGGCATTGAAAGGGGGCACGCTGTGGTCACTCTGGCATTGAAAGGGGACACGCTGTGGTCACTCTGGCATTGAAAGGGGGCAGGCTGTGGTCATATATATATATAAATAAAACAATAAATATTGTATTGTTTTTTTGTGCACCACAAATAAAATATGCGCATTGGAATTTGTTCATATTTTTTTTCAAACTATAGTCAGGCCCCCAACAGTGTCTGAGGGACCGTGAACTGGCCCCCTGTTTAAAAAGTTTGAGGACCCCTGTTCTAGATGCTCCAATCTACCAACCTTGTAATAGTGATGGATGATGTGACCTTTCACTGTGGAATCCTTGGAATACAGAGGACGGGGACATCTCTCTGGTGGGTTCCTGGTATTAGGTGGCTCCATCATATCCTTGTGTCCTTCTGAAAACTCCTCCATCACTCCATACTCCTCATCCTCCTCTTTATACTCTTCTTTAACAACAATATTATAATCCCCGAAGTTTCCACTCTGAATATACAGTATATAAAAACATTAATTGTACCATACATTCTGTGTATAAATCATAACTACCCATAATTGTCAATCACCTACCTGGTGAGGAATGGTGTGACTTTCCTGTGTGGAATCCCGGGAATACAGAGGACAGGGACATCTCTCTGGTGGGTTCCTGGTATTAGGTGGCTCCATCATATCCTTGTGTCCTTTTGAAAACTCCTCCATCACTCCATACTCCTCATCCTCTTCTTTATACTCTTCTTTAACAACAATATTATCATCCCCAAAGATTCCACTCTGAATATATAATAAAACATTCATTGTAACAAACATGCTGTGTATAAATCAGAACTACCAGTGATTGTTTCTCATCTACCTGATGATGGTGAGGGACGGTGTGACCTTCCTGTGTGGAATCCCGGGAATACAGAGGACGGGGACATCTCTCTGGTGGGTTCCCATTACTGGATCCATCTGTAGGAAACACACACACTGACTGAATACATTGTTTCTATGCGTTTATCAGATGATGGGGGATCTAGGTGGAGCCTCCGTACTGCTCTCTCCTTTACAATAAAATCTCCTCTTACCCGGTGATGTGAGGGGCGGCTGATTGTCCATCATGACGTCCTTGTAGAGATCCTTGTGTCCTTCTAAATACTCCCACTCCTCCATGGAGAAATAGACAGTGACATCCTGACACCTTATAGGAACCTGACACACACAATGATACAGTCACCATCCAGACACATCCCTTGTCTGTTACTGGATAATGTCCCAGAATTCCCAGCACCGCTCACCTCTCCCGTCAGCAGATTTCACAAATAGTCAAATTCAATGATATTCCCAAAATCCTCCTCACCTCACCGGTCAGGTCTGTGTTTTATTAAAGTCTCACTTCAAGAACCCCTATACTCTGTAGGTTAAAGGCTTCGCATAAGGAAATCTGACATCATTATTAAAAAAAACAGGATCAACAGTTCCGCTTTGATTGTGAGGACACAAACTGTCCACCCACATCCGAAGACCATCGAAAAAAAGAAAAAAGGGCTGAATGGAGGGAGGGATATTGGGATGAACAGCTGTGGGGTCAGTGTGATGTCATAGGATTTATTGACTCTGGATTAGGAGAAAATGGGAGGAGGAGCTGTGAGGTCAGTGTGATGTCATAGGATTGTCTGACTCTGGTTGGAGGACATTAGGAGGAGGAACTATGAGGAGCGCTCTGTAATGTTTCTGTACACAAAATCATTTCTTTGGGGTGCGTCCCATCTCTCCTAAACTGAAAGATGAACGTTGTCTTTGGGCTTTACCAGGACACATCATATTCCTGTGATCTCCGTGTACTCCAGGAGACTTTACTCATCACTTTTTAGGAAGAATATCTGAGACTGGGATCACTCACTATGGAGACATTCGTTTTCAGGACTACAAATGACATTTTTCCCAATCCCTCTATTTTTCTTTCTTCTTATTTGAATCTAATAAAATAAAGATATACATATTCCTGTCCCCCCCTAAATAAACCCCCCATCCCCCACCACTAATAAAAGTGATATCGACTGATGAGGTGAGAAGATGATTGGTGGGAAAGGTGACACCTCCAAAATGAAGAGAATGTTCCCGCCCCGTAAGTGGGGAAAGGTTCTGCCCCTGAAGGGGCTAATCTAGGTTTCCACATTATACAGTATCTCACAAAAGTGAGTACTCCCCTCACGATTTTGTAAATATTTTATTCTATCTTTTCATGTGACAACACTGAAGAAATGACACTTTGCTACAATGTAAAGTAGTGAGTGTACAGCTTGTATAACAGTGTAAATTTGCTGTCCCCTCAAAATAACTCAACACACAGCCATTAATGTCTAAACCGCTGGCAACAAAAGTGAGTACACCCCTAAGTTAAAATGTCCGAATTGGGCCCAAAGTGTCAATATTTTGTGTGGCCGCCATTATTTTCCAGCACTGCCTTAACCCTCTTGGGCATGGAGTTCACCAGAGCTTCACAGGTTGCCACCGGAGTCCTCTTCCACTCCTCCATGATAACATCACAGAGCTGGTGGATGTTAGAGACCTTGCGCTCCTCCACCTTCCATTTGAGGATGCCCCAAAAATGCTCAATAGGGTTTAGGTCTGGGGACATGCTTGTCCAGTCCATCACCTTTAACCTCAGCTTCTTTAGAAAGGCAGCGGTCATCTTGGAGGTGTTTGGGATCATTATTATGTTGGAATACTGCCTTGCGCCCCAGTCTCCGAAGGGAGGGGATCATGCTCTGCATCAGTATGTCACAGTACATGTTGGCATTCATGGTTCCCTCAATAAACTGTACTTCCCCAGTGCCAGCAGAACTTATGCAGTCCCAGACCATGACACTCCCACCACTATGCTTGACTGTAGGCAAGACATACTTGTCTTTGTACTCCTCACCTGGTTGCCGCCACACACGTCTGACACCATCTGAACCAAATAAGATTATCTTGGTCTCATCAGACCATAGGACATAGTTCCAGTAACCCATGTCCTAAAGCCCCGTACACACGTTGCGATTGTCGGCCGCAAATATTCGGCCGCCGACCGATCGGCCGATTGTAGGCTTGTTAGTATGATGCTTCCGACAGCCGACAGCGCATTTTCGGCCGAACAGAATCTGTCCTGCAGGCATTCAAATTTTTGTAGGCCGACACCAGAACGGCCGATTGTTCGCCAGTCAGTACAGATTTCGACAGACAGACAGCAGATTAGCAAGACTGGGCATGCTCAGAAAAGAAAAAAGACAAGGAAAGTTAACCACATGACATCACTTCTGCAGTCGGCTGTTGTTGGCCGACAAAATTTGTGTGCAGTCTTTTGCAGTTTTCAACAGACACGACAGCCCTGGACAAAAGACGGCCGATCGTTCGGCCGACAATCGGTACGTGTGTACGGGGCTTTAGTCTGCTTGTCTTCAGCAAACTGTTTGCAGGCTTTCTTGTGCATCATCTTTAGAAGAGGCTTCCTTCTGGGATGACAGCCATGCAGACCAATTTAATGCAGTGTGCGGCGTATGGTCTGAGCACTGACAGGCTGACCCCCCACCCCTTCAACTTCTGCAGCAATGCTGGCAGCACTCATACGTCTATTTCCCAAAGACAACCTCTGGATATGATGTTGAGCACGTGCACTCAACTTCTTTGGTCGACCATTCTGTGTGGAACCTGTCCTGTTAAACTGCTGTATGTTCTTGGACACCGTGCTGCAGCTCAGTTTCAGGGTCTTGGCAATCTTCTTATAGCCTAGGCTATCTTTATGTAGAGCAACAATTATTTTTTTCAGATCCTCAGAGAGTTCTTTGCCATGAGGTGCCATGTTGAACTTCCAGTGACCAGTATGAGAGAGTGAGAGCGATAACACCAAATTTAAACACACCTGCTCCCCATTCACACCTGAGACCTTGTAACACTAACGAGTCACATGACACCGGGGAGGGAAAATGGCTAATTGGGCCCGATTTGGACATTTTCACTTAGGGGTGTACTCACTTTTGTTGCCAGTGGTTTAGACATTAATGGCTGTGTGTTGAGTTATTTTGAGGGGGCAGCAAATGTACACTGTTATACAAGCTGTACACTCATTACTTTACATTTTAGCAAAGTGTCATTTCTTCAGTGTTGTCACATGAAAAGTTATAATACAGTATTTACAAAAATGTGAGGGGTGTACTCACTTTTGTGAGATACTGTGTGTGTGTATCATCATCTGCTGGAGATAAAAGACGTTGCAGTAACTATGGAGGAAGAGGATGGACATGACGGGGGGGTTACTGGGTATAAATAGAAAATAAGATCTTATTACCTCCTCTACTGCCACTTCCAACAATGTCTTCTCTCTACGTCCTCCCGACTCACCTTTCACCCGGAACTTCCTATTTATACCTGACATCACTTCCTGTCTGTATTCCATAGAGATTCCCTGTCTGGGTAGATGTGAGATCACAGAGGAACTGCAGCCCTGAGAACCGTCTGGTAGTGTGAACACGGCCTTGTGCTGTGTGTGTATGTACTGTATATCCTTATAGATGGGTCATCTCCACTCCCACCAAGGGAGAATATAAAGTCCAGCCTTTCTCAGCCAGAGTTCCTCCAAAGCTATTGTGGAGCCACTTATTAGGAGGATGATGGAGATCTGGTGAGCACACAATCGGAGTGTGAGCTCCAAGAGAGAACGGGATTGATGTTTGGGGAAGGAGGTGTTTTGTAACCACTACGCACGGTTTCCTGGAGCATATACTGAGATTTGGAGGAAGAAGCTCTGGAGGTTTGGAGACATTTATTGGTGGTGATATCGTTTATTGAAGTATAAAGGAGATGTTGGATGGACTTTGATGTCACTTTATGGTTGGTCACTGGATACTGATGAGGTGAAACGCGTCGATAATTTATCACAGATGTTTTCACATTTTTACTTTGATGGTAAGAGGGCGGGGTTTATGGATGTAAGGGGAGGGGTCATTGTATTTATCACCCATTTCCCGATCCTGGACAATGCAAGAAGCTGACACTCTATAAGAAGTCTTGTCTCTGCCAGCTGGGGAAATAGTGAGTGGGAAAACTAGTTGTTGAGACATAGAAAGGGAAATGGGTACTAATAGGCTGCAGGAGATCTACTGAGACATAGAAAGGGAAATGGGTGCTAATAGGCTGCAGGAGATCTACTGAGACATAGAAAGGGAAATGTGTGCTAATAGGCTGCAGGAGATCTACTGAGACATAGAAAGGGAAATGGGTGCTAATAGGTTGCAAGAAAACTGATAGGAATAAAGGAGGGGGTTAAAAAGAAGCAGATCTCCTACAGCCTATTGTTAACCCTCCCCCCCCCCCCCACACACACACACACACACACACACTTTTTTCAGCAAATCTCCTGCAGCCTATTACTATCTATTTCTTCTGCTGAGAATAAAATGGTGGTGGAATTATTATTTTTTTCTTTATTTCTTTTTATTTTTCTTACTAAGTTGTGCATTTATGTACCACCCACCAGAACATTATACCGACCATCCAGAACATTATACTACCCACCAGAACATTATACCGACCATCCAGAACATTATACCACCCACCAGAACATTATACCACCCACCAGAACATTATACCACCTACCAGAACATTATACCCACTCACCAGAACACTATACCCACCCACCAGAACATTATACCCACCCACCATAACATTATACCACCCACCAGAACATTATACCTACCCACCATATCATTATACCCACCCACCAGAACATTATACCTACCCACCCGAACATTATACCACCCACCAGAACATTATACCACCCACCAGAACATTATACCCACCCACCATATCATTATACCCACCCACCAGAACATTATACCTACCCACCCGAACATTATACCACCCACCAGAACATTATACCCACCCACCAGAACATTATACCTACCCACCAGAACATTATACCACCCACCAGAACATTATACCACCCACCAGAACATTATACCCACCCACAAGAAAATTATACCAATCCACCAGAACATTATACCTACCCACCAGAACATTATACCTACCCACCAGAACATTATACCACCCACCAGAACATTATACCCACCCACCAGAACATTATACCTACCCACCAGAACATTATACCACCCACCAGAACATTATACCTACCCACCAGAACATTATACCCACTCACCAGAACACTATACCAACCCCACCAGAACATTATACCACCCACCAGAACATTATACCTACCCACCAGAACATTATACCTACCCACCAGAACATTATACCTACCCACCAGAACATTATACCTACCCACCAGAACATTATACCACCCACCAGAACATTATACCCACCCACCAGAACATTATACCTACCCACCAGAACATTATACCACCCACCAGAACATTATACCTACCCACCAGAACATTATACCCACTCACCAGAACACTATACCAACCCCACCAGAACATTATACCACCCACCAGAACATTATACCTACCCACCAGAACATTATACCTACCCACCAGAACATTATACCTACCCACCAGAACATTATACCTACCCACCAGAACATTATACCTACCCACCAGAACATTATACCACCCACCAGAACATTATACCACCCACCAGAACATTATACCCACCCACCATAACATTATACCACCCACCAGAACATTATACCCACCCACAAGAAAATTATACCAATCCACCAGAACAGGGCTTCCCAAACTTTTTTGGGCCGAGACCCACTTCTGAATACAGTTATTTTTCGGGACCCACTTGCTTGTAATTGAATATTGTAAAGCGCTACGGAATTTGTTGGCGCTATATAAATGTAAATAATAATAAGAATGCATATTTTAAAGGGAGGGGGATGTTAAATTAAAAATATCAATTTATTTTTGAATACACTTAATATTTAAATAAATATAAGGCTATATGGCACTCATTCTCCTTATTCTACCAGCGGTCCACAGTGAAGGTGAAGCCCCTGTTTGAATGTATATGATCTCAAAAGGGGATCAAATATAGCGCTTGCTTAAAAAACTCTGATTCCCAAATAAATATATTAAAGCATCACATGACCATAAAAATTCTCTCATTAATGTTGTAAATCAGTGCAAGGTGTGCAAAATGGTGCAAATAAATAAGGTATGAATGTATAAATATAAATTCATATGATATAGTAAAATATAATAAATGTGACGAAAATAAATACGGTATAAATGTATAAATATGAATTCATATAATATAGTGAAATATATAAAGTGTGACGAGAAGCCTCTCTGTATAAATATATAAATATGACTGATAAATCAAAGTTAAATTATCCAAAATGTGGAGGTAACTTCTGTGTTACAAAACTCCAAACAAACTTATATTGAATATATAATCATAAAAAAGTCCATTCAGTATAAAGTGACTAGTGTGCTTCAAATAAATCCACAAAGTATTAGAGTGACTCCTGTGCTCCAAAATAATAAAAGGAATAATTGTCCTTAGTGGCAGGTGTATCCTCAATTTCAGGTGTAAGTAATATATTCATCAGGCAAAATCCTTTTATATATATAAGTGAATTGACTCACTTACCAGAACGGGTGGGTTCTGTATGCCGTATGGCACCAGAACCTTTCAAGCTTGTGAAGCTGTATATGAGGGGAAAAAAAAAAAGGGACTCCAAATGGTGTAATAACGCTTTAAAGAGTCTTTATTTCTTCCAAATAATAGAATTTAAAATTAGCAGCGTCCCTGGTGGGCTAGCGGTACGGGCTGCTTGGTTCTCCTCGCGGAATAACGCTAAAAGACAACCGACTTCCGGTTTGCGCTCCATCTGCCGTGACGCAATGACGCTGTGAGGTCCAAGCTGACGCGTTTCGTCACTTCCGGGGACGTCCTCAGAGCTCGGATAAGGGTTTGGTATGGATTTTGGGGGGACCCCATGCCCTTTTTTTGGCATGGGGCTACCCTCAAATTCCATACCAGACCCGAAGGGCCTAGGGGGGAACCCCACGTCGTTTTTTTTCCCATTTTGGCGTGGAGTTCCCCCGCAAGATTCTCACAGCGCAAGTCGCACCGCAAGTAGGATCAGGATCCTAAACCGACTTGCGGTGCACCTTCCATTCAAATCAATAGGCTCCCATAGGGAACCATGGATTTTGAATGGAGGCAGAAAAAACGCTGCTAAAAGCGACGTGGCCAAACGTGCAATAACGCAAATGGAAAAAGCTACTAAAAGCACGTTTTTATAGCTGCTTTTTCCTGGCTTTAGAATTGGCTCTGCAGCTCATTTTTTCTGGCGCCCAGTGTGCATGAGGGCTAACACTTTACTTCGTGGCTCAGTCAATGAACAGTCTAGGGGTTGTGGTTGTTTTTGTTATTTTATTATAAATAGGGATGGGAGAAGGGATGAGTGGAATATTCCGGAACTTTTCACAATTCACTATTCACAATTCTGAGGATTTCTATCTGAAGATGCAGCCAGGCTGCTAATTTCACCTTGCCACTAGATGAATTGTAGATACTGAGTCTCTGAACAAAAGACTTGGTTGCACACTATCTTCAGGGTACTCGCCTAGCACCCCCTTTCATTCCACCAGCTGACACCCGTCCTCTGACTACTCTACTCCGGGTGGCCCCCTTCCTGGTCAGGCCCTTAGACACGATCCCCTTTACTCATGATAATGTTTTTCTAGGTTCTCCAGTGTTTTAACCCCTCTAGTCAGCTCTCCAGGACCTCTGGGTTCAGCTCCTTCCTTCTGGCTCACCAGGCCAACTGCCTGTGCCCATACACAGACTGCTACAGAAGAGGAGGCACCCTCCTTTTGGGACTCTGCTCACCAGCCAAAGACCCCGAACACATGTGCTCCTGGCTTTTATACCACACCCCACAATGCTCTGAGACAGCAGTCTGTTCCAACCACTGGGGCTGTAGGAAAGCCTGTGTGCCCATTGGTCAGGTTTCCTCCACTGTCCAACATGCCTCCATATTGGACCAGTGGGGACACGCCCCAGACCAGATGAATCACACACTGAGCACCATGAGCAGACCTAACTCATAGATCCTGCTCCCTGTTAGGCAAAGAGCAATATAGATTTTGCCTACTGCTCCTCTGATAGGCAGACAGAGCCAAAACTATACTCTCTAACTAGCATCTACCTAGGAGGGTGCTGCATAAGTCACCCTTTTGCTGCCATCAAGGCATGGACTCCACCAGGCAAAGCATCACGCTGCCTCTGCCAGCTTGCCTTCTTCCCATACTGCATCCTGGTGCCATCTCTTCCCCAGGTAAGTAACACACACAAACTCAGCCATCCACACGGTCTAACAGAAAACATCATTCTTCAGACCAGGCCACCTTTTTCCATTGCTCTGTGCTCCAGTTCTTATTCCCGCTTGCCCATTGTAGGCTCTTTTGGCTGTGGACACGGGTCAGCATGGACACCTTGACCGGTCTGCCGCTACACAGCCCCATACACAACAAACTGTGATGAAAATTTTTTTTGCTTTCAACACATCAACTTCAGGGACAACATGTTCACCTGCTGCCTAATATATCCCACCAACTCTCAGATGCCATTGTAATGAGATAATCAATGTTATTCACTTTACCTGTCTGTAGTCATAATGTTAGGGCTGATCAGTGTACAGTACATACACACACAGCACAAGGCCGTGTTCACACTACAAGACGGTTCTCAGGCTGCAGTTCCTCTGAGCTCCACAAGGTGGTGATCTCACTTCTACCCAGACAGGAGATCTCTATGGAAGACAGACAGGAAGTGATGTCAGCTACAGACAGGAAGCAATGTCAGGTATGGAGAAGTGATGGCAGGTAAAAATAAGAACTTCTGGGCGAGAGGTGAGACGGGAGGAAGTAGAGAGGAGACATTGCTGGAAGAAGCAACAGAGGAGGTAATAAGATCTTATTTTCTATTTACACCCAGTAACCCCCACCCCCGTCATGTCCGTCCTCTTCCTCCATAGTCACTGTGACGTCTTTTATCTCCAGCAGATGATGATACACACATATATAGTGTGGGAACCTAGATTATCCCTTCAGGGTCAGAACATTTTCCCACTTATGGGACCGGAACATTCTCTTCATTTTGGAGATAAATTCTAGTAATATGTTCCTCTAAACCAGGGGTAGGCAAACTTTGAGAGGTAAGGATCTACCCAGACAACATGGAAGAAATGAACAATGGTCGGATCCTGCACCTAAAAAAAGCAAGCCCCCATATAAATAATGAAAACTTGGCAAAACCTTATAAAAACGAATGTCACTGTTGAATATCTTAGCCTACCTTAAATTTTTTTTTTTCAAATATTAACTTTTTATTCAGGAATTTTAAAAAGTACAAACAGGCAATTACATTGAACTTTTTTCAATATCATATATTTTCCATCTTAACATGCATTATAACTTCTGCTTTTACTATACCTTCAAATTCCCTTCTTTTTCCTTTTACCTTCCCACTTTCCCCTCCCTCCCTCCCCAAAAAAAAAAAAAAAAATAATAGATTATAATCCGGTGTACAGAGATGGGGCTGTTCCTTTTTATTCTCTCCTTTTCTTATCTAACTTTACTTATTTTACATATATTATTTCCCTTCTTCAGAACTTAGGAAATCATTCCATGCTTTCCAAAGTTTCTCATATTTTCCCTGTCTATTTTGTGTTGTGGCTATCAGTTCTTCTAATCTCCTATTGTCTTCTATCCTATTTATCCATTCTGTTATCGGTGGAGGTTGTATTTTTTTCCAGTGACCCGAAATACCTGCCTTAGCCGCATTTACTAGATGTGGGATTAACGAACTCTCATATTTAGTTGCTGGTATATCCGAGATATTTAATAAGAAAAAAGATGGGCTATCTTCTATTTCATATTCTACTACTTTCTGAACTATAGATCTCACTTTTGCCCAGTACGTTTTTATCTTAGAACAGGACCAGAAGATATGATATAATGTGCCCACTTCTTTTTCGCATCTCCAACATAAGTTAGATTGGTTTGGGTACCATTTTTGTAATTTCTTGGGTGTGGTATACCATCTTGTTATAAGTTTATAGTTCATCTCTTGCGTTTTGGTGCATTTGACAGGGCCAAAGACGAATCTCAATATCCTCTGGATCTGTTCTTTTGTCAGCTTCCAATTCAAATCTCCCTCCCACTTTCTCACCCAGGGTAATTCCGGTTGTTCCTCCGGATTTGTCAATAATCCGTATGCGGTCGATAAGGTGCGTGTTAGGTTCCCTGGTTTTACGCATGCCTGCTCGAATTTAGTTAATATCCTATCGTACTCCTCTGGGTTCGGTATGGATACTAGGTAATGGTGTAATTGAATAGCCTGCCAGAATGGTAAGTTATATGGGCCTTCCTCTTCCATCAATTTAGTCACCGAGGGCCATTTTTTTGTGTTAAAAAAGATGACGCCTGAGTCTGTCCTTTTTCCCTTAATGTTATGAACCGTTTACTGTCTAGTCCCGGGGGGAACAGAGGGTTACCTAATATTGGGTATAAAGGGGATCTATTTGTTGTTAATTTAGCATATATGTTTGGTCTTGTACAAATACGTAGCGTGTTTCCTATTATTGGATGGTGCTTTAAGTTTTTGGGTAGGTCCTGGTAGCACCATTGTTAAATATTTATCCCAAATTCATAATTCGGCACTCATTGGAATTATATTATATTCACAGCAAGCTTGCAAAATATATGTGATTTTATGATTAATCATAGTATTAATTATGTGTGAATGACCTTGATCCAGTGATTAACAATGGAGTTCTTCATCTGAGCTGAGACAGTAAAATGTCAGATAATTCTGGAGTATGTAGCTAGTTGGAAGATGACATATAAGGTATCTGTGGGATAGTATGTCATGGGAAGTCTAGAATAGGATCCATATGTAATACTAGGAATGACATATATTAGTTTAAATAATGTTAGTTAAGGACTAAAGTAATCCCAGTCATAATTCCTAATATGTATATGACCAAAAAGCTGATTAGTCTTGAACTACTTTGATTGACAAGCCCACATGTAACACTCTATTCTTGTACGTCTAATGTGGCTGACGTCATGTTAAATAACCATAATTTATCTTACACAATAAGTAACATATATAACCAACTTATACGACTTGTATAACTTTAAGTAAATACATACAAATACGATTAATTATGACTGGGATTACTTTAGTCCTTAACTAACATTATTTAAACTAATATATGTCATTCCTAGTATTACATATGGATCCTATTCTAGACTTCCCATGACATACTATCCCACAGATACCTTATATGTCATCTTCCAACTAGCTACATACTCCAGAATTATCTGACATTTTACTGTCTCAGCTCAGATGAAGAACTCCATTGTTAATCACTGGATCAAGGTCATTCACACATAATTAATACTATGATTAATCATAAAATCACATATATTTTGCAAGCTTGCTGTGAATATAATATAATTCCAATGAGTGCCGAATTATGAATTTGGGATAAATATTTAACAATTCCCCCTGAATTATGATTAATCATACTAAAATAATAAATCCACACAAAACATTCGTATCTCATTTACACAACCTTGTATCAAATGATCAAACACAATATTCTTCAGAACTGAACCAGCCAGAAATAACTCTCCTTCTAAACTCTTCTTCTTCCTCTTGGATCTAACTATTCAAATTTCTAAAATAATTATATAGATTTTTAAATCTGTATAACATAATAATTGATAACAATAATGAATAATAATTGTAATAATAATAATAATAATTAAATTATGTAATATTATATTTCCATATTTGTGCCTAAATAGTATTTTAGCTCTTTGGAAATATACTTGTCATAACTTACTAATTTTCTTCTTTTTTAAGAGTGATATATTTTCTTAACTTATTAACAAAGGATGTTCTATTTACTAGAATGATAATGAAGTTTTAACCTAAAAATATTCAATATATGAATAAGGAAAAATAAAATAAAAATAATAATAATGATACTCTTAACTTAATATGAACATTAGTTTCAAAATAATTGGATAATCAAAAATGTATATGTGAAAAAAATAATGTTTCAGTCCTTATTTTTATCTGTAATAGATAAAGTTTCTTCTGATGAATCCTTTCTTCATGTAATGTTTTTGAAATATGTTCTTCTTTAATGTTCTCTTAGGTTAGAAAAACCTTGTGTTTAAGATAAAACAGTCATAAATATGAAGTATAAATCCTTCGTCCAATCTTCTCGAAAAGATCTCTTCTTCAACTTTGGATTTTTTGATATTATCTTTGCGCTTCTCAGGAGCTTATTATCCTCCATATTTATTTGGTTTTAAACACCATTCTGTAAAAGAAATGCAGTATCATTGCTTTGGCATAAACAATTTACATTATTCTTTTACCCTTTTTTTTTTCTTTTCTTCAACAAATGTTAAAACATTATGGGACAAAAGTTTCATGAATTTGTAAAACTATATGTGAAATAATACTTTATATGTTTCTTCAAGAAAAACTTCTGTTTGAAATGTACTGTACTCATTCTGTCTAAGATGTCCTAAACTATAATACAAATATCCTATGAAGTTTTTAGGTGTGACAGAACGCAACATCTCCTTTTGGTCATGACACAAAATCTTGTTTTCACAAACAAAGAAAGGTTTTGTATCACCCCAGAGATGACAATGGACTATGCCTTTGTTCTCATCTCTTTAAATTTAGAAATATGCGTAACTGTTTTCTGTGTTGAAGCACTTATGCTAGTGTTAGACTGTTCTGCAGTAACAAGTACTGGTTCAATACTTTTCTCAGCTCTTATGCTGGAAACACGAGGTACAGACTTCTCAGATACAGCTGTATAAACATGTTCTTGTGTGTTTACCTTAAAATGTCTTGTTACACCTATCTGAATGTTTTTAGATGAAAATGTTCTAATCCATTGAGGATACATTTCTCGATATACTCCATCTTTCTCAAAAATATCTTTTAGTGAGCAATCAGATGTCTCTAAAATTATCTTGTTTGATTTCACTATGCTCTCTGTAGCTTTAATTGCATAGTAAACACTTAGCAGTTGCTTTACATCTGACTCAAAAGTTTTTTCCAAAAATGATAAAACTCTGGAGAAATAGGCAATTATTTTCTCCTTACCATCTTTTAGTTGAGACAACTTTACTGAGATTGCATTTTCAGATACATGAGTTTTCAAAACAAAAGGTACTTCAGAACAAACCTCAATTGTACTTAACATTGGAGCATTTTGCAAATGTTTTTTCAACACGTCAAACGCATATTTCTCATTTGGACCCCATTGGTCAACTACATTACCTTTATTCCTCAAAAGATTATATAGTGGGTTAGCTTTCTCTGCGAAACTGTTTACAAATTCTCTACAATTATTTATTTTATTCAAAAATTGATGCAATGCCTTTTGAGTTGTTGGAGTTGGGATAGAAGTAATATCTCTAATTGTTTCTTGTAACAACTGTCTCTTTCCTTGACTAATTTGCATGTGAAGGTATTTCACCTGACTTTTCATCAGCTGAACTTTTGCCGTGTTTAATTTTAGACCTGCAAGTTGTAACAACGTAAACAACTCAGACAAAAGAGCAATATGTTCATCAATTTTTTCAGTACTCAGCAGAATCGTATCCACATGCTGAAAAATACATTCTGGCCTTGAAAATTTTGACAATATTTTTGCTATAGTTTCGTGAACTACACCATCACCAATACCTAGGCCAGGTATTAATCGAGTGAACGTATAACTCTCTTTGTTGAATGTGAACGCAAGTTTGTATTGACAACTTTTAGTTAAAGGGATTGAAAAATGACTGTTAGAGATTTCTAATACCGAAAACACTTTAGCTTTGATATTCAAATTTAGCTTTAGGTTGGATTTATCAGGAATGACCGTGTTATTTGTGACATGTTTGTTCAATGTCGTTAGGTCAACTGATAAAGAATATGAATTATCAGCTTTTTTGATAGGCCAAATACTATTATTTACCACTGATTGTGCTTTCTTTACAATTCCTAGTTGTTCAAACTCTTGAATAATGGCAGAAAGTGGACCAAGTGATTCTAGTGGTAACTCATACTGATTATGAAGTTCTGAATCTTTTCCTTCAATATTCAGTTCAGTATTTTTCAAAGTCCCTATGTCATTTTTGAACTTTGACCACAAACATGGAAAACATTGTACCACTTCCGTTAAAACACAATTGCCATCAGTATTAGGCCATTTTTGTTCTGAGGACATATCAGTAATGGAACCAACATTACTGTACACAGAGGGATCAATTAGCACTGATTTGGGCCTAGATGGATCTTTCCAAATACTTTTATTAGCCAAATCAATCACCCACTTTTGTTTGTTGATTACATCACTGCCAAGTATATTCTCTGCACCGTGACAAAACCAAATGTCAATGTTAGTTTTAACTTGTCCGGGCACTTCAAATGTTACATTAGACATCTGTCTAGCAGTGGATTTACTTGTATTTTTAAAACCCATAATATGACATATAGGGGTATTTGGTTTCACAGGTATGTTTTCTCTTGTTAGGCTAATTTCAGCTCCGCTATCAATGAGAAAATTCATTTTTTTACCATTCAGAAAAGCTTGTATATGTGGTCTACCATTCTCATCCAATATAATTGGTGCAACATATTCTAATGGTAGAGAAATTGAAGGTCGATGTGATTCTAATTTTGGCAATGGCAATAAACCATTTTTGTCAGTGACAGCTCCTTTTGCCATGTTGTCTGAACTGCTGTGAACAGTTAAATTACTGATCTGTTTGACTTCGGTGGCATAAGGCAATTCAGTCAAAAATATATCTTGACATAATAAAGCAGGCTGTTCAAAAGCTGCTTTTTCATTCTCCGTGTCTTGTGAGTCTCTCTTAAGTTTACAACAATGTTTTTTCATATGGCCAACTTTATGACAATAAAAACATGTGATAGACTCTCCTTGTCTCACTTGCCTACAGCTGTCGTCGTCATTCTCGCTGAGATCTGTAGTATCTGACATGTCTCCAGTCAGACTATTGTCGTCACATTGAATCATAGCTACCTCATTTGTGTGATTGCTCTGTTTCAATTGTCTCCTAACTTTATCAATGAAGCTTACTATATCGTTCAAATTTTGTCGTTCCTGTGCTATGGCTAATGAAGTTGGGTCAAGGTAATTGAACTTTTTCACAAATGAATATATCAATCCAGTGTCACTCTCATCGTCTACACCCAAAATCATTTTATATGCTTTGCAAAATTTAATCTTAAATTCAAACGGGTCTTCGTCTACAGTAGTTTGTAATAATTCTAACATTTCTATGGACGGTACTTCTTCACCAGTCGTGCATAGTAACAATTGTTGCAATCTGTCCATTGCGTCACTATGTCTCTCCTGACCTTGGTCATCAGTAACAGGAGACTTTGTTAACCGTCGAGCATACTGTGCCGGTAACCAAAGGTAAAATATATGATTACGTTGCTCATCTTTCAAATTGTATCTGTCAGTGTACGACTCAAATACATCTGCGTTGTGAAACGCATTCAAATTCAAATTATATGGTGGGATATCATTTAAAACTTTCATTAGTTGGTCATGTATTTGCAACTTTAGTTTTGCAGTCCTATATAATAATTTTTTATGTTTAATCTCTGTTTCGTCATCAGCATCAACTTTCTCAATTTCCGAACTTTGAGGAATATAAGGTTGAGCCTTTGACTTGCATTCAGTCTTTTTGTCACCTGTTGTTATTACAGCAATCTGTCTACTGTCATTCTGTAACCTTAACAAAAGATTTTTAGATTCTATTTGTTTTTCAAGATCCTCTATGCAATTACAAAGAATCTCACAGTTTGGACAGTTGAGGGAATATTGGGACACATTTCCATGTATTCCTGTGTTCTGTACATTGTTAGTCTCTGTCTGATTTAATGTGCAAACATTTTTGGCAGGTATAGTAATAACCATCTTATTAAATACTCTTACTAACTGTAACACATTATTTATCTTTTTTCGTAATTTGTTCATAATAAACCTGGATTTGTCAATCTTTGTATTGGCCTGTAAACATTCATTGTACATATATTCCCATAAGTGACTGTCATTTGGATAAAAAGACACACCTTTAAATGCTAGCTTGCTTTCTCTAGCTAAGTCATCAATAAATTCCATAATTGTTTACTCACCGTGATCAGAAGATTTTCTCGTCTTCAGTCGGCTCAATCACTGGACGTCTTGTCCACATCTGATGAATCAAACGCCTTTTTCTGTCTAGGTTCTTTGATCGTTGATTCCCCGAGACATGGCAATCATGAAATCGTGTAAGTCTCCACCCGTTTGGCAGGTATTGGGGATCAATTACGACTATGGCTGGCTTGCCAAATGTAAAATATAGAATATATCTCTATATTTTAATCTCTTTAGGCGTTTCAATTTGAGTAGCATTGATAGCCAGACTGACTTTAAAAACAAAGTGTGATTTTATTCAAACACACTTGGCATCAACAATACAATGTAAAAGGTATGACAGTTCAGTTCAGTTCAGTGTAGGTAAAAATATGAAGAATAAAAACAATAATTCATGGAAAAATGTGTTCAGCCTGAATTCATGGCAATATAGACATGTGTGATCCTCAGTGGATTTACTTGTATTTTTAAAACCCATAATATGACATATAGGGGTATTTGGTTTCACAGGTATGTTTTCTCTTGTTAGGCTAATTTCAGCTCCGCTATCAATGCTAATCGTCCAGAAACGCCTTAAGAGATTAAAATATAGAGATATATTCTATATTTTACAACCATATAGCTCTTTTCAAGTTTACCTCTGTCTGTGCTTGTTCCAATTCCACCCATACTTTAAACTCTGAAGTATGCCACCAATCTAATATCCTGCTTACATGTGTGGCCTGGTAATAGGCTCTTATATCTGGGAATGCTAGGCCCCCCTTTTTTTTTTGGCAGAGACAAGATTCTCCGTGCTATGCATGCTTTTTTATGGGACCAAATATACTTTAGAAATAATGAGTTTATCGCCATAAAGAATTTATTTGGTATCTTAACTGGTAGTGCTCAGAAAAGATACAAAAATTTTGGGAGTACAATCATCTTCAGCAGGTTGCACTTGCCGAACCATGACTGCATCCCCCCATGCCATTGTTCTAGCAAATTCTTAGTCATCGCTATCAGGGGCAGGAACTTGAGATCATATAGTCGTGTTAGTTTTGTTGGTATAAATGTCCCCAAATATCTCACTGCTGTTTCATTCCACTTGAAGTCAAAATTATTTTTCAATGTTTGTATTTGGGTTGATGGTATTCCCAACTCCCATTGCTTCTGACTTCCCAAAATTGATTTTCAAATTCGAATCTGCTCCATATTTTTTAAATTCCTGTATCAAATTCGGTAGCGAGATATTTGGGTTAGTCAGCGAGAATAACATGTCGTCCGCGTAGGCCAAGGGTGTAGGAGCCCACACAAATCTGGGGGGGGGACAGCATTTTTACTCGCCAGGTATATGCTTTTTCAGTAAACTGCGAGAGAGAGAGAGTGTGTGCGTGTGCATGAATTTTTTTTAATTATTTAAAAAAAGCAAAAGAGTTTAAAGGAAGCTGCACCCAACTAAAACCCTCCCAACCACCCCCAACCCCATATCCCTGTTGCCTGTAGGTGAACACCTCCACCAGCACAGTATGTAACCAAAGGTGACATAGATCTACATCAAAACCTGAACATATTAAAGTTTTAATCCACTGCTTAACAGGCTGGGTGATACAAATTAACAGCAAAACCTGAACATATTAAAGTCTGAAGCCACTGCAGGCTGGCCTGGGAAGGGTTAAGCTCAAAGAAGAGGGTCACAAATAATTGAAGCTGCTGAAGAACCTAGTGACTATTCAAGCCCAGCTCCCATGCCTTTAAATAAAAGTTTTCTGAAGTAGTGGAGAAGTGCTGGAGATCTAGGAAGAGACTGAGAAGAGGTCTATATGAAGCCCCCCACACCACTAAAAGAGAAATAGAGCCCAAGTCCACATGCTGACAACACACCCAGAAGTAGCAAAGCCTTCTCTGTGTCTCTAATACCAAGCCTAATTAAAGAAAGAAAAAAAAATCTAGCTCAGCTAAGGGTGGGGAGGGGGGATCCCCAGAATACTTAGCTGATCTGTGAAGCAGAACCCCCTTGTATTGTCGCACCCCCCCCTCCTCCTCCTAGGAATATGAAGGGGGTCTGGGGTCATTGAGACAAACGAGAAAGCAGCGACTAAAGCAGAACTTGCTGGGCTTTGGATGGGGGTGCAAGGGAAGGGGGGAGTGGGGGTGCAAGGCTTCTCAGCTAGCTAGCCCCGCATGCATGCAGCTGCCTGCTGCTGGGTGGCTTAGGCTGCTCGCTGTTGTGCTTGCCTGTCCAGCTCTTTGCCTGTAATCTGAGCCTGCAGAGGCTGAGGAGAGGGAGGGGGGGAGTCCCAGGGGACGGAGAAGAAAAGAGAGAAAAGCTAGCGGTCTGTGTTGTCACTCCTTGCCTACAGGAACCGTGAAGCTGCACAAAGTTTTGAGCAAGCCTGCCTGCAGAGGTAGGGGGACTCCAGCAAACCCCCCCAGAAAAGCTGCAACTCACCCATGGCCACGGAGAGAGAGGAGAAGACCTGGGACTAAGTGAAACCGGAAGGAGATCCCGGAGTGCTGACTACGCTGTTCGTGGTGTAGTTAACAGCACTCTCCAAGTACTAAACTGGGGGGGATTTCCCCATACCTGTCCCCCCCGCATTATTTCCTGGGGGGGATGTGTCCCCCCCGTCCCCCCCCCGGTTCCTACGCCCATGGCGTAGGCGGCTATTTTAAATTGTTTTTCTTTTACTCTCACCCCTTCGATGTCTGGGTTAAGGCGGACTTTACAAAGGAAGGGTTCCAATGTTAAGGCAAAGAGGAGAGGTGATAATGGGCACCCTTGCCTAGTGCCATTCTTTACTGGGAACGCATTTGATATTAACCCATTGGCTTTTACCCTAGCTACCGGGTTTGTATAGACTCTAGTTATCTTATCTAGCTTAAAATTTAGCTTCAGTGAGAAACTCGGCATTCACATTCATTCCCAATTTTTTTTCATGTTTGGGGGATTAATATGTTACCCCCACAAAGCAGACCATCTGGTACTGCAGGCCTCGCTATCTGCTCTGATTCCTGGCCAGTGTCAGTAGGATGTAGGGCAGTGTACAGAGGTCAGTAGGATGTAGGGCAGTATACAGAGGTCAGTAGTATGTAGGGCAGTATACAGAGGTCAGTAGTATGTAGGGCAGTGTACAGAGGTCAGTAGTATCTAGGGCAGTGTACAGAGGTCAGTAGGATGCAGGGCAGTGTACAGAGGTCAGTAGTATATAGGGTAGTGTACAGAGGTCAGTAGTAGGTAGGGCAGTGTACAGAAGTCAGTAGTATGTAGGGCAGTGTACAGAGGTCAGTAGTAGGTAGGGCAGTGTACAGAGGTCTGTAGTATGTAGGGCAGTGTACAGAGGTCAGTAGTATGTAGGGCAGTGTACAGAGGTCAGTAGCATGTAGAGCAGTGTACAGAGGTCAGTAGGATGTAAGGCAGTGTACAGAGGTCAGTAGTAGGTAGGGCAGTGTACAGAGGTCAGTAGTAGGTAGGGCAGTGTACAGAGGTCAGTAGTATGTAGGGCAGTGTACAGAGGTCAGTAGGATGTAGGGCAGTGTACAGAGGTCAGTAGTAGGTAGGGCAGTGTACAGAGGTCAGTAGTAGGTAGGGCAGTGTACAGAGGTCAGTAGTATATAGGGTAGTGTACAGAGGTCCGTAGTAGGTGGGGCAGTGTACAGAGGTCAGTAGTAGGTAGGGCAGTGTACAGAAGTCAGTAGTATGTAGGGCAGTGTACAGAGGTCAGTAGTAGGTAGGGCAGTGTACAGAGGTCTGTAGTATGTAGGGCAGTGTACAGAGGTCAGTAGTATGTAGGGCAGTGTACAGAGGTCAGTAGCATGTAGAGCAGTGTACAGAGGTCAGTAGGATGTAGGGCAGTGTACAGAGGTCAGTAGTAGGTAGGGCAGTGTACAGAGGTCAGTAGTAGGTAGGGCAGTGTACAGAGGTGAGTAGTAGGTAGGGCAGTGTACAGAGGTCAGTAGTATGTAGGGCAGTGTACAGAGGTCAGTAGGATGTAGGGCAGTGTACAGAGGTCAGTAGTAGGTAGGGCAGTGTACAGAGGTCAGTAGTAGGTAGGGCAGTGTACAGAGGTCAGTAGGATGTAGGGCAGTGTACAGAGGTCAGTAGTTAGTAGGGCAGTGTACAGAGGTCAGTAGGATGTAGGGCAGTGTACAGAGGTCAGTAGTAGGTAGGGCAGTGTACAGAGGTCAGTAGTAGGTAGGGCAGTGTACAGAGGTCAGTAGTAGGTAGGGCAGTGTACAGAGGTCTGTAGTATGTAGGGCAGTGTACAGAGGTCAGTAGTATGTAGGGCAGTGTACAGAGGTCAGTAGCATGTAGAGCAGTGTACAGAGGTCAGTAGGATGTAAGGCAGTGAACAGAGGTCAGTAGTAGGTAGGGCAGTGTACAGAGGTCAGTAGTAGGTAGGGCAGTGTACAGAGGTCAGTAGGATGTAGGGCAGTGTACAGAGGTCAGTAGTAGGTAGGGCAGTGTACAGAGGTCAGTAGTAGGTAGGGCAGTGTACAGAGGTCAGTAGTAGGTAGGGCAGTGTACAGAGGTCAGTAGGATGTAGGGCAGTGTACAGAGGTCAGTAGGATGTAGGGCAGTGTACAGAGGTCAGTAGTAGGTAGGGCAGTGTACAGAGGTCAGTAGTAGGTAGGGCAGTGTACAGAGGTCAGTAGTAGGTAGGGCAGTGTACAAAGGTCAGTAGTATTTAGGGCAGTGTACGGAGGTCAGTAGTATGTTGGGCAGTGTACAGAGGTCAGTAGTATGTTGGGCAGTGTACAGAGGTCAGTAGGAGGTAGGGCAGTGTACAGAGGTCAGTAATACTTGGGGCAGTGTACAGAGGTCAGTAGTATGTAGGGCAGTGTACAGAGGTCAGTAGGATGTAGAGCAGTGTACAGAGGTCAGTAGGATGTAGGGCAGTGTACAGAGGTCAGTAGTATGTAGGGCAGTGTACAGAGGTCAGTAGTATTTAGGGCAGTGTACAGAGGTCATTAGTATGTAGGGCAGTGTACAGAGGTCAGTAGTAGGTAGGGCAGTGTACAGAGGTCAGTAGTAGGTAGGGCAGTGTACAGAGGTCAGTAGTATATAGGGTAGTGTACAGAGGTCAGTAGGAGGTAGGGCAGTGTACAGAGGTCAGTAATACGTAGGGCAGTGTACAGAGGTCAGTAGTATATAAGGCAGTGTACAGAGGTCAGTAGGATGTAGAGCAGTGTACAGAGGTCAGTAGGATGTAGAGCAGTGTACAGAGGTCAGTAATACGTAGGGCAGTGTACAGAGGTCAGTAGTATGTAGGGCAGTGTACAGAGGTCAGTAGTATGTAGGGCAGTGTACAGAGGTCAGTAGGAGGTAGGGCAGTGTACAGAGGTCAGTAATACGTAGGGCAGTGTACAGAGGTCAGTAGTATATAAGGCAGTGTACAGAGGTCAGTAGGATGTAGAGCAGTGTACAGAGGTCAGTAGGATGTAGAGCAGTGTACAGAGGTCAGTAGGATGTAGAGCAGTGTACAGAAGTCAGTAGTATGTAGGGCAGTGTGCAGAGGTCAGTAGTATGTAGGGCAGTGTACAGATTTTAGTAAAATGTAGGGCTGCGTACAGGGGTCAGTAGTAGGGATAGACCGATTATCGGCAAGGCCGATACAACGGGGGGCCGATATGCCAGCCAGCCAGCCACAGGACCTGTACCAGCCAGCCACGCACAGGCCCTGTACCAGCCAGCCAGCCACCCACAGGCCCTGTACCAGCCACCCACAGCCCCTGTGCCAGGCACCTACCCACCACAGGGTGCCAGCCAGCCACCCACAGGCCCTGAACCAGCCAGCCACAGGCCCTGTATCAGCCAGCCAGCCACAGGCCCTGTACTAGCCAGCCAGCCACCCACAGGCCCTGTACCAGCCAGCCAGCCACAGGCCCTGAACCAGCCAGCCACAGGCCCTGTAACAGCCAGCCACCCACAGGCCCTGTGCAAGACACCCACCTACCACAGGGTGGCAGCCAGCCAGTCTGTCACCACAGGGTGCCAGCGAGCCAGCCACCCACCATAGGGGGCTATACAGCAAGCCACCCACCACCGGGTGCCAGACAGCCAGCCACCCACCACAGGGTGCCAGACAGCAAGCCACCCACCACAGGGTGTCAGACAGCCAGCCACCCACCACAGGGTGCCAGCAAGCCAGCCATTAACCACTTAAGCCCCGGAGGATTTTCCTGCTAAAAGACCAGGGGGTATTTTGCGATTCGGCACTGCGTGACTTTAACGGACAATTGCGCGGTCGTGCGACGCTGTACCTAAACTAATTTGACGTCCTTTTTTTCCCACAAACAGAGCTTTCTTTTGGTGGTATTTGATCACCTGTGCGATTTTTTGATCACGCGCTATAAACAAAAAAAGAGCGACAATTTTGCAAAAATAGCAATATTTTTCACATTTTTTTATATGAAATTCCCCCAAAAAAAAATGTAAAAATCAAAATTTTTTAACATTTTCGGCCAATTTGTTTTATCCTACCTATATTTGGTAAAAAAAATCGCAAAAAGCGTATTTTGATTGGTTTGCGCAAAAGTTATCGCGTTTACTAACAAAGGGAAAGATTTTTGTCATTTTTGTTGTTTTTTTTTTAACGCGTAATGGCGGCGATCTGCGATTTTTTTTTTTTGCGGTACTGCGACATTGCGGCGGACAGATCGGACCCTTGACTGACATTTTTGACACTTTTGGGGTTACCAGTGACATTTCTACAGTAATCAGTGCTATACATATGCACTGTTACTGTAAAAATACACTGGCAGTGAAGGGGTTAACTTTATTTGGGAGGGAGGGGCTGTGTGTGTCCCTAGGGGCGTGATTCTTACTGTGATTGGCTGTGGCTCTAGCTGTAAGGACACTGATCAACGGATCTACATACTAGATCCGTGTGATCAGTGTCTTTACAGCGAGGAGAATGACAGGCAGCTTGTTTACACAAGCTGCCTGACATTCTCCCTCTCCCCCGACGATCGCCGGGTGACCGGCGGACATCGGGTCCGCTGGTCACACGCGCGGGGGGGGTCCGTGACCGCGCCCGCTCCCCAGACCCTCCCAGGCTAGTGACGTTAATTAACGTCACTCTGCCTGGCAGGGGCTGACCGCCGCAGTAAATCTACTTGCGGCGGTCGGCAAGCGGTTAAGCATTAAACAAAAATTAACATGTTCAGTACCAGATTTGTGTAAAAAATTGTCTTTATTTTTCAAAACTTTAAATGTACAAATTATCGGCCCATATCGGCCGATACCGATACATTGTGACCAAAATATCGGTATCGGCCATGAAAAAACCATATCGGTCTATTCCTAGTCAGTAGGATGTAGGGCAATGTACAGATGTCAGTAGTATGTGAGGCAGTGTACAGAGGTCAGTAGTATGTAGGGCAGTGTACAGAGGTCAGTAGTATATACGGCAGGGTACAGAGGTCAGTAGTATGTAGGGCAATGTACAGAGGTCAGTAGTAGGTAGGGCAGTGTACAGAGGTCAGTAGTAGGTAGGGCAGCGTGCAGAGGTCAGTAGTATGTAGAGCAGTGTACAGAGGTCAGTAGGATGTAGGGCAGCGTGCAGAGGTCAGTAGTATGTAGGGCAGTGTACAGAGGTCAGTAGTATGTAGAGCAGTGCACAGAGGTCAGTAGGATGTAGAGCAGTGCACAGAGGTCAGTAGTATATAGGGCAGTGCACAGAGGTCAGTAGAATGTAGGGCAATGCACAGAGGTCAGTAGTATGTGTACAGGACAGTAGGACAGTGTACAGAACATAGGTGTGAGCAGCCCATTGCATTAGGGAGTGCACACCAAAGTTCAAACATACATGCCTTTTTCTGCATCCTCAGCTTCACTGGACAGTAAATGAATGGGAAGTGCTCTGTGCTGAGCAGCTTTCTGTTCATTCACAAACTGAAGCATAGTAAACACGGTTTACTATACGTAGGGACTCAGGAGGGCCTGGTACTGGGAGGTCAGGAGGATAGCACAGGGGGTTAGAAGAATATGGTATTGGGCTAGGAAAGTATGGTACTGGGGGCTCAGGAGGGCACAGTACTGGGGACTAAGGAGGGCAGAGTACAGGGGGGTCAGAAGGGTGTGGTGCAGGGGCTCAGGATGGCAGAGTATGGGGGGGAGATCCGGAGGGCATGGTGCAAGGAGGTCAGAAGGGCATTGTGCAAGTAGATAAGGAGGGCATGGTGCAAGGAGATCAGGAAGGTATAGTATTGGGGGGTCAGAAAGGCATAAAAGTTCTTTTACTTTTGCAGAGTTGCACAGGGAAGTTGTCATTCCAGAGCTGCATGTGCTGAACCCCACTGGCCCTCCTGTCACGTCACCTGCAAGCTCCTCGAATAGGAGCCGGTGCGGAGACGCGCACTGCAGTGGAAGAGCTCGGGCATGTTCAGTCACGAGTGTGAACCCTCCTGAGGTTTCCCCCACCCCACAGCTGCATGTATGCAAGGGGAGGGGCTGTCTCTGCAAGCTAGGATTGGTGGAGCACGCACCTACAAACTCTGAAGCTGTCAGCGAAAAAACAGTGTCGGCAACCTGGGAATCTGTTCGTGATCCACCTGTCACCTGCCCGCGGTCCATCGACAGGTTGCCGACCCACCTTTAAACCAATAGCACTGACAATAGACAAGTTTGGGAGATACAGTCAGGTCCATAAATATTGGGACATCAACACAATTCTAATCTTTTTGGCTCTATACACCACCACAATGGATTTCAAATGAAACAAACAAGATGCGCTTTAAATGCAAACTTTCAGCTTTAATTTGAGGGTATTTACATCCAAATAAGGTGAACAATGTAGGAATTACAACAGCTTGTATATTTGACTCTCACTTTTTTAAGGGACCAAAAGTAATGGGACAGAATAACAATCGTATATCAAACTTTCCCTTTTTAATACTTGGTTGCAAATCCTTTGCAGTCAATTACAGCCTGAAGTCTGGAACGCATAGACATCACCAGACGCTGGGTTTCATCCCTGGTGATGCTCTGCCAGGCCTCTACTGCAACTGTATTCAGTTCCTGCTTGTTCTTTGGGCATTTTCCCTTCAGTTTTGTCTTCAGCAAGTGAAATGCATGCTCAATCGGATTCAGGTCAGGTGATTGACTTGGCCATTGCATAACATTCCACTTCTTTCCCTTAAAAAACTCTTTGGTTGCTTTCACAGTATGCTTCGGGTCATTGTCCATCTGCACTGTGAAGCGCCGTCCAATGAGTTCTGAAGCATTTGGCTGAATATGAGCAGATAATATTGCCTGAATCACTTCAGAATTCATCCTGCTGCTTTTGTCAGCAGTCACCTCATCAATAAATACAAGAGAACCAGTTCCATTGGAAGCCATACATGCTCACGCCATGACACTACCACCACCATGCTTCACTGATGAGGTGGTATGCTTGGATCATGAGCAGTTCCTTTCCTTCTCCATACTCTTCTCTTCCCATCACTCTGGTACAAGTTGATCTTGGCCTCATCTGTCCATAGGATGTTGTTCCAGAACTGTGAAGGCTTTTTTAGATGTTGTTTGGCAAACTCTAATCTGGCCTTCCTGTTTTTGAGGCTCACCAATGGTTTACATCTTGTGGTGAACCCTCTGTATTCACTCTGGTGAAGTCTTCTCTTGATTGTTGACTTTGACACACATACACCTCCCTCCTGGAGAGTGTTCTTGATCTGGCCAACTGTTGTGAAAGGGGGTTTTCTTCACCAGGGAAAGAATTCTTCGGTCATCCACCACATTTGTTTTCCGTGGTCTTCCGGGTCTTTTGGTGTTGCTCAGCTCACTGGTGCGTTTTTCTTTTAAAGGATGTGCCAAACAGTTGATTTGGCCACACCTAATGTTTTGATTTGGCCACACCTAATGTTTTTGCTATCTCTCTGATGGGTTTGTTTTGTTTTTTCAGCCTTATGATGGCTTGCTTCACTGATAGTGACAGCTCTTTGGATCTCATATTGAGAGTTGACAGCAACAGATTCCAAATGCAAATAGAACACTTCAAAAGAACTCTGAACCTTTTATCTGCTCCTTGTAAATGGGATAATGAGGGAATAACACACACCTGGCCATGGAACAGCCAATTGCCCATTACTTTTGGTCCCTTAAAAAGTGGGAGGCACATATACAAACTGTTGTAATTCCTACACCTTTCACCTGATTTGGATGTAAATACCCTTAAATTAAAGCTGAAAGTCTACAGTTAAAGCACATCTTGTTTGTTTAATTTCAAATCCATTGTGGTGGTGCATAGAGCCGCCAAAAAGATTAGAATTGTGTCAATGTCCCAATATTTATGGACCTGACTGTATAGTAGTAGAACTGTTTTTGTTCTTTGAGAATATACACAGCTGTTCACACTTCACTAGACATAAATAGTGCATAAAACATATATATATATATATATATATATATATATATATATATATATATATATATATATATATATATAAATATACTACAGCGCTAAAGGTGAAAAGGAAATGTGCATCAAACAATAAAGATGTAAATGTTGCACAAAGATATGACTCTCAAGTAAAAGTAAACCACAATTCAATATAGTAAAAGTGATCTCCAGAGTAATAAGGTAATAATATTGTGCAACAAAAGATAGTCCTACAAATCGTGAAGTTAGTCATACAATAAGCAGGAATATTGCTGAAGTAAAGTAAGTTTCATAAAAGGTTTAATCAGGATCCCCCATGAAAAGATTTAATATCGGGAAAATCCACCATCAGTCTGTGTTCCACCACCAGTATGTACAGCCAGCACGCTTACCGGAAGCTGTGGACTCGCATACAAGCGAGTCAAACAAGCAGTTAAAAGATCTTAATCTCTCCTACAGGAATCAAATGCCTTCTAGTGGATGATGTAACTATCCAGTTAGCCTGGATTGGGGTGGGGGATATCAATCCTCTCAGGACAAGCTCCCGACACATGGATAACCCCACCGGGCAAACTCCTAATTCATAGATACGTGTGAAGAGACAGCAAGCATCTGCACAAAGTGTAAAACTGTTTTAAAAGACTTTTATTAAAAGACTAGTATGCACCTACATAGATCCACTTGAAAAACAGCTCTGAAAGTTAGTATCAATCCCATGGAATAGACATAGAAATCGCAATGATGTTATAAAAAAGAGCTCCACCCAAAGCGTTTCACACTATGTGAGGATGCTTGCTGTCTCTTCACATGTATCTATGAATTGGGAGTTTGCCCGGTGAGGTTATACATGTGTTGGGAGCTTGTCCTGTAAAGATTGATATCCCCCACCCCAATCCAGGCTAACTGGATAGTGTCATCATCCCCTGGGAAGCGTTTGAATCCTGTTGGAGAAATTAAGATCTTTCAACTGCTTTTTTGACTCAATACTTTTAGTATGTGAGTCCACAGCTTCCGGTAAGCGTGCTGGCTGCACATACTGGAGGTGGAACAGAGACTGATGTGGACTTTCCCGATATTCCATCCTTTCACAGGGGATCCTCCTAATTAAACCTTTTATGAAACTCAGTATTTTTCAGCAATATTTCTGCTTATTGGACTACTAAAGCCTCGTACACACGCACCAATTGTTGGCCGACCGATCGGCCGTCTTTTGTCCAGTGTTGTTGTGTTGGTTGAAATGTGCTCTAGACTTGCACTGGACTTTTGTTGGCCGACAGAAACCAACTTCAGAAGTGATGACATGTTCTGGTTTACTTTCCGGGTTTTTTTCTTCTCTGAGCATGCCCAGTCTTGCTCATCACATTTTTGTCTGCCGAAATCTGTACTGACTGACGAACAATCGGCCATTCTGTTGACGGCCAACAAAAATTTTATAGCATGCACACCAGATTTTGTTTTGCCGAAAAGTCGCAGTCGGTTGTCGGAAGCATCATACTAACAAGCCGACAATCGGCCCATCGGACGTTGGCCGAAAATTCACGGCCAACAATCGGTGCGTGTGTATGAGACATAAGTTCACAATTTGCAGGATTATCTTTTGTTGCACAATATTATCACTTTATTACTCGTGAGATCATTTTTACTATATTGAATCGCATATAGTGATTTACTTCATTAATTTACTTTTATTTGAGAGTCAAATCTTGATGTTACATTTACATCATTATTTTTGATGCACATTTCTTTGATGCACTCAGGGCTTTTTTTCTCAGAGAATAGGTGCAGGAACTCCCCCTTCTAAGTTACTTTGTGTCTCCGCCCCCTACCCACCTCCGAGCACTAACCCTTGGTTCCACCCCTTCCAACGTCCAAGCACTGAACCTTGGTTCCACCCCCTATCCAGCTTCCAGTACAGTCTGTTTTAGAGAATATAGAGCCAAGTATCATTTTGTATTGGAATGTATGGAATTAGGTTATGATAACAAGAAAAACAATACAATAGATCCCCCACAGCCAGCAGCAATAGACCCCCCCAGCAGCAGCAAAAGATCTACCAGCAACCAGCATAAATTGACTCTCTAGCTGCCAGCGACAGTAGACCCCTCCCTAAACAGCAGATCCCTTCTAGCAACAATTAACCCTCGGTATCAAAAGATCCTCCACCAGCAACAGTAGATTGCCATGCAAAAATAGATCCCCTCCAGCAACAATAGATCTCCCAGCAGCCAGTATCAGTAGACCATCCAGCACCCATTGGAGGTGCTGGAACTGCTTTCCCCCGTGTTCCTGCTGAAAAAAAGCCCTGGATGCACTATATTGTATATAATAAATAGACAAGTCCATGATTATCCTGACCATACATGGTCTACAAAGGGCAATTATTACACTACACAGGCAGTAAATGGGCAATCATTACAATATGCAGCCAACACAATGATGGAGTGCAGGGGTCAGGAGTATGGAGCATAGAGCCCCTTACATTGGTGGTCAGGAGGAAGAAAACATTCCCCAGCCTGCCATGAAGAATATATTCCATCATTGGTGTCAAAGGGAGTAAACTACTGAGGCCTCTGGGGGAAGTAGAGGAGCTGAGAGGCTCTAAGGGTTTAGTAAAACTGAAAGACTTTAGGGGCCTTTGAAGGGGTAATATAGTTGAAGGACTCTAGGACCCTTGAGGAGGTAGTCAGGCTGCAGGGATTTGAGGGAATGGGGGCTGCGGGACTCTGAGGGACAGAGGGGGGGGGGGGTCTATGATGGCCCTCCCACCCTACCTGTACCTATTTTTCATACCTAACAGAACTGCCAACCTTAACCCTCTTATTGTCTCACTGGTCATGTGAATGATTGGGAATATGAAGTAAGATGAAGAAGGGAATTCCTTCACTCATTGGTGAACACTTGTTCTTAGAGGAGTTCTGTTTCACCTGCAAACCAATTCAGAAAGAAAACAATCCATTTCTACTTTTCTTTTCCCACACCCGTATTATATGATTTTTTTTAAATACAATTATTTATAGCTAAAGCCGTCTATTTTCCAAATAAACGGATCCTATCTCATGGTGTCTTTAGAGGACACCCCATGCCTACATTTTTCTTATTATCCTATTGCTCCAAATGGAACATAGTTCTTCTTGATGCCCTATAATTCTCACGTTATATAAGTTTGTATGTTGATTTTCTTACTGAATGGTCTCCCTCTGGGCCACAGTTTGATCCCTTTTGGGGTGTCCTGGAGGAGATCATGACCTGGCTCCTTCCTTCCTTTACTCCGATTGAACTCCACCTTTGCAATATAGTTCTATACTTCAAACTTGATAGATATGTTTTGTTCCTGTGTGGACCCTGTGCTTTGCAATTTTCATGTATTTCGGAAATGACTTCCATATCCTTATTTGTTTGTTATATGCTTTTAAACTAATAACATATTTTGAACAAGAAAAAAAAAAAGAAAACCATCCCAAAAGACAAAAGGGAATTTCTGATCCGGCAGGTCAAGAGGGTCCCAGATCCTCCAAGATGTAAACCACTAAACAGCCCAAACTAAATGTGTTCCGATTGGGGCAGTAGTTCTTCTATGTACAGCAACCTTCCCCCTCACATCCACATCCTGTTATTGTGTGACCAATACCATCCAAATAATTCCTACTTTCATTTACCAATGTTGTCCGTCTACAAGGAGGCCTGTATAGATCAAATGACGGCACCAATGAGGATGGAGGAGGACCGGAGACACATGACTGAGAAGATACTAAACCTCACCCTGGACATCATCTACCTGCTTACCGGAGAGGTGAGGAGGATTCTGGGAGGTCACATGACATCACTCTTATCTCTATTAATAAAACACAGACCTGATCGGAGAGGTGAGGAGGATTCTGGGATTCTAACATTATATTCCTATCGGTTCCTTAATACAGAGATATCCTCTTCTGAAGTCAGGTGATCATATTACCATCACAGTGCCTCTATGGAAATCCCAAAAACCTGAGACAAACAACATGCAGAAGATTCTAGAAGTCAGCAAGAAGATGATGGAGCTGCTGACAAGAGAGGTGAGCGGTGCTGGGAATTCTGGGACATTATCCAGTAACAGACAAGGGATGTGTCTGGATGGTGACTGTATCATTGTGTGTGTCAGGTTTCTATAAGGTGTCAGGATGTCACTGTCTATTTCTCCATGGAGGAGTGGGAGTATTTAGAAGGACACAAGGATCTCTATAAGGACGTCATGATGGAGAATCAGCCGCCCCTCACATCACCGGGTAAGAGGAGACTTTATTGTAAAGGAGAGAGCAGTACGGAGGATCCACCTAGATCCCCCATCATCTGATAAACACATAGAAACAATGTATTCAGTCAGTGTGTGTGTTTCCTACAGATGGATCCAGTAATGGGAACCCACCAGAGAGATGTCCCCGTCCTCTGTATTCCTGGGATTCCACACAGGAAGGTCACACCATCCCTCACCATCATCAGGTAGATGAGGAACAATCACTAATAGTATCATTTGGGTCTGTACATTATCTGCATTGTTACAAATGATGTCATTTTTATTCTTTATTCAGAGTGGAAGCCTGAGAGATTCTAAAGTTGAAGTTATTAAAGAGATAAAATGGTCAGATGATGAGGATTGGGTGATGGAGGATTCAGAGTTTCTAAAAGGACACAAAGATCTGTACCAGGACACCATGGTGGAGCCATCCTGCTATGTAAACCCACCAGAGAGATGGAGATTGTGGGGTATAGCTGGTAGTAAAACTTTGATTTTCACCATAGGCATTACTCAGCCTTGGCACCTGGGGCACGTACTTTGGTTCTTCTTCCCCATGTCCGGGTCTAGTAAGATCTCTGATAGAAAAATTCTCCCGGGGTTACTTGCTCTGTTGTCTGTTGGCAGTGCCAGGTGGAGGGATATGTCTGTATAGTCTCAGACCCAAATCACTGAGTGCAGTCTCAGGAGATGGGAGGCAGCGAGATGGGACCTCTGCAACTTGTCTCATGTAAACATTTACCCTACCACTCAGGGCCGGCCTTTGGGGTGTGCGAGCTGTGCGGCCGCACAGGGCGCCATGGGCAACAAGAGCGCCGTGCGGCTATCACAGCTCGCAGAAGATCAGGCAATTCAGGCCGCACAGCGGGAGGTAAGCGGCGCCCGCGGCCTGGACAGGGTTAACATAGGCCGCGGCCGCCGCTTACCTCCCGATGTGCGTCTGTGCCTCGGTCACCTCACCTACTGCTGCAGACAGTCTGAGGCGAGCTGTGTATCACACACAGCTCAGCCTCTGATCCACGGTGACAGATCTCTCCTCCCTGCAGGGATAGTAAGCTCCTCCTTGCCCCGCCCTTTTCCTCCCACCCCACCCACACTCCCCGGGGATGTGTAGGCGGGAAGTTTAAAGAGTAAAAAAAAAGTGCAGACAGCATGAGGTAAGTGAGGTCTCCTTAAAAGAATGTAAGGGGGGTCTCTGATGTGGGGGCTCTGTGTGAGGGGGGCTCTCTTATTTGGGGGGCTGTCTCTTATGTGGGGGGCTCTGTGTGGGGGGAGCTTTTTGTGGGGGGTCTGTGATGTATGGGGGGCTCTCTGATGGGGGGGGCTCTGTGTGGAGGGGCTCTGATGTAAGGGGGCTTTGTGTGGGGGGGTCTGTGATGTAAGGGGGGCTCTCTGATGTGGGGGGCTCTGTGTGTGTGGGGGGGGGGGCTCTGATGTAAGGGGGCTTTTTGTGGGGGGTCTGTGATGTAAGGGGGGCTCTCTGATGTGGGGGGCTCTGTGTGTGGGGGGGCTCTGATGTAAGGGGGCTTTGTGTGGGGGGTCTGTGATGTAAGGGGGGCTCTCTGATGTGGGGGGCTCTGATGTAAGGGGGCTTTGTGTGGGGGGTCTGTGATGTAAGGGGGGTCTCTCTGATGTGGGGGGCTCTGATGTAAGGGGGCTTTGTGTGGGGGGGCTCTGATGTAAGGGGGGTTTCTGATGTGGGGGGGTCTTTGATGTAAGGGGGCTTTGTGTGTGTGTAGGGGGGCTTTGTGTGGGGGGGTCTCTGATGTGAGGGGGCTCTGTGTGGGGGGTCTCTGTAAAGGGGGCTTTGTGTGGGGGTCTCTGATTTTAGGGGGGCTTGGTGTGGGGGGTCTCTGATTTTAGGGGGGCTTGGTGTGGGGGGTCTCTGATGTCAGGGGGGCTTGGTGTGGGGGGTCACTGATGTGAGGGGGGCTCTGTGTGGGGGTTCTCTGATGTGGGGGTCTCTGATGTGAGGGGGGATTTGTGTGGGGGGGGTCTCTGTTGTGAGGGGGGATTTCTGTGGGGGGGTCTCTGATGTGAGAGGGGCCTTGTGTGTGTGTGTGTGTGTAGGGGGTCTCTGATGTTAGGGGGGCTTTGTGTGGGGGGTCTCTGATGTGAGGGGGGCTCTGTGTGTGGGGGGGTCTCTGATGTTAGGGGGGCTTTGTGTGGGGGGTCTTTGATGTGTGGGGGGTCTCTGATGTGAGGGGGGCTCTGTGTGGGGGGGGGCTTTGTGTGGGGGGTCTCTGTGTGTGGGGGGGTCTCTGATGTAAAGGGGGCTTTGTGTGCGGGGTCTCTGATGTAAGGGGGCTCTGTGTGTGGGGTCTCTGATGTGAGGGGGGCTCTGTGTGGGGTGGTCTCTGTGAGGGGGGCTTTGTGTGGGGGTCTCTGATGTGAGGGGGGCTCTGTGTGGGGGTCTCTTATGTGAGGTGGGTCTCTGATGTGAGGGGGGCTCTGTGTGGGGGCTCTCTGTAGGGGGGCTCTAAATTAAGGGGGACTTTGTGTGGGGGGTCTCTGATGTAAGGGGGGCTAAGTTATTAGTGATCATAAAAAAAGAAAAGTCAAATAAAGTGCAAAAAAGGTGCAAGAAAATGCGCGGGGGGGGGGGGGCGCCACAGGATTAGCTCGCATAGGGCGCCTGAACACCTAAGGTCGGCCCTGCTTCCACTGATTACTGAATACCAATAATATGAGTCCTGATCCCTGCACTATATACTCTATGTTGTACATTACATTATTTTGAACCATACAGTCCTAATTTTTGTATCCTATATAATAAGTTGTACATTGCATAAGTCACTTTTATAGAGATTTGAGATATGATTTGATTGGAGCACAGACTTTTACATGTATATAATAATGTGATATTATCCTTAAACTTTGTAACCTTAAACAGAATAATGAGGGAGGAGTCAATAACCCAATGATGGAGGTCTTCAGGATAAGTACAGTCTTCATCTAGGTTGTTCTCCCCCCCATGCTCACTCTCTGACCCCTGGCCCGCTGTTATTCATGACTAAATCATGGACTAAATAAGGAAGTGCAGGACTTCTTGTGTTGGGAAAATGGCAATGAGTGATGGAGGGGGGAGGGGACACTCGTCCTATAATCCCCTCATCACTGCCACTCCTATAAAAAACAGTTCTCGTTGTTTACTCACTCTCTGACTAAGGTCCATGAATAAAGAAACGAACAAGGAGATCAAAGGAGCCATTTACTAGTTACCTTGAGGGGGGAATTGTAGAATCCTCCGAGACAAAGCTGCCTGATGTGGGCGGAGTCCTGGTTTAGGGGAATCAATCTGCTCATGTCTAGTAATAATCTTTTTATCTCTATTTTAGTACATGGACGGGAGATGAGGAAAACCTCAGAGGATTGTCTCACTTTGTCTCCAGACTGTAAAGTAGAAGATGAGGACATCGCACAGTATAGTCCAGGAGAAAATCCGGCTACCTCAAATGTCCATCCGGCACCACACAGTGTAGATGGACCATCGTATTCCTCTTATCCTGAGGAACCTCAGACTGTGAGGGACAGTGCCGTCCTTCCAACAGATAAGAGGTTTGCCTGTACTGAGTGAGGGAAGTATTTCTGTTCCAAATCCAGTCGTTCTAGGCATAAAAGAACCCACACAGGTGAGAAGCCGTATTCCTGTCCTGAGTGCGGGAAATGTTTTTCAGTGAAGTCCAATCTTTGCACACATCAGAGATCTCACACAGGGGAGAAGCCATATTCCTGTCCTGAGTGCGGGAAATGTTTTTCACAGAAGTCTATTCTTTACAAACATCAGAGACTGCACACGGGAGAGAAGCCGTATTCCTGTCCTGAGTGCGGGAAATGTTTTTCAGTGAAGTCCAATCTTTACACACATCAGAGATCTCACACAGGGGAGAAGCCATATTCCTGTCCTGAGTGCGGGAAATGTTTTTCACAGAAGTCTTTTCTTTACACACATCAGAGACTGCACACGGGAGAGAAGCCGTATTCCTGTCCTGAGTGCAGGAAATGTTTTTCAGACAAGTCCAATCTTTACACACATCAGAGAATGCACACAGGGGAGATGCCATATTCCTGTCCAGAGTGCGGAAAATGTTTTTCACAGAAGTCTATTCTTTACAGACATCAGAAAGCTCACACGGGGGAGAAACCTTTTTCCTGTCCTGAGTGCGGGGAACGTTTTTCAAGGAAGTCCAGTCTGTACACACATCAAAGAATGCACACAGGGAAAATATCTCTCACAGGGGAGAATCCACTTTCCTGTCCTGAGTGAGGGAATTGTTCCTCACTGAAGTCCTGTCTTCCTGTACATCAGGCATCCCACACAACCCTCAAGGTGTATTAGTGCCTTGCGTGTGGGAAATGTCTTTTATATACAGTCTTCCAGATCTTGCTTTAACTTCCACTGTTCCTGATGACTGTCATATCTTAATTACATTCCGAACAGAGGATATTGACATCTGAAAATGCTTTGCTATCTTCTTATAGCCTTCTCCAGCTTTGTGAGCGTCAACTATTTTCAGTTTCAGTTTTCTAGCCAACTGCTTAGAAGATCCCATGGTGCTGATTGTTGGGGCAAGGTCAGATGAGTCTGGGCATTTAAAACCTTTGAGATTGACATCACCTGGTCTTCCCAGACGATGATTGAGAACAATCCATGACACTGACAGGTCTCAGCCTTGCAAAGAAGGCAGTGCATGCTATAAATTCTGCAGGGTGCCCAAACTTTTACAGACGCCATTTTTTTTGTTTTCTGTTATTTTGAAAGTGTAAATGATGGAAATAAAATGTAACTTTTGTTGACGTATTATAAGAATGTCTAATCTGTAATTTGATGCCTTTCGGAGATTTTTCCATCTTTCCTTGGCTTCTTTAGGCACATTAATACAAATTTTTACCTGGGGTGCCAAAACTTTCGATCACCACTGTAAATGTTGCTGGACATCACAGCTCTAATGTGGGGGAAGAAGCACACCCTGATAAACACCTCAGATATACTCCATGGCTGATCTTCATCATGTAAGAAACAGTTCATAAGGAGATCAGAGATCACCAAAAACATGGATGAAGTGTTGTACTGTGTTGGCTTTTCGTTGGCTGAGTAAATTTTGGGGGGTAGAGTGGTAAGTAGAGCCGTGAAATGAAGGAATCCCCTTCAGAATGTCTTGCTTGTCTGTGTGACATTTACTGATAATGATATAGCGGGTTACAGAGTTAGAAGCTGTGAGATCCCATATATCTTTATCAGTAAACTTTACGCAGACAAGACAGAAATGTTGATGTCCTTCATTTCAAGGCTCTACATACCAGTGGTGACCCCGAAGCGTGTCTCTCCGCCTTCAGTCCATCCTTCTCCCATCCCCCAACAGGAGGGAAAGAGAACTCAGAAATAAACTACTGTAGGTGAGAACTTCTTTCCTTTGCTCCTGTGTGGGTTTTGGGTGGCTTGGCGGAGTGCGCAGGGCCGGATTAATGTAGGGGCTGCAGCTCCAGGCCCCTGCCTCAATATAAGCCCAGAGGCGGTACTGGGAGATTGTCTGTGCTCCATTCTTGGGGAACGTGCGGGTCGCATTCAGCCCCCGCAATATCCTGGCTGACAGCTGAGATGTCAGAAAAGAGCCGATGCTTCCTCTATAGTTCCGGCTCCGTCCTGACAGTCTGAGTCACAGGCAGAGAGCATTTGATATCACTCCGCCTGTAACTCAGACTGTCAAGACTGACCGAGAGAGGAAGCATCCATGCTTCTCCCTGTGCGGCGCTGCTCCTCACACTGTGTCTTGAGCCAGCATTTCCCACCAGCAATACCCACAGCAGTACCAGCTAGTAATACCCACAGGAGTACCAGCCAGCAATAGCCGCCAGCAGTACCAGTCAACATTTCCCACCAGCAGTACCTGCCCGCAGTACCAGCAAGCAATACCCACAGCAGTACCAACCAGCAGTACCCACCACCAGTATCCGCCAGCAGTACCCGCCAACAAACCCACAGCAGTACCAGCCAGCAATACCCACAGCAGTACCAGCCACAGTACCCACCAGCAGCACCAGCCAGCATTTCCCACGAGCAGTACCAGCTGGCAGTACCCACAGCAGTACCAGCCAGCATTTCCCACCAGCGGTACCAGCCAGCAGCACCAGCCAGTAGCAGCCAGCAATGAGTACTACCCACAGCAGTAGCGGCCAGTAGTACCCACCAGCAGTGAGTACTACACACAGCAGTTCCAGCCAGCAATACCCACAGCAGTGCCCACCAGCAGTACCAGCCAGAATTTCCCAACAGCAGTACCAGCCAGCTGTACCCACCAGCATTTCTCACCAGCAGTACTCACAGAAGTAGCAGCCAGCAGTACCCACTAGCAGTACCAGCCAGCAGTACCACCCAGTATTTCCCGCCAGCAGTACCCACCAGCAGTACCAGTCAGCATTTCCCACCAGCAGTACCAGCCAGCAGTAACCACCACTAGCCAACAACCAGTTGTGAGTAGCAGCATCAATACCAGCTACCATCACACACCTCACCAAAGAGAAGCAGTTCCAGCCATTAGGGGTGAATTAAATGTTTGACCAAATAGAACAGGCTCATTTTTAAGTTGATCATTTTGTACAGCCCCCCCCCCCCCCCGAATGATGTTATAAATATCCAAATGGCCCTTGGCAGAAAAAAGGTTCCCCACCCCCCATCTACCTAAATGACAGGAGTGAGGCTGCTGTCCTTTCATTCAGCCAGCTGGATAATGGAGCACAGAGTGGGAACTGCAACAGCCGCTGGAGGGAGGATTCTACTCTCACCTCCCTCCAGCAGCAGCTTTACGTGTATAGGAGAAAGTAGGCAGGACATATGAGTCCAATGAGATAAACACCTTCTTGCTGGAGAAGAAGGGGAGGTGAAAGTGGTAGGGGCCCATTGGTGACATCATTCATGCTGCCAATCCTGAAGCTGGTGTGACTAGGCAAGCGTGAGATTTAAGAGAAGCGGATTGTGGCCACTTCCTGGAGATTGTTTTTACTGAATCTGTTCATTAATATTGTATAATGTGGGGAAAACTGGTAGTGTAAATGAAGAAAAAAGTCTGTCATCCCTCTTCAGCTCTGGAAGGATTTACCCTCTTAATGACCAGGCCATTTTTTTGCAATACGGCACTGCATTGCTTTAACTGACAACTGCACAGTCGTGCGACGCTGTCCTTTTTTCCCCACAAATAGAGCTTTCTTTTGGTGGTATTTGATCACCTCTGCGATTTTTAGATTTTGTGCTATAAACAAAAAAAAGCGACAATTTTGAAAAAAAGCAATATGTTTTCATTTCTGCTATAAAACATTCCCAATAAAAAAATGTAAAAATCTATTTTTTTTATCAGTTTAGGCCAATTAGTATTCTGCTACATATTTTTGGTTAAAAAAAATCCCAAAAAAGCGTATTTTAATTGGTTTGCGCAAAAGTTATAGCGTTTACAAACTACGGGATAGATTTTTTGACTTTTTATTTATTTTTTATTAGTAATGGTGGCGATCAGTGATTTTTAGTGGCATTGTGGCGGACAGATCCGACCCCTAACTGACATTTTTGACACTTTTTGGGGACCAGTTACATTAATACAGTGCTAAATAATATGCACTGTTACTGTATAAATTACACTGGCAGGGAAGAGGTTAACACGGTGTGATCAAGGGGTTAAGTGTATGCCTAATAGTGCTTACTGACTGTGTGGGGGGGATGGGTTGGACAGAGGAAGGGAGAGATCGGTGATTCAGCTTAGCTGAATCACATGATCTTTCCCTGTCTCTCTGACAGAAAAGCCGTCTGCTTTGTTTACATAGGCAGGCAGATCTTCTGTCATTCTAGCTGAAGATTGCCGGAGGGCGGCGGTGATCGAGCCCGTTCCTCACGTGGCCTGGCTCCCACTGTGTCTAATCACGGGACACCACGTGCACATAATTGCGTAGATCTACGTGATTATGCGCAGCCGAGCCGCCCTGCCGCAGTAAATCTGCATGGGGCGGTCGGCAAGTGCTTACAGTTAAAGAAGAACCAAAGATTCTGTGCAGGTGCTGCACCAAAAACCCCTCTTGGACTTTACAGACAGACATGGATAGGTAAAAATGTATTGGTTACTAAAATATATAGAAAAGCATACAAAAAAATTACAAAAATTGCAACCCTTGAACAATGAACAAAACATGAATACCATTTACATCATAAAGATATGGCATTGACGCGGTCATCCATGGTGGACCATCTGTGTGCCATAGATTATGCAAAAACACACTCTACTTTCCTAATATTTATATGACATACACACCCCCCCCCCTCTTCCCCCTTCACCACCAACTCTTACCCTTTGATTCCCATGCATCCTCCCGTTTGCCCATTACTCTTACTTTATTGTGGAACTTGGATGGGAGAAGGGAACAGTGGGATACTCCAACTGGAACTATTTACAGTTGATAAGGACAACTCTCACTTGTCCTCACCAGGTTGCTTGTGGAAGCAGACACACTGCATTTACAATACTGCCACTTATATGGAAGAATTAAGTCCTCTTGCTCTCTCTAGCAGCAGACTTGATGCAACTATCTTCAGGACACCCCCTAGCATTCCCTTGACTGACACCCATCCACTGACTCTTCCACTGAAGGGATGGCCCTAACATGACAGGCCCCATGACACAGATCTGTACTCACTGTAGGCAGAATCAGATCCTCTCCAGTGTCTCCCTCCCAGTCAGCTCTGCAGGACATCTGGGTTCAGCTTCTCTCTATCTTTTACGGCCCTCAGGTCGACAACCTGAGGCCACATGGCAGCTTCTACAGAGGAGAAGCAGCTGCCCCCTCCCTCTGGGACCCCGCTCTCCAGCTGAAGACCCCGAGCACATGTGCCCTTGGCAATTATACAGTCACCCAGTATGCCCCCAGGCACTTTCCTCTGCCAATCGCCAGGGCTGTAACAATGCCTGTGCCCTCATTTGTCAGGTTTCCTCCGACTGTCCAATAAGCCTCCCTATTGGTCCAGTGTGTAACATTCAGACAAGCTGAGCTGCACACATTCTAGACAAGTCCTTTTCCTGACCAATTGGATTTCTTTCTTTACTATTTCCTGATTCTATGACTGCAATCTTGTTAAAAGTAAAATTATGATAAAAAAATTATTAAACATAAATAAAAGTTGTGTGTTGGTGTAAGGAGGAAAATCTTTGGTACCCAAAATTGCTCATAGATGATACTTTAAAAGCCGCTACTGGTCATGAATTTAGAGATAACCCTGAATAATGGCCCAGAGTGCAGTGGTCAGGATCATGTCATATACAGCCCTGTGTATAGAGTGCAGTAGTCAGGAACATGTCATACACAGCCCTGTGTATAGAGTGCGGTAGTCAGGAACATGTCATATACAGTCCTGTGTATAGAGTGCAATGGTCAGGAGCATGTCATATACAGTCCTGTGTATAGAGTGCAGTCATCAGGAACATCATATACAGTCCTGTGTATAGAATGCAGTGGTCAGGAAAATGTCCTATACAGAAATTAAGAAATAAAAGGAGGCACACTGGCCTAGTCCATTGTCCTCAATATAAAAAGCTTTATTGTATAAAAAAGGTACTCCAAACAAACGCAGAAACTGGTTAACGCGTTTTGAGGTCCTGCCTCTTCTTCAGAGCCAACTAGACTGCCTTTGCTCTTCCACTTATACCATCAAACTAACAAAAGGCACAGGGTGGTCAAGTCCTTGGCCCACCTCTATGGAGCGTATACTACTGTGTTGCCAGACGACCCTCCTCCACCTCTATCTAATTAGTATATACAGACTTAGTGAAAGGTTAAAAGATATATAAGTATATATACACAAATTATTATGTTAAGAACCTTAATATAAAATATATGACATTTACAATGTTAAAAATTAAGAAACCAGGGGTATGTGTTCCCCCAGAAGTTATTAGGAGTTCTGATGACATACCCTTCCTAACCTTCAAAAGGAACACAGGAGCCGCTCAAGAGTGGCACCTGTGTTCCTTTTGCAGTTTCCTTCAAGTTCCTTCTTACTTGTCATCAGAGCAGCCCTCAGTGCAAATAAGGAGAGAATATATATGGACTTTTATATGGACTCTTTTATTAACATATATATTTTTAATATTTATATCTTGCATGTAACCCCTCAGTGTGGAAACTGTTGGTCCCATATTTCTTTCGCCAGTATTTATACATGTCCTTCCTAACCTTCATAGGTGGTGGTGAGTCGGATAGGGAGGGAAGTCCTCAAGCACACTGCCATTGTAATGGATGCCTGAGGGGCAAAGCAGATACCCCTCTAGTTCTCCACTTCCTTGTGTGAATCCCCAAATGGCTGGAATGCACGCGGTGTCTTGGATCTTGATGTACTCTTGATGTGCAAGTAACTTAGTTGGGCTAATATGTGCACTTTTGGATATCATTATATGCCAAGCGCAATCAATTCCATTCTATAGTATTCTTTAGTATAAGGTAATGGAGCACGCTCAGCAGTACCCAGTAATACAGACACACAGGCTGCTGTCACATTGGATGCTCAATAGAATGTCCTGCTTAAAGCATTGAGCTCCATTTATTTATGAGAGGACAGCAAGAAGTGATAGCTTTACAACATCAGCCAATCAGTTCCAAATGTACAGTCACATGGCATAAGTTACTCATATAGAATCAGCCAATGACACACTTGTATACATTTAAATATACAATAGAAAGGGGGAGTACGCGAGCGTGAACGAGCAGAACAGCGTGCATGGCTTCCCACCGTTGGTGTGTGGAAATCGGCACATCGTAGTTAACAATGAAACCCACGTGTAGCGGAATTCGCGCCTAACGCTACACAATGAAACCAGCGTGTAGAACCGTGAACGCTGCTCTGATCAAACTCGTGCATGTATTCCCACCACTACTACTGGCATGAAGACCATTCAGCAAGGCTCAGAGAACAATGCCTAATAGGATTATACTACTATTCCTATAGACGTGAGGCTATCTGCAGAAAAAGAGCCATTCTGTTTCCACTATGGTGATCAGGCACAGTAAAAAGACATGAGCGTGTATTCCTTCATAAAGGCAGATCGATATCAAAATATTGACATCACAGAGCAAACATATCCCCATTGAGCGAACAAATCTGCACATTATACAGGAGCCCCCGCTGGTGGTAATATCCTTGCTGCTTGATCCTTGAACTCCGCACTGCAATACACATAGATCTCCTACGGCAAACAGACCTGCGCATAGCGCATGGAGTGTTTGCGTCCACACATCTAAGGGAAGGTTTTCACTGCCAGTAGTCTTTCCTCAATGCCGGTTCCCCCGTACATACACTAATGAGCGTATTGCAAGCAAAGCGACAACAGGAGCCATAATGACAATCTAAACCAAACACATCCTGAAAAATGTCCACACTAGTCCTAATGAAATTTCCACAATAGCCCATCCTCTTTGTCATATGCTCCCATGTGTCCCTCAATGAATCTTGATCTTCTTCTTCCAAATAAACAGAACAGCTCTTCTCTTACATAAAAGCAATCCATTTCAAAAAGTAAAAAAAGGGAGCAGAATCAGTGTTGACACATAGACTCAAAAGAAAATGAATGTTGACACTTAGGTTCCATTCTTCGGGAGGTGACTCAGAGGGAGGACATGAGGTGGTGGGTCATCTTGATCGTCAGTCGGTTTGGAATCCTCAGCATCTGGTGCATGGATTGGATTTCAGGAAATCTCTTCTCAGCAATAATGAAGTGGTCATCTGCTCGGGCTTTGGTGACTTGATCGATCAGACAACAGGAAAATCTCACCACGGCGTATAGAAGACTAGTGAATAAAAATAACTTAAGTACAGTGGGTACGGAAAGTATTCAGACCCCCTTACATTTTTCACTCTTTGTTATATTGCAGCCATTTGCTAAAATCATTTAAGTTCATTCTTCTTCCTCATGAATGTACACATAGCACCCCATACTGACAGAAAAACACAGAATTGTTGACATTGTTGCAGATTTATTAAAAAAGAAAAACTGAAATATCACATGGTCCTAAGTATTCAGACCCTTTGCTGTGACACTCATATTTAACTCAGGTGCTTTCCATTTCTTCTGATCATCCTTGAGGTGGTTCTACACCTTCATTTGAGTCCAGCTGTGTTTGATTATACAGATTGGACTTGATTAGGAAAGCCACACACCTGTCTATATAAGACCTTCCAGATCACAATGCATGTCAGAGCAAATGAGAATCATGAGGTCAAAGGAACTGCCTGAAGAGCTCAGAGACAGAATTGTGGCAAGGCACAGATCTGGCCAAGGTTACAAAAAGATTTCTGCTGCACTTGTGGCCTCCAAAATCCTCAAATGGAAGACGTTTGGGACGACCAGAACCCTTCCTAGAGCTGTCCGTCAGGCCAAACTGAGCTATCGGGGGAGAAGAGCCTTGGTGAGAGAGGTAAAGAAGAACCCAAAGATCACTGTGGCTGAGCTCCAGAGATGCAGTCAGGAGATGGGAGAAAGTTGTAGAAAGTCAACCATCACTGCAGCCCTCCACCAGTCGGGGCTTTATGGCAGAGTGGCCCGACGGAAGCCTCTCCTCAGTTTAAGTCACATGAAAGCCCGCATGGAGTTTGCTAAAAAAACACCTGAAGGACTCCAAGATGGTGAGAAATAAGATTCTCTGGTCTGATGAGACCAAAATAGAACTTTTTGGCCTTAATTCTAAACGGTATGTGTGGAGAAAACCAGGCACTGCTCATCACCTGTCCAATACAGTCCCAAAAGTGAAGCATGGTGGTGGCAGCATCATGCTGTGGGGGTGTTTTTCAGCTGCAAGGACAGTACGACTGGTTGCAATCGAGGGAAAGATGAATGCGGCCAAGTACAGGGATATCCTGGACAAAAACCTTCTCCAGAGTGCTCTGGACCTCAGACTGGGCCGAAGGTTTACCTTCCAACAAGACAATGACCCTAAGCACACAGCTAAAATAACGAAGGAGTGGCTTTACAACAACTCCGTGACTGTTCTTGAATGGCCCAGCCAGAGCCCTGACTTAAACCCAATTGAGCATCTCTGGAGAGACCTAAAAATGGCTGTCCACCAACGTTTACCATCCAACCTGACAGAACTGGAGAGGATCTGCAAGGAGGAATGGCAGAGGATCCCCAAATCCAGGTGTGAAAGACTTGTAGCATCTTTCCCAAAAAGACTCCTGGCTGTATTAGATCAAAAGGGGGCTTCTACTAAATACTGAGCAAAGGGTCTGAATACTTAAGACCATGTGATATTTCAGTTTTTCTTTTTTAATAAATCTGCAACAATGTCAACAATTCTGTGTTTTTCTGTCAGTATGGGGTGCTATGTGTACATTCATGAGGAGGAAGAATGAACTTAAATGATTTTAGCAAATGGCTGCAATATAACAAAGAGTGAAAAATTTAAGGGGGTCTGAATACTTTCCGTACCCACTGTATATATACTCTTATTTCCTTCAACCAAGATCCAATGGAGAACAAAAAATCACCAAAACTTCCCAAAGCCTTAAAAGGATTCCAACCTTCACTAGCTATCGCTCTGGTTCTGCCTTGCAGGGAAGTAACCTTATCCATATGAACCTGAACCTTGTCACTGGTCTTCTGCCATGAATTCACAGAAACCCCCCTTGGAAGCTAACAGATAATCAAGTGCCATATTTTCTTGCAGTACAAGAGTCTTCATTTGTCATTGTTCCTGAGTAATCTTCCTTACTGCTTTAACGGTCTCATTGAACATCTCATCCACAATGGACGAGAAATTGTTCAATCACTTCATAAATTGGGAACCATGCTAAGGCCTGGTCATAGTTGGAGAACAGTTCTCTGCTAGCTCTCCCTGACGTCCCTGCCTTCCTTCGCACCAGCAATCAGCGATTGGCTGCAATGTAGGATGCCGGTACAAGCCTCACATTAGGGGGAATTACCTTATAAGCGGCAGAACCACATAGGAAATAATGAGTAATAATAATTAATTAATATTAAGACTTCCTGATGATGTTTTCCGGTGACATGCATTGAGGTCCGTAGCGGTGATAATTCCAGTTTCATGTGACACGCACGCCGGTCCGGAGAGCGGACATCGCTAAATATTGCATACTAAAACTATTGCAGTGGGTGCTGCTTGGAGGCACATTGAAATGAACCTGATTCAACACAAAGGAAAAATATACACATCTGCCAGGGTCATGTCTATTTTGAGGTAAAAAATCTGTTCTGAAGATGGGAGATTTTAGTTGAGACCAAATATTTACCAAAGCTGTGAGGGTCCAGGTGGCCCAAATCTATCTGGCGAGTGGCCCCCTTACATTAAGGTGGAGGAGCATCACTAAGGAGCACGTTTGAGAAGGAAACATTGAGCACACTTAAGCATGTGGTGTGTGGAAGATACTATTTTGTTTAATTTCTGACAATTTTTTGCACCATTTTTTCATTATTTGAATAATTTATATTTATATGATCATGTAAACATTGGATTATTTTATGTTAATTGTTTAATATGTTTTTACATTTACGCACATGAACAAGCATCACCATTCAAAGTAGAACCTCAAATTTAATTTACTTTGAATCTCCTACCTGTTCATTTCTTTATTCATGGACCTTAGTCAGAGAGTGAGGAAACAACAAGAACTGTCTTTTATAGGAGTGACAGTGATGAGGGGATTATAGGTCAAGCGTCCCCACCCCCTCTATCACTCATTGCCATCTTTCCAACACAAGAAGTACTGCACTTCCTTATTTAGTCCATGATTTAGTCATGAATAACAGTGGGGCTGAGTCCCACCAGAGATCAGAGAGTGAGAATGGGGGGAGAATAACCAAGATAAAGACTGGACTGATCCTGAAGACCACCATCATTGTGTTATTGACTCCTCCCTCATTATCCCTTTATGTTTAAGGTTCCAAAGTTGCAGGATGTTATCACATTATTATCAACATGTAAAAGTCTGTCCTCTAATCAAATCATCAGATATAAAATGTCCAGCTGGTATAAAATGGGTGCAACGAAAGAGAATACATATTATGTTTATATATAGCAGTAGGAAGAGGGTAGAGTGCAGAAGGCAGGACTATGTTTTGTAAGACATAGAGTATATATTGCAGGGATCAGGAGTATGTAATGTACAACATTGAGTATATAGTTCAGGGGTCAGGAGTATGTAATGTACAATATAAATTATATGATGTAATGGTCAGGACTGTAATGTGAAAGGCAGCTGATTGTCCATCATGACGTCCTTGTAGAGATCCTTGTATCCTTCTAAATACTCCCACTCCTCCATGGAAAAATAGACAGAGAAATCCTGACACCTTATAGGAACCTGATACACACAATGATACAGTCACCATCCAGACACATCCCTTGTCTGTTACTGGATAATGTCCCAGAATTCCCAGCACCGCTCACCTCTCATGTTAGCAAATGAACCATCATGGAGGTCAGTTCCAGGATTTTGTGCTCTTTGTTCCCCTCAGGTATTGGAGAATGAGGAGAAGGCACCATGGTAGGGCTCTGGGTCCTGCTCCATCTTCCTGGGATTGGCTCCCTAGTAGATTCTTCACTACAACATAATTCTACAGATCAGGAGAAAGATAAATCAAAATCAATCTCTTGACTACAATCTTAAATGACTACAATAAAAACATGGTCTATTGACCAGACTAGATAAGTGATGTCATGGGATCTCACACAATCCTCCTCACCTCTCCGGTCAGGTCTGTATTTTATTATTAAAGATAAGAGTGATGTAATTTGACCTCCCAGAATCCCCCTCACCTCTTTGGTCAGGTCTGTGTTTTATTAATAGAGATAAGAGAGATGTCATGTGACCTCCCAGAATCCTCCCCACCTCTCTGGTAAGGTCTGTGTTTTATTAATAGAGATAAGAGTGATGTCATGTGACCTCCCAGAATCCTCCTCCCCTCTCCGGTCAGGTCTGTGTTCTACTAATAGAGATAGGAGTGATGTCATGTGACCTCACAGAATCCTCCTCACCTCTCTGGTCAGGTCTGTGTTTTATTATTAGAGATATGAGTGATGTCATTTGACCTCCCAGAATCCTCCTCGCCTCTCCGGTCAGCAGGTAGATGATCTCCAGGGTGAGGTTTAGTATTCTCTCAGTCATGTGACTCTGGTCCCCCTCCATTCTCATTGATGCCATCATCTATGAAGGTTGTAGACAGATAACATTGATAACAGAGAATGATATGGATTGCTGTTGGTTGTACAATAATAGGATGAGGATATCAGGAGCTATGAAGGTCAGTATGTACAGTATTTAAGCTCTATGGTCCCAGTGAGAACATATTTATTCTTGATAGCTTAGTGTTTGCTATAATACTTGGGGTTCGGAAGTCTTTTAAAGTTTGTCCTCCTGGATCACAAATTATATTCTCTGTGTTGGCTGTGCTTTTGTTTCTGATCTTGTTTTTTTAGTTCTGGAACTTAATAGATGTAATAATGAATAGGAACTTCTGCCTTCATGAATGGCTTTGCTCTGAGGTGCTGCTGTGGGGTCATTATATAATCAGTGTGATGGAATTTTATAGAAACATAGAATGTGTCGGCAGATAAGAACCATTTGGCCCATCTAGTCTGCCCAATATATCTGAATCCTATGAATAGTCCCTGGCCCTATCTTATATAAAGTATAGCCTTATGCCTATCCCATGCATGCTTAAACTCTTTCACTGTATTTGCAGCTACCACTTCTGCAGGAAGGTTATTCCATGCATCCACTACTCTCTCAGTAAAGTAATACTTCCTCATATTACTTTTAAACCTTTGCCCCTCTAATTTAAAACTGTGTCCTCTTTTGGTAGTATTTCTTCTTTTAAATATGCTCTCCTCCTTTACCGAGTTGATTCCCTTTATGTATTTAAAAGTTTCTATCATATCCCCTCTGTCTCTTCTTTCTTCCAAGCTATACATGTTAAGGTCCTTTAACCTTTCCTGGTAAGTTTTTTCCTGCAATCCATGTACTAGTTTAGTAGCTCTTCTCTGAACTCTCTCTAGAGTATCTATATCCTTCTGGAGATATGGCCTCCAGTACTGCGCACAATACTCCAAGTGAGGTCTCACCAGTGTTCTGTACAGCGGCATAAGCACTTCTCTCTTTCTACTGCTTATACCTGTCCCTATACATCCAAGCATTCTGCTGGCATTTTGTGCTGCTCTATTACATTGTCTTCCCACCTTTAAGTCTTCTGAAATAATTACTCCTAAATCCCTTTCCTCAGATACTGAGGTCAGGACTGTGTCAAATATTCTATATTCTGCCCTTGGGTTTTTACGCCCCAGGTGCATTATCTTGCACTTATCCACATTAAATTTCAGTTGCCAGAGTTCTGACCATTCTTCTAGTTTTCCTAAATCCTTTTCCATTTGGCGTTTCCCTCCAGGAACATCAACCCTGTTACATATCTTTGTGCAAAAAGACAAACCTTACCATCGAGGCCTTTTGCAATATCACTTATGAAGATATTAAACAAAATTGGTCCCAGTACAGATCCCTGAGGTACCCCACTGGTAACATGACCTTGTTCTGAATGTTCTCCATTGACTACAACCCTCTGTTGTCTGTCACTCAGCCACTGCCTAATCCACTCAACAATATGGGAGTCCATGCTCAATGACTGCAGTTTATTGATAAGTCTTCTATGTGGGACAGTGTCAAAAGCCTTACTAAAATCTAGATATGCAATGTCTACTGCACCTCCACGTCTATTATTTTAGTCACCCAGTCAAAAAAATCTATAAGATTTGTTTGACATGATCTCCCTGAAGTAAACCCATGTTGTTTTTCATCTTGCAATCCATGGGATTTAAGATGTTCCACAATCCTATCCTTTAATAGGGTTTCCATTAATTTGCCTACTATTGATGTCAGACTCACTGGTCTATAGTTGCTCGATTCCTCCCTACTACCTTTCTTGTGAATGGGCACGACATTTGCCAATTTCCAATCTTCCGGGACGACTCCTGTTACTAATGATTGGTTAAATAAATCTGTTAATGGTTTTGCCAGCTCACCACTAAGCTCTTTTAATAATTTTGGGTGTATCTCATCAGGACCCTGTGACTTATTTGTCTTCACTTTAGACAGCAATCTTTGAACCTCTTCCTCTGTAAAGACACATGCATCAAATGATTCATTAGTCATCCTTTCGAGTGGAGGTCCTTCTCCTTCTTTTTCTTCTGTAAAAACTGAACAGAAGTATTCATTAAGGCAGTCGGCTAGCCCTTTATTCTCTTCTACATACCTTCCGTCTTTTGTTTTTAATTTAGTTATTCCTTGTTTTAATTTCCTTTTTTCATTTATATATCTGAAGAATGTCTTATCCCCCTTTTTCATAGACTGAGCTAGTTTTTCTTCTGCCTGCGCTTTAGAAGTTCTTATAACTTGCTTGGCCTCTTTCTGCCTAATCTTGTAGATTTCCTTATCTTCATTGCTCTGGGTTTTTTTATAATTACAAAATGCTAGCTTTTTATTTTTAATGATTTGGGCCACTTCTGCTGAGTACCACAGTGGTCTCTTCCTTTTTTTGCTTTTACTGACAAGTCTAATGCAATTTTCTGTTGCCTTCAATAATGCACCTTTTAAGTAGTCCCATTTCTCCTGGACTCCATGTAATCCGTTCCAGTCTGATAAGGACTCATTTATGACTAATTTCATTTTTGAAAAGTCTGTTTTTCTAAAATCTAAAACTTTTGTTTTTGTGTGGTGTGACTCTTTCACAGTTCTTATATTAAACCACACTGACTGGTGATCACTAGATCCCAAGGTTTCGCCTACAATGACATCATATACCGAATCCCCATTTGTGAATGCCAAATCCAAAATGGCCTCCCTCCTGGTTGGCTCCTCAACCACTTGTTGCAGAGACAACCCCAGTAGGGAATTTAGAATATCTGTACTCCTGGTAGAACTTGCTATTTTGGTTTTCCAGTTTATATCTGGAAGATTGAAATCTCCCATAATGATAACTTCTCCTTTCATTGTCATTTTAGCTATTTCTTCAACTAGTAGATCATCTAGTTCTTTGACTTGACCAGGTGGTCTATATATCACACCTACACGAGTTACTGCATGATTAGCAAACTGCAACGTAACCCAAACTGACTCTATGTTGGCCTCACCAACTTGTATTAGGTTAGATTTAATGCTATCTTTCACATACAGGGCCACTCCTCCTCCTTTCTTGCCTTCTTTGTCTCTTCTGTATAAAGAGTACCCTGGTATGGTTATGTCCCAGTCATTTCTTTCATTAAACCATGTCTCCGTAACAGCCACTAAATCTACATTCTCAGATGCCATTATTGACCCAAGTTCATTGATTTTTTTACCTAAACTGCGAGCATTTGTGGACAGGACTCTGAGCTTATCATTTCTTAACCTCTGTGCTTCTGACCTGTTCTGGCATTGTTTCGGGGGGCAATTGGACTCTTGTATTTCCACTCTTTTGCCCCCCCCTTCCTAGTTTAAATACTCTTTCGCAAATTCTTGGAGTTGTTCATTAAGTACATTTGTTCCTTTGAGAGAAAGATGCAAACCATCTTTTTTGTACAGTTCCTTTCTATTCCAAGTAGAGCTATCATGAGAAACAAAGCCAAATCCTTGCTCTTGACACCATTTACTAAGCCATATGTTGAACTCCTTTATGCGCCTCTGCCTATCAGTCTGAACATTATGCACAGGCAGAACTTCAGAAAATGAAATCGTGGATGCAAAATCCTGTATGTCATTTCCAAGTGTGATAAAAGATTTTTTCACCTCTGACACTTCATTGCAAGCCAGGTCATTTGTCCCTAGATGGACAAGAACATTCACGTCCCCTTCCTGCTTTGCTTGCTTAACAATATTAATAATACGTCTTCTATCTTGTCTAGCAGTAGCACCAGGGAGACATCTCACAAAACCATTTTCTTTAAGCTCCACACTTCTTATGATTGAATCACCCAGCAACAGCTGCTTCCTTTGAGACTTCACTTTATCTTTTTTGTCCTTGGCTGCAGTCTTGCATACATTAGACATAGGAGTCGATGGTTTCTCACCCTCTGTGCTTGAGTCCATATCCATGTTGTCCTTACATTCTGAGAGTGCTGCAAATGAATTATGGAGAACCACCGACTGTGGGACATGTCTTCTATCCACCACTTTAAGTCTTCCAGAACCTACAGTAACCCATCTGCCATTTCTGGGGGTCCTCTGTGGCAGTGGCATTGCAGCAGTCCCAGCTGGAGTTTAACAGATAATTTAAATATCTCTGATTTCAAAAATGCAATTTCCTGCTGCAGTAAGGAGGATTGTCTACAGATCTGACAGCATCCGAATCTCCAAAGAGTGGAACATGAAATAAATGCACAACAATTCCTGCACTGAACCAAGTCTGCCATTTTAAAGAGGAGAGAAAAAAAATTATAAATTTAAGTCAAACAAATCTTACTTTTTTTTTTCTTTTTTCCACCTTCCAGCCTACCTCCTGACTATCTCCTGCAATATCTCTTCACTGTACTTAAAATGGTGTACTTGAATGGTGTACTTGCAGCTAATAAATTAGGCCAGCTAATTAGTATGTCTTTATATATACACTCACTCCTTCACAGCTCCTCCCCCAGCAACAAATGTAAAAAGAAAATATGTTATTTAAGGCGCTCACAGGGGGTGCTGCTCTCTATTGTGGCTGCTAGTAGAGGCAAATGGTCAGGCGGGGTTCAGGCAGGACACTGGTACTTGGAACAGTTGTCAGCTGGAATAGCCTTGGGGGGGGGGGAACAAAAAGTAGGGCTCAGATGCCTGGAGGCAGAGAGTGTTAGGCTGACCAGGGGTGTGAGGGGGGAGGGGGGGTCCGGGTGTGGACGATCCTCTGTTCAGTGGGTGGGTGAGGATGGGTTGCACTCAAGGCTGCTCTCCGGGTGAGCGAAGCAGCTCAATGTTAGTCATAGAGGAAAGGGGGAAAAAAGCGCCAGTAGAGTGCAGTTTTTTAAAAAAGAAGGAAGTTTATTAAAAGTAAGTATAAAGGAACAGGTGACTCGATACTGGACTCACTTCAGTGCAGTCACTGTGGTGCCCTCCCTGGTGTAGGTCAGAAGCTCGGTGCCTGCTCTGGGTCCTGATGCGGTCCAATCGTCCGGGAGAAGTCCGGGGTTTCTCAGGCGACTTCCGGGTCGGATCGGCATAGGAGATGTGGAGCGTGTTGGAGGCTTCTTCCGGCTGCGTCTGACGTCACAGGGTGTCTGGGCTTAGGTGGGCGTATCGAGCTTCTGACCTACACCAGGGAGGGCACCACAGTGACTGCACTGAAGTGAGTCCAGTATCGAGTCACCTGTTCCTTTATACTTACTTTCAGCAACAAATGTAACACCTTAATCAGCTGGTCTCATTAGCAAATGCACAATAGCAAACACCTGACCAAATTCCTTTCCTCTTCTCAAGCAATGGTCAGCAAAAAATACACAGATGAGTCAGTTGCAAACTCCAAGCCAATCTCTTTCAGTATCTCTTCAATTTCTTCAATCTCCTGCAATATCTCTTCACTGTACTTAAAATGGTGTACATGAATGGTGTACTTGCAGCTAATATCTTCTGATACTGGCTTGAAGGAAATTAGGAGAGGCAGCTACGAGGTCAGTGTAACAGGATGTGCTAACTCCATTTGTAAGGACAATGGTAGGAAGAGCTGTGAGGTCATTGTAGGGTCAGTGTGATGTCATAGGATATGTAGACTTTGGGCAGAGGGACATTTGGATGGGGAGATTTGAGGGACCTCTATATGAGGCTCCTGAGTAAACCAAATCATTATTCCTGGGTGAGTCCTACTTTTCCTAAACTGAAGAGTGAACCTTGACCTTTACCACCATACAGACATCTGTCAGGAATCTGTAAAAGTAAGATCTCATATGAGTAGGTGACATGCGGTGGAATGGAGTGTAAATAGCAAACAATTTTCTCCAAAGCTCCTAATGGTAGGGATGGATTTTACAGCATGCTGGTGCCAACTTTCCACCCCCAGGGTCACTGCAGGTGTGGAGAAAAGCTGTGAAAGAGGATATGGAGGAGAGATGAGGAGGAGATCCAGGAATCAGGATAAAGGTCAGGACAAGCAACAGACGAGCGCATCCAAGAGATGAAGCCGGGGTCACTACACAGAAAATCAATCCAAGGAAACAACAGGCAGAATGAGGAATAGCAAGAAGGAGCTCAGAGACAAATGAGAATATTGCTCAGCCAATGGGAGATTATCTCAGCATGACTTTACATAATGAAGGAGATGAGGGGAGGAATTCACTTAAGGTGACCATAGATACATGGAAATTCACCTGGTTCAGCACGGATTGATCACATTTCCATCCATGTGTGGTCACTGCTGGATAAAAGTCACTCCATCAGCGGCTGCAGCCAATAGCTTCATCACTGATCTGTGTATTCTGAGAGCGGAGGAGCGCCCCCCATTGTCAGAATACAATAGTGCACCGGGGAGGATTCCCCCACCCCCCTCCAATGTGTGCATGGAGGAATCGGTTCGGTTTTTTACTAGTTAAAAAAAAAAAAAAAAAAACAATAAAAATGACAAATCTTTCTCGTAGTTAGTAACTTATGCGCAAACCAATCAAAATACGCTTATTGCAATTTTTTTTACCAAAAATATGTAGCAGAAAACAAATTGGCCTAAAATTTAAAAAAATTTTGATTTGAAAATTTTTTTGGGGAATGTTATATATCAGAATGTGAAAAATATTGTTTTTTTTTTTCAAAATTGTCGCTCTCTTTTTCAAAAATCGCACAGGTGATCAAATACCACCAAAAGAAAGTTCTATTTGTGGGGGAAAAAAAGAGGACGTAAATTTCATTTGGGTACAGCGTTGCACGACACTGTACCCAAATGAAATCCAGACAAACTCAGTGCTGCCCATCAGTGCCCATCAGTGCGGCATATTAGTACCTCCTTATCAGTGCCACCTCATGTGCTGTCTCATAAGCGCACATCAGTGAAGGAGAAAGATTATTTTTTTTCAAAATTTACTCACAGAAAATAAGAAAAACTTTTTTTTCAAAATTTTCTTTTCTTTTATGTAAGAAATAAAAAACCCAGAGGTGATTAAATACCACCAAAAGAAAGCTCTATTAGTGTGAAAAAAATGTCATATGGGTACAGTGTAGCATGATCGCGCAATTGTCATTCAAAGTGTGACAGCGCTGAAAGCTGAAAATTGGCCTGGGCAGGAAGGGGGTGAAAGCATGGGCATCCGCTTAACTTTTTCCAGGAGGGGGGGGGGGGGCATCATTTTAAGGTCAGCCATGCTCTGCTCCTTTTCAACAATGTCATGAAGGGGAGGGGCTTAGTCATTATCACATAATGCGCAGGCATTCAAAGGTTTGGGAAACCTGATGCAAAAGCAAAGCTGACCCTCTTGGTTTTGGGTCCATGCAGGTGGCGCATGCATGTACGTGATGTCAGTACATGCTGTGATGTCACATGCTGTGCCTTTGTGCATGAGGCCACAAATCTCCTTCATTTTCTTGCCCTGGGCTCCTCCTCTCCTGGAATCATAGCACCAAGGCCTGGGGCTGATGACAGTGGTCCACGCGGCTGCTGGTGTCAGTCAACACGCAAGCTGTGGCTCGGGAGTATTTATTTTTAAAGGGGAGAACTAAGCCACTCTTTACCAGTTTTCAGAGCGCTGATTGCCGCTCACGTGACCCGCCGCCTCTCTCCTCCTTTCGGCCTCTCCTCCTCCTCCCCTCCCAACTGACGTCAGCAGGGAATCCTTGGCCCCACCCGCTGCAGGCAGCTGTCAGACAGGGAGAGGAGAGAGCTGGCGGGTCACGTGAGTGGCAATCAGCACTCTGAAAACTGGTAAAGAACGGCTTATTTTTTTAAAAACACATACACAGGGGCATGGGCACACAGGATTTTTAAACAGACCAGACAGGATAGTATAAAGTGGCTTAACAAACACCTTAAAGGGGAAGTTGAGATTCCAGGGGGGGACACTTGCCCCCCCCATGTGGACACCCATGGGTGAAAGTGCACTGTATTGAAGTGGTTAAACAGAAAAATTTTCAAAGATGAGAAAGTTTCTATTAATCAGAAAAGCAGAAAGTAGGGGTCCTAAACCAAATTATTATGTTGGTTTGGGGATATGTAGATGAGAACTATGTGATCATCCTTCAATTCATTTCTTATAGTCCTCAGAGAGTGTAATGAGGTACCATGGTCTCCATAATTTATGGAAGAGTGTGGTAGACTCTTATTTCATTGCTGCAGTATCTTCCATGTCATAGATAGTACTGACTTTAAGTAGAGAATCTTTAATGATTGAAACTTGTTTTGACTTCCATTGTAGAGGAATTAAACCTTTTACAGCGTTCTTAAAATGTCTGGCAAGTGAGTTTTTATATTTTCTATAGGAGAATGAATTTACGTGTAAAAGGCAACAAGCAGGGACAAGTTTAGTATTGGTGATATGGTGTCCATTTTGGTATTTGTTGCCAATACTACAAAATAGGAGGACATGACCACCACATATGTAAGAAAGTGCCTCTGTCGAATTGGCATCTCCAGAAAGTGTCTGATACATCATGGAACCAAGTTTTTGCTCTGACCGGGGTTATGTACCATTGAGTACGAATTTTAAATAAAGTTTCTTGGAGACGAGTACTTAGAGAGCATTTATGAATAAAAATAATTTTTTACCACTGATCATCAGAGATTTGAATTTTCAGCGCCTTCTCCCAGGTTGATTTATATTTTTCTGGTGAATCAGTACTTGGATGTGATAGCCATTTACAGTATCTGACAAAAGTGAGTACACACCTCACATCTTTGTAAATATTTTATTCTATCTTTTCATGTGACAACACTGAAGAAATGACACTTTGCTATAAAGTAGTGAGTGTACAGCTTGTATAACCGTGTAAATTTGCTGTCCCCTCAAAATAACTCAACACACAGCCATTAATTTCTAAACCGCTGGCAACAAAAGTGAGTACACCCCTAAGTGAAAATGTCCAAATTGGGCCCAAAGTGTCAAAATTTTGTGTAGCCACCATTATTTTCCAGCACTGCCTTAACCCTCTTGGGCATGGAGTTCACCGGAGCTTCACAGGTTCCCACTGGAGTCCTCTTCCACTCCTCCATGATGACATCACAGAGCTGGTGGATGTTAGAGACCTTGTGCTCCTCCACCTTCCGTTTGGGCATGACCCACAGATGCTCAATGAGGTTTAGGTCTGGAGAAATGCTTGGCCAGTCCATAACGTTTACCCTCAGCTTCTTTAGCAAGGCAGTGGTCGTCTTGGAGGTGTGTTTTGAGTCGTTATCATGTTGGAATACTGCCCTGCGGCCCAGTCTCCGAAGGGAGGGGATCATGCTCTGTTTCAACATGTCACAGTACATATTGGCTGACATTCATGGTTCCCCAACTAAACTGTAGCTACCCAGTGCCAGTAGCACTCATGCAGCCCCAGACCATGACATTCCCAACACCATGCTTGACTGTAGGCAAGACACACTTGTAATTAATGTGAATTACCCCTTTTTAACTGTTTTTTACATTTAAAAAAAAATGATGTTAACATTTTTTTTACAATTATTTTATTTTACTATTTTTTAAAATGATTTCACACAAGGTTTAATTTTTTTTTTTTTTACAATGTGGTATTTTTTTTACAGGACAGGGAAGTCTGCAGTGCTGTAGGAGGGGGTGGCACAGTGAAGGGGGGGGGGGGGGAATTTAGAAGTAGGCAGAACAGGGATGAGGATCGGTGTCAGAGAAGTAATTACAGGAATGATGCCCTGTGTCCGTGTCTTTCCCTGCAGTAGCTGAAAGCAGGTAGGAGGGGGAGAAAATGGCTTTGAGGTGCTGCAGAGAGTCGCACAGGGCTTCTGTGATTGCCCCCCTGCCGACTGCACTGATTCCCCGTGCTATTGGGCCCCCCCTGTGTGCCCGCCCCCTACAGGACGACTGGTGCCCCCCCCCCCTTTCAGCGGCCCTGGGTCTGGCACTTGTGGACTGTTTCGGAGTGTACAACAGATAATCAGGAGTCCACAGACTGAATTTATTCCCCCCTGATAAGGTTTAGTTTATGATAGGAACAAATTTATTCTTCTGCAGGGACTCACATTACATTTGTTCAGGTAGGATTCTAAACACGAGTTCGTATTCTTCCGATACATTATCCTGATGGTTGAGAGGGAACAGGAAAATCCTTATAATTCATCAACCCTTGAAGTGATTTTATAAGAGAATAGCAGAGCGAGGGGTATGGAAGGTGTGTTGTTTCTTCCCCCCATTTTTTTGGGGGGGGGGGGGGTTCTACAATAGGAAGTGTTATTAGTAGTTCTATGTTTTATGTATTAGCCGGGGAATGCCCAAAGGCTATGTTTTGTAGATAACGAGGTACAGCTGGCACAAGGCTAATCCCATCATAAAAGGATCCTCCAAGAGTTATTCAAATTAGCCACTAGACAGAAACAATAGGTGGATGGGAATCCACATGGGGTGTCTGTCTTTCATCCCCAATGACGGTGACTACCGTCAGATATCTTCCTACCCAAAAGGTAGACTAACCAGGTACCAGACCTCCAATTGGTCTGTGCCTGAGTAACAAGTCCCTCATTAGGGTCAATCCATCCTGGCAGCCTCCTCAAAAAAGTTCCACATAGTTTGTAAGTTTTTTCCCGGCGGGCACAAGCAGCTCTCATAGCTGATCAGTCTGTGGAAGTCTGGTTTGGGCAGGCCAGACTGGGCTTCTCGGTCACCCTGTGCCCCCTAATACTTGGAAGTGGAGAAAAGGGAGTTCAAAGTAAATCTGCCATGGCCCCCCTCCCAAACTCAAACCTTCCCATATGACTTCACTTCATTCAAACCTTTAAGCGTCTGGACCTCAGAATGAAAGTAGGTCTCTGTGATGTGGTCCTGGGATCTGGAATGACAGGAACGCTGAGGTCAACTGGCCTTGGTCATTCCCCAGGCTGAATACTGACACTACACTGACACAACACTGACACTACACTAAATTCACACTATACTGACACACTATGCTCACAATACACTAACACTACACTCACATACTATACTCATACACTAACACTACACTTACACACTATACTCATACACTAACACTATACTCATACACTATGCTCACACTACACTAACACTCTACACTAAGTCACAAAAACACACTAACTCTCTAGCAGGAAACTGAGCACGACTTTATCTATATCCACTCCAACAAGTCACTGCAAAGGGTTTCCTGTGGGAAGAAACCTTTTATAGTGTGGGGTAGGACTATGAGCACTGAGCCATGATTGAGCAAAGTCATCATGACTTTGTCCAGTCAGGTTTCAGACTGTGCTGTGTCCTGATTTGCAAAAGCCTTGCACCTGACCGGCGATTAGGTGCATTTCCTCATCCAATTAGGGCCTCAGAATGTACTGTGCAGCATACAATGCATTGTGAGGCAATCGCTGGTTGAACATCCTGCTGAGCACCCCCCAAAATTTTGGTATTCACTGAACAGGAGAGGTTTGTGCCAAACTTTTGCTCAGCTTAAAATGTTTGCCCAAATCTCGTCACTATGCTACAAATTGAAAGCAGAGGCACCTGAAAAGATTGTGCAGTCATCCCACCTCCAGCAGCTCCACTGGTCTTATGTTCTGGGCTGCACTTTCTCTGCAAGTATGTTCTCCTCTCTGCAACTCTGCCCTACCATTTCCTCCGATCCCCCCCCCCCCTTCTGCTTTGTAAATGAACACCAAGCGATGTGCAGAGGCCAGTTACTGTTTTCAATACATTGCAGAGCTGATACTTCACTGAGAACTTGTGTGTGCTCAGATAGGTGAGCCTGGAAGGGAGGAGGGAGGGGAGAGCAGCAGTGTGTGTTGTGTGAAATCGCAGGAGTGAGCAGAGAGCCCAGCCAGATGTGACATCAAACACAGGAGATGGAAGGGGGTGGATCCCGACCAGATTGTCGCCATGACACTCCAGAGAAGACTGCAGCCCCTCCATGGGAAATAACTATTTTAACAGAAAGGGTTTACTTCTCAGAGGGCGCAAAAGATTTGTAGGTACTAGCAGCTCATTAGGAATAAGATTTGGTAAAAAAACAAAAGAAACCCATACTTCTCTATTAAAGTGATTTCCTATGATCTTCAACTCCATCTAGTGGCCATAATTCTGTTTTTTTCCCCAAAATACCTAGATATGTAAAAATATTGCAATATAACATTATGGCCACTAGATGGAGGCAATAAATATATGAAATAAGATATAGCCAAAACTCGTCGCAGCTGGATAAATGCTGGTCATATTCGTTTAACTTGTTGTTTTTAAAAATAGACCTCTAAGTGTTTGTGAAAGCTTACACCACAAAATGCACTGAGCCAATGAAAGGTTATGAATCCATTTTTATTTTTCAACTACTATCATTTGCCAACACGGTACAACACTTCATCCGTGTCTTTGGTGATCTCTGATCTCCTTATGAAGTGTTTCTTACATGATGAAGATCAGCCATGGAGTATATCTGAGGTGTATATCAGGGTGTGCTTCTTCCCCACGTGAGAGCAGTGATGTCCAGCAACAGTCATACAAAAGAAACAAATGCACCTTGAGGGTTGTGTGGGATCCCTGATGTACAGGAAGACAGGACTTCAGTGAGGAACTATTCCCTCACTTAGGTCGGGAATACGGCTTCTCGACCGTGTGAGATCTCTGATGTCTGTAAAGATTTGACTTATCTGAAAAAGATTTCCCACACTCAGGACAGGAATACGGCTTCTCCCCCGTGTGCGATCTCTGATGTGTGTCAAGATGGGACTTCTGTGAAAAACATTTCCCGCACTCAGGACAAGAATACGGCTTCTCCCCCATGTGAGACCTCTGATGGGTGTCAAGATTGGACTTCACTGAAAAAGATTTTCCGCACTCAGGACAAGAATATGGCTTTTCCCCTGTGTGCAATCTCTGATGTTTAGAAAGACTGGACTTTACTGAAAAAGATTTCCCACACTCAGGACAGGAATACGGCTTTTCCCCTGTATGAGATCTCTGATGTATGACAAAATCTGATTTTTCTACAAAACATTTGCTGCACTCAGAACAGGAATACTGCTTCTCCCCTGTGTGCAATTTCTGATGTCTGTCAAGATGGGACTTCATTAAAAAACATTTCCCACACTCAGGACAGGAATACGGCTTCTCCCCTGTGTGAGATCTTTTATGTACCTTAAGATTGGATGTAGAATGGAAACACTTCCCACACTCAGTACAGGAAAACCTCTTATCTCTTGGAAGGACGGCACCGTCCCTCCCAGTCTGAGGTTCCTCAGGATAAGAGGAATACGATAGTCCATCTACACTGTGTGGTGCCGGATGGACATTTGAGGTAGCCGGGTTTTCTCTTGGACTATACTGTGTGATGTCCTCATCTTCTACTTTACAGTCTTCAGACAAAGTGAGACAATCCTTTGAGGTTTTCCTCATCTCCCATCCATGTACTAAAATAGAAATACAAAGATTATTACTAAAAATGAGCAAATCGGTTCCCCTAAACCAGGACACTGCCCACTTCAGACAGCTTTGTCTCCGAGGATCTTACAATTCCACCCTCAAGGTAACTAGTAAATGGGTCCTCTGATCTCCTACCAGTTTATTTCTTTATTCATGGATCTTAGTTAGAGAGTGAGGAAACAATGAGAACTGTCTTTTATAGGAGTGACAGGGATGAGGGAATTATAGGAGGAGTATGCCCAAGTTGGAGGATATTATCAACATTTAAAAGTCTGTGCTCCAATCAAATCATCAGATATAAAATGTCCAGCTGGTAGAAAATGGGTGTAACAAAAGAGAATACATATTATGTGTATATATAGCAGTGGGTAGAGAGCAGAAGTCAGGACTATGTAATCTACAACATATTGTATAAGATACAACAGATAGCACTGTATAGTATCAGAATGATGTAATGTACGTAATGTACAACATAGAGTGTAACGGAACTGCAACCCACACTGTACTTGTGGACTTCCATCAGTATGCGGCTTCCTCCCAGTCGTGAACATAGATATCAGATTTTCCAGCCGCCCCCATACAAAGCTAGCCGACAACTTAGCTTGTACTGGAATCTTCTCCTTTATTGAACAGTCACACAGAATTTATATACAGCATGGACCTCCCCCTCCTGATCAAATTACCCCATCAGGTCAAGGGTTGCCTGATTACATTATCATATGCAGATGAAATTGTATACAGAAATAGAATTAACATATCTAAAGAACAACCAACACAAACAGTATACTATTTCCACTCAGCAACTAACAGATGACAATGATTCAATCAACCTGAGCCAATTAACTAGCAGACGGCAAAACTCAAGCTTCTGAAATACAATACACAAACAATAAGGAGAGCCTGTCTCTGCCATTGAAGTTTAATACACATTATCATAAGTATAAACAGAACCCATTTGAAGCAATCCAAACCATTAGGTATCTGTCTTTCACTCCCAGTGATAGGGAGTACCGCCACATATCTTCCCCCCAAAGGTAGACTAACCAGATACCAGACCTCCATTCCATCTGTGCCTAAGTTAGTCGGGTAACAAGTCCCAAAGAGTCAATCCATCATGGAAGCTTCCTTGACAAAGTTCCACATAGTTTGTAAGTTTGTCCCAGCAGGGCGCATGGAGCTCTCATAGCCGATCAGTCTGTGGAAGTCTGGTTTGGACAGGTCCCTAATAGACACAGGGTGACTTAGACATAAGAGGGGCCGAGGGGGGTGAGAGAGGGATTTTCCAACCTCTCTAAGGTAGGCTGTGTTCCACATGCCCTCCCAATGTCTGCACCAACCCAGTACCCCAAACAAATTGTCCGGAAAACAGCGTTACTCACCCAGCCAACCTCTACCTCTCTTGTAGAACATATCCGCCGCCGTTGGGGATAAGCGTGGACTGGCCCTTCTTCCAGGAGTTCTTTCAGCCACTGGAGAGAAGACAGGGTGGCCGAGCTCACTTCGTCAGAATGTTGAGGATCTGGACCGACTGTCCAGCATCCCTGGGATATAGAGGTGAAGAATGTAGTCCCATCCACTACCACAGGAACCCCATCTTTTGTTAGTTGAGGGCAGAGTGAACTCACATTGGAAGTCAACCTGATTTCCATTCTTGGCCACAGGAAAGGGTAATCTTCAGTAGGTGTGGGGCAGAGGTCATTGACTCTCTGTCCGGCTGCCAGTGCTTCAGCTGGGTGTAGAAGCTTCACTTCATCAGCTTGTCACTGGAGGGAGGGGTTGATTGCCCCAGCTTCCTGGAACTCTGTAGCTGTTGCAGGTGCTGGGCAGAAGTTGGTAGCACTCTGCCCTGTGGCCAGCACTTCTGCTGGAGACTCCACATAATCCACTCCGGCACACTGTTGGGGAGGGAAAACGGCTTCCTCCGCTCCCAGACTGTGGATCTCTCGCTGGGGAAGAAGGATGACCACCATCTTCTCTGAACTGTGTAGCTGCTGTTGAGGAGTTATCGCCACCTTCTCACCCTGGGCTTCTGGGACTGCCACAGGTGTGGGGCAGAGGTCTTGGACTCTCTGTCCAGTTGTCAACGCTTCGGCTGGAGAAGTTTCTTGTAACTCCACAAATGCTGCTGGCAGGAAATCCCAGGTCCCTGTTAGTGGTGTAGCAGAAAGGTGAGCTGTGTCTTCTCTCAGGGAGGCTGAAGCTGCTGTTGGTGTTGGGTAGCGCTCAGTGATGTTAGACCCTGATGCCAGCTGTTCTGCAGGGAAGTAAACTGAAAAGGCAGTGGTCTTGCACACATCTTCCTGGGTCACCAATTGTTGTAGGCAGAGGTCAGCAGCGCTTTGCCTTGATGCCCACTCTTCTGCTGTAGGCTCACTGGGATGTTCCTCCTCAGCAGAAAAGTCTATTAAATCCCCAGCCTCTGGAATTGCTGAAAGTCCAGGGCATGGGCTGGTGGCTCTCGGGCCCAGTGCCAACACTTTGGCAGGTGATTTATCATCCATATCATCTTCCGATGGAAAGTCAATTAAATCTGTGATCCGTGGTTGGGGAATGAAGATGGCTTCCTCTTCTCCCGTACCTTTATCCAGCGGCTGGACAGATGCATTCCTCCATCCAAGCCCAAAACAGGTTCGTCAAGGAGAGTCAGCACTTGCTCCATCCGCCATAAGACCTCTGCATCCAAAACCGTGGGTGCAGGTGAGCAAAGCACACTATTACTGTGCCACATTGTCGATTCTTCTGTCAGAATTTCTGGACTGTCAACTGGTACTTCTGGATTTTCCCAGGCAAGGGGAGCCCAGGCCTGGCACTGAGCAGAATCTAGCAGCCGTCTGTAGGCGATCTCCTGCTCCCATTCCTAATTGGCCAAAAACTCCAAATCTTCCAGTGATTAGAACACTTCAGAGATGTTAAAGATCTCTTCTCTGTAATCCTCAATTTCCTCTAACTGACACTCTAAATCGCTCCCAAAGTTGGGGTCCTTGGACAGCCTCTCTAGTAAAAGCCCCGGGCCGCCATAGCAAAAGCCTTTGGTTGGGCTGTCGTCCACTGTCCATGGGTCACACTTGGGTTACATACCAGCGGGGAGCTCTGTAGCTCTCATCCAACAGCATCTCCACTTGGAGCAGCCTACTTAACTCAGGTTTCCATTCCTTGTGCGGTTGTCTCCCCAAAAACACAATTCGAACTTCGTACTGTGACCAGTACCTTTCCTGGAAGGAGGGGAAGATTTTTCCCTGTTGTCGCTGCTCACGGACTAGTGCTTCCTTCCAGAGGTCCCAGCGGAATACATCATGCCATCCTAGCAGGACCTTCTCTGACACTGGTCCCCTGTACTGTATCAGCATCTCTCGCAACCTCCTTCCGAATTCCTCTTCCATGGCGGCTTAAGTCTGTACCTCTCCTCTTCTGCTATCCGGACCTTGGATCCCGGTGGAGGTTTGGATGTCCCAGACTGCAGGAAGCATCCCACAGCTTGCCACCAATGTAATGGAACTGCAACCCACACTGTACTTGTGGACTTCCGTCAGTATATGGCTTCCTCCCAGTCGTGAACATAGATATCAGATTTTCCAGCCGTCCCATACAAAGCTAGCCTACAACTTATGTTGTACTGGAATCTTCTCCTTTATTGAATAGTTACTCAGATCAAATTACCCCATCAGGTCAGGGGTTGCCGGATTGCATTATCATATGCGGATGAAATTGTATACAGAAATAGATTTAATATATCTAAAGAACAACCAACACAAACAGTATACTATTTCCACTTAGCAACTAACAGATGACAATGATTCAATCAACTTGAGCCAATTAACTAGGAGACGACTGTCCTTTATTATCATAAGTGTAAACAGAACCCATTTGAAGCAATCCAAACCATTAAGTATCTGTCTTTCACTCCCAGTGAAGGTGAGCACCGTCAAATAGAGTATATAGCGCAGGGGTCACTCTACAGACATATCCTTCCACCCAGAACAGCCATCAAAAAACAGAGTAACCCTGAGAGGATTATTCTATTATAGATCTTGCTAGACTTAGGCATGGAGCAAAAGACCCAAATTACATACACTAAATGCCTAGGTCTAGTAACTCATATGGTAGAAATCAACATTTTGCTGTCAGCTAAACCCCAAAATCAACATAATTCTAGTCTAGATACATAAATTGTGTCTGCAGCACAGAGAAGGAAGATTATCCTAGAGAAATACAGGAATACAGGACAAGGGAACACATTTCAGGAAAGTGACCATGGAATTACAGGCTGATATCACCCAGTCCTTGCCCTACTCTGGACCAATCAGTGAGCAGTATGGATGGAGGAATGTATTTAGTGTTAATGACCCACCTGTACTGATCTCTGTAGGAGTGTCATCCTCTATAAATGTCCCCGTTATTCCATCCTCCTCAATAGACCGCTGATCATCCCTCACATACATCTCTTCTTCTGCTTTAACCTCAACTTTTATGTCTATCAGATCTTCACCCTAAAACAAGAAAATGAGAGAAAAAATCATATGTAAAATATAAGGTCACATAAAAAATCCACACATCATTTCTAGGAGTCCATGTTGCTTTTGCTCCATCTCATCAACCTTGTAACAGTGAGTGATGGTGTGAGCTTCCTGTTTGGAATCCCGGGAATACAGAGGATGGGGACATCTCACTGGTGGGTTCCTGGTATTAGGTGGCTCTATCATATCCTTGTGTCCTTCTGAAAACTCCTCCATCCCTCCATACTCCTCATCCTCCGCTTTATACTCTTCTTTAACAACAAAATTATCATCCTTGAGGATTCCACTCTGAAAGATTTAATAAAACATCCATTGTAACAAACATGCTGTGTATAAACCATAACTACCAATAAGTGTCAATCATCTACCTGATGGTGAGGGATGGTGTGACCTTCCTGTGTGGAATCCTGGTAACACAGAGGATGGGGACATCTCTCTGGTGTGTTCCTGGTATCAGGTGGGTCCATCATATCCTTGTTTCCTTCTGAAAACTCCTCCATCACTCCATACTCCTCATCCTCCTCTTTATACTCTTCTTTAACAACAAAATTATCATCTCTGAGGTTTCCACTCTGAATATATAATAAAACATTCATTGTAACAAACATGCTTGTATATACTGTAAATTAGAACTGCCAAAAATTTGTCAATCATCTACCTGATGATGATGGTGAGGGATGGTGTGACCTTCCTTTGTGGAATCCCGGGAATACAGAGGACGGGGACATCTCTCTGGTTGGTTCTCATTACTGGACCCATCTGTAGGAAACACACACACTGACTGAATACATTGTTTCTATGTGTTTATCAGATGATGGCGGATCTAGGTGGAGCCTCCGTACTGCTCTCTCCTTTACAATAAAGTCTCCTCTTACCCGGTGATGTGAGGGGCGGCTGATTCTCCATCATGAGATCCTTGTGTCCTTCTAAATACTCCCACTCCTCCATGGAGAAATAGACAGTGACATCCTGACACCTTATAGGAACCTGACACACACAATGATACAGTCACCATCCAGACACATCCCTTGTCTGTTACTGGATAATGTCCCAGAATTCCCAGCACCGCTCACCTCTCCTTGATGATCTCTCTCTGGTGACTTCTAGAATCTTCTTTGTATTTCTCTATTCTATCAAGGAGGGAGGTGTAGGCAATGTGATGGTCATATGATCTCCAGACTTCACAGTAGGAAAACTCTAGATCTGAACACAAATAGTAAAATCAAATGGTATTTCTAGAATCCTTCTCACCTATTTAGTTAGGTCTCGTTTTAATAAAGCCTCACTTCAGACTGAGAAAAAATGTACCCACACAGGACCATCACTCTGCTTGTTGCAGGCATTCTGACATCATTACAGGACCAACAGTACCTGTTTGCTAGTGAAGATGCCAAGAGTCCACCCACATCCCAAGAGCATTAAAAAAAAAAAAAAAAAACTAGATGGAGGGACGTTAGGAGGAAGAGCTGTGAGGCCATTGTGATGTCATGGCATTCTCTGACTCTGGTTGGAGGGACAGTGGTCGGAGGAAATGTGAGGTCAGTGTGATGTCATAGCATTCTCTGACTCTGGATGGAGGGCATTGGGATAAGGTGTATAATGGTCCTGATGAAGTCACGTGGGCCTGTTGTAACGCGTAGGGCATCCCAGACCAAAAGTGATGTTTAGAGATTGTAGCATGCTTAGTATAAGATATGCCAAAGGCATTTTTTTTTATTCTTTATTGATCGTATGTGAGGGAGCCTTCAAAGGGGCAACTACCACAGAATACCTAAATCAACTGAAAAAAAGACTACAACTGGGCTAGCATCAATGGAGGAGGCTTTCTTTGCGTAATCAAAATCATTTTGATTACTCACTAAAGTGAGAATACTGTGAGCACTTAGGTGTCATGATCGGGTGGAAGTATACCAATTTGTTTTCATGTTGTCACACTGAAGCTGCTTTCACTGAAGGAGGAGAACTCGGTACTTTATTAATTGTTTGATATGGACTATTATGCACTTTTAGCACAAGTGCACTTTATTTTAAACAAATTACTGTTATGCACATTTTGTGAGTTTTTCTAATGATTTGATATATTTCTATACTACTATTTTAGTTTATTAGTTGAGTAATGGATTTTACCTTTGGTTTTCAAAACACATATCCATATATACTGTTTCATTACTGGGTGCAGAAAGGTCTGGGGTTAATACAAGAGGTATTGGATCTTCCACACTGAGTTGCAGCAGCATCATGAACCATAACCTCCGTTGCCAAAATGGAATTACCGCCATGACTGTGTTTGAGGACCTCCTGAGCCTCACCAAAGTCCTCGCAATTGGAGGGTATATGTAACCCAGGCTTAATCTCCAAGGGTGGTGAAGGCAGTCTATGCCCTCTGCCAAGGCTGATGGAGCTCTTGACAGAAACAATAAGCACATGGTGTTTACTGGAGTTACCACCAAGTCTATTTCTAGGATGCCCCATCTCTGGGTTAGAAAAGAAAAGGCCTGGGGGCTCAAAGACAACCTATTTTTGGATAGAAAAGTCAGGCTCAATGAATCAGCTAGTTGGTTTTCCGCTGCTGGAACGTATACTGAGATTAGATCTATTAGGTGTATCTGGGCCCAGTCTAGGATGGGACAGATTTCTTCCAGTAAAGTGGGGCTCCTGGTACCCCTCTGTCCTGAATGTAGGCTTCCACGACCTTGTTGTCCTGGCGTAGGAGTACTCTCTTGCCCTTCAACACAGAACCGAAAGTTAGCAGGGCTTGCATAGCTGGCCTTAGTTCCAGGGTATTCAAAACTATCCCCATCCCTTCAGACTGGCATCCAAATTCACTACATCTGGTTGCATGGGAAATGATCGGCGATGTTTCAAAAGGTTGCAGAACCAAGTCCAACACCAAAGAGATTGTTCCACTCTGTAGGGGATGATGATTGATTGGTGCATTGATATTCCATCCCATTGTGCAAGAAAGGAACTCTGGAAGGCTCTTGTGTGCCATTGGGCCCATTGAATCATAGGTAATGTGGAGGTCAATGACCCTAGGATGATGAGACAGGATCTTACAGGCAGAGTTACTGCCGACAACGCTTTTTTGAACTCTGCAAATTAAAGGGACGATCTTTCCCTTGGAAGTTGGACCATGTTGGCTTGCGTGTCCACTAATGTGGGTAGAAAGACCATCCTTTGTGTAGGGCATAAGTTGCTCTTCTTCCAATTTATCATCTATCCAAAGGTCTGAAGGTTGTAGATTAGAAGTCTCCGATATTGCAGCAAATATCCCTGAGAGCAGCAGGATATTGTTCAAATAATAGCCCCTTCTTTCTCATGAGCATGATAACTGGAAACAGAACTTTCGTAAAAGTCCTGGGGGCCGTGGAAATCCCAAAAGGCAGGCTTCAAAAATGAAAGTGCTGGTGATTAACGGTGAAGTGCAAGTACCTCTAAAAAGCAGGATGAATCGTCACATAGAGATATGCTTCGGATAAGTCTACAGACAGCATCCAGTCCCTGAGATTTATTACCAGCAGTATTAATTGAAGGCTCCCTATCTTGGAGGAGTCGAGACAACTGCTCCATTTGAGCCTTCCTAGGTCTAGTAGCGGGTGAAGATTCCCTGATTTTTTTCCTAACTAGGAACAAGGGGGAGCACAATCCTCTGCCCTGCTGAGATATTGGCACTTCTGAGATATCACATTTCTGAAGAAGGCCCATGATGTATTTAAACACTATCTTTCTTCTCTTGTGATCTGAGGGAAGCCTGGTTGTTTGGATATGATCGCTTGGGGGTTTCCCCTTGAACCACATCATGCTAGCCCACAGCTATGCTGAGCAGGTCTGCCTTTATAAAGATTTTAGCTGGTCAGCCCCCTGAAGAAGACTTGGATTTCTGAAGGCCTAATTGGGAAGATTGTCCCTTCTTCCAGTGGCTCCTACCTGGTCTGTAGGATCTGACCTCTCTGTACTTATCCAGACGGAGGGACCCCTCTGAGGTTTGGGTTTCCTGTCTGACAGAATTAGACCTGACTTACCGCCATGTACTTTGGAAACGGCGGAATAAGTTGATGCCATCATAAAAGGTTTTACACGAATTAGACTTTGATGCAGCATTCGCTGCTCAAGGTTTTAGCCATAGAGCTCTTCTGACTATGATGAAAGACATCATTGCTCTTGCAGACAAGATAATTATGTCTACGGATGCTTCCTCAACAAACTCTCTTGCCAGCTTGAGTTTTTGCAAGGCTGATATCTTCTCCTAGTCTGCTCAATCAACTAGACGCTTATCAACATTGGATGTCCAACCAGACACAGCCTTCCCAGCTCCCGCCAACGCAATGGGGGATCTGCAGGTGCCTCCTGGCGATGTATATGCTCATTTCATTTTGTAATCTATTTTATGGTCTAATAAATTCCAGAATGTTAAAGCATTTTCCATGGAAAGGCTGACATGCCTGGCTAAGTGCATTAAAGATGCATCAACAACTGGAGCTGTGATCAAAGGGTTTACTCTGGCTTCTTTCAAAGGGTATAATCTTGTGAAAGGGTATAATCTTGTGAGCCTCCCAATGATACCTGTCTTTTTGTCAGATTTTTGCCATTCATCCTGGATAAATTCATCTACTTCATAGATAAAGCGGAAGGTCTCTGGTACCCTTTCGAAAATGGGAAAATATCTTTTGACTTTGCGTGGTGCTTCCCCCACCTTCTGCCAGTTGATGGCTTCCTTGAATGACCTGGAAAATAGTTCTACCAGAAAATAATCAAATCCAGATGCCCCTTAAATTCTCTCATTTTCAGAGGAGCTATCCAACCTAGGGAGCTTGCGGAGCTGCAGCAGTGGTACTTTGAGCTGCAGCCTCTAAGCCGGGAGCAGATGCCTCCAAAATTAACACTCTGACAGATTCTCTGATCAAGTTTATCCCCTGAGTTTGAGTGGTTAACCCAAGAGGTCAGACACAAGTGCGGAGAGGGTGATCTTGCTTGCTGGAAGCGATGATGATGGGAGGAAGACCCAGAGTAACTTCTCCTGAAACGTCTACTCTTCGAGAGGGAGGCATGCCCAGAGGGTTCTCTCTACTTTGAAGAGGAGGATCTAGATGACCTGGGAGGGCTGTCAAGATACGACAGCATCAGTCATGTGGCTCTCTTTTGATCTATCTTCACTACTTACCAAACCCCTGATCTTGTAAGCTGTTGTAAGCTGAGGGTGGTCTGCTTGGGCAGCGAATTACATAGACAGAAGGATAGTAATACCTAAAGGATATAGTCCATGAATAGACAGACAATACAAGCAAAACCCAGCAAAGTGACAAGCTAATGTAGCCTCAAACACTTACATGCAATGTGCCAGGAAGAATGATACAAAGGTGCATGCCAGAAGAGACGCACGCCCCAAGCCTCTGTGAAGAAAAACTGCCAGTGCAGAAAAGTCATAAAGACAGGAATTGCTTTTAAAATTGGCGCCAACAGGGAGGAAGTGATGTCATTGCCAAGCATGTTCAGTGCCACCTGCAGACTACGGCACCATCTTGGAAACTGGCAAAGGAGGTCCCCACTGTTGTCACTCCCTACCAGCATCCTCAGAAGCCCTGAAGCACGGCCGCAATCTTGGAAAAAGGCAGAGAAATACAGGAGGACTACAGAGCTCAGAAACATAAAAAAAGGAGAACAGCAGCAGAAACATAAAAAGAAAGGAAGTAAAGGAGAACCACTACAGAGAACTAGGCTTGTTTAAAGTGCTTTGCATTGCTGCCCAGCACACCCCTGAGAACACTAGACTGGGGATCCCTCCAAAGAGCTTGTTTAGAGGCTGTACAAGAAGGGAACCTCCACCCAGTAGAGGCTGAGCCTGGCTGGGGCGAACTCGGTAAGGGGTAGTACAGGATTCATCCAGTCCCAATCAGGTAAGGACAGTAAGGAGAATGCTGTTCTGGGTCTTAGCTTAAAATGTATAGTTAACCAGTCCTATCAGGATGTGAGGACCAAAACCCGGTTTATGCTGCCAGGAAAGTAAGCTCTCATGTGAGCAGGTGATGTGTGGAAGAAGTGTAAATAGCAGACAATTTTCTCAAGAGCTTCTAATGGCAGTGATGGATTTTTTTCTGCATGCTGGTGCCAAGTTTCCACCCCCCAGGATCACTGAAGGTGTGGAGAAAAGCTGTGTAAGGGGATATGAAGGAGACATGAGGAGGAGATCCAGGAATCAGGATAAAGGTCAGGACAAGCAACAGACGAGTGCATCCAAGAGATGAAGCCGGGGTCACTACACAGAAAATCAATCCAAGGAAACAACAGGCAGGATGAGGAATAGCAAGAAGGAGCTCAGAGACAAATGAGAATATTGCTCAGCCAATGGGAGATTATCTCAGCATGACTTACATAATGAAGGAGATGAGGGGGAGGGGAGGAAGTCACTTAACCACTTCAGCCCTGGAAGATTTTACCCCCTTCCTGACCAGGCCCTATTTTGCGATTCGTTATTTTAACGGACAATTGCGCGGTCGTGCGACGCTGTACCCAAACAAAATTTAAGTACTTTTTTTCCAACAAATAGAGCTTTCTTTTGGTGGTATTTGATCACCTGTGCAATTTTTAATTTCTGCGCTATAAACAAAAAAAGAGCGACAATTTTGAAAAAAAAAACAATATTTTTCACATTCTGCTATATAACATTACCAAAAAAAAATAAATTTAAAAATCAAAATTGTTTAACATTTTAGGCCAATTTTTTTTCTGCTACAGATTTTTGGTAAAAAAAAAAAAAAATCGTAATAAGCGTATTTCGATTGGTTTGCACAAAAGTTATCGGGTTTACTAACTACAGGAATGATTTATGTAATTTTTATTGTTTTTTTTTTATATACTAGTAATGGCGGCGATTTTTTGCGGGACTGCGACATTGCGCGGACAGATCGGACCCCTAACTGACATTTTTGACACTTTTGGGGGAACCAGTGACATTACTACAGTAATCCGTGCTAAAAATATGCAGTTACTGTAATAATGACACTGGCAGGGAAGGGGTTAACACTGTTGGTGATCAAGGGGTTAAATGTATCCCTCATGCTTACTGACGTGTGGGGGGAGGGGGGGTTCTGTGACAGACACAGAGATCGCAGGTTTAGCTATGCTGAATCCTGTGATCTCTCCCTGTCTGTCACTGAGAAGATCCACCTGCTTTGTTTACATAAGCAGGCGGGTCTTCTCACAGTTTCCCCTACTATCGGGGAAGAGAGGCGGCGAGAGCGGAAGCGCACCGCCGAAATCACTAGAAGTCCAGCTGAAACCAGGGGAGCCATGTGTGGTCACTGCCGGATAAAAGTCACTCCATCAGCGGCTGCAGCCAATAGCTTCATCCCTGATCTGTGTATTCTGAGAGCGGAGGAGCGCCCCCATTGTCAGAATACAATAGTGCAGAGGGGGGGATTCCCCCATCCCCCTCCAATGTGTGGAAGGGGGAATCAGTTGTTTTTGTCACCCAGCCCGCTGGCTGAACGATAAAACTGAACCATGTATGTCCAGCTTTGAAAGCAAGATATATTATTCATCAACGAATCCCCCAGAAGGGGTTAATCTAGGTTTCCACACTATATATGTGTGTATCATCATCTGCTGGAGATAAAAGACGTTAGAGTGACTATGGAGGAAGAGGACGGACATGACGGGGGTTACTGGGTGTAAATAGAAAATAAGATCTTATTACCTTCTCTGCTGCCACTTCCAGCAATGTCTTCTCTCTACTTCCTCCCGACTCACCTTTCACCCGAAACTTCCTGTCTGTACCTGACATCACTTCCTATCTGTCTTCCATAGAGACTTCCTGTCTGGGTAGAAGTGAGATAACCACCTTGTGGAGCTCAGAGGAACTGCAGCCCTGAGAACCATCTGGTAGTGTGAACACGGCCTTGTGCTGTGTATGTATGTACTGTATATCCTTATAGATGGGTCATCTCCACTCCCACCAAGGGGGATAGAAATATATTACTGCTCGGGGGAGACATTTTGGCACCTTTGATTTTGCAGTAAAATTGATTGCAGATTTAGTCATGTAGAACATCTGTTATATGGATACAAAGAACCCCAGCCGAAAGTAAAGGGTGGAAATGGCTCCTGATCCCCAGATTTGGGCAATTATGTCACCAATATAAATGGAAAAAACCCGCGCTATGGGTAACAACTCAAATATCTACAAAAATAACTTATACCGGACTGCTGCTGTGACAAAGGTAAGTATTCCCTTTATCAACTAGAAGAGCATTATGTGTCATAGCGCTGTCCTATTGTGTGTGCACATAAATTATCACAAATACACTAAAATATGTGGATACAAAGTGCTAGGTGCTCAAAATAATATTCTCGGCAGATCTACAGCTTCCACTTTACACCTACTTCATTGATCTTATTGTGTTTATCAATACATTCTGTAAACTGAACCATGTGCAAACTCATATACAACATAAAGTGCTTTGTGCTCAAGATGCTGTTCCCTGCAGATCATCTGCTTCCGCTTTGCACCTACTTCTTTAATATAATAATATTTGCCGATACAATAAATAAACTAAAAACCTGTGCAAATTCATGTAATCATACAATATTTTGTACACAATATAGTGTTCTCTGCAAGTCCACTGCTTCCACTTTGAATCTACTTCAATAAACTTATTTTGCTAACCAAAAAGTCCACAAATGAATAAAAAGTTGATAAGGTGTGAAAGTTCTCCATGCTCCAATCTGTGCCAGCTGTAGTGTAGCCACGCCTTCTTCCACCTCTTACACACGTGATGGTGAGGGCGCCCCCTTAGTAGTGCTTCCCCACTCACCAGAGAAATATGACTCCCAGCTTTTCAGCTACCAGAGTCACAAACATCCTTCACACTCTCCTCACCTCCGATGGCAAAGGAATTGGATCCTCTTCGCTCACTCCTGCAAGTCTGAAGAAGTCATGCCCACTGACGCAACGCGTACGGGGGAGGAGTTGTGACGTCACCCGCGACGCTCCGGAGGGATTGATGCATCGGAGCACACCTTTGCAATATGTTATATGATCTTCTTAATGCACTAGGAAAGTGCCTTCTATGTGAGAACTTTTTAGCTTTACAATAAATGTCCTTTTAAAAAAATGGAGAGCACTAGATGTTTTCATTTTTTTTATGGGATGCACAACTGCTGATCGTTCTTGGAGTTCGCTGCAGAGCATAGGAGATCGGGTTTGGCAGAAGTCCATCTGGTCTTTACCCTGATTAAAAGTGCAATGACCTTTAATGGTCGAGTGATGGAGGTGAGAGGCTTGTACTTACTTTGGTGATGGATTCAGCATCTGCTATGTGTCTGACTGTTTGGAGCAGTCCCTATTGGTAATGAGCAGCTAGGCCCTAATAGGGACCCCGGGCCTAGAGTCTCAGAGTCTGTGTGTCTTGGGGAGACATGGACTTGAATCCAAAGTAACATTACTCCAAGGGTCCCCCTAGCATACACCTCACAAAGAGTAGTGTTCCCTTAACCACTTTACCACCGGAGGATTTTGCTATCTTACTTCCAGGCCATTTTTTGCGATTCGGCACTGTGCGAATTTAACTGACAATTGCGTGGTCGTGCGACGCCATACCCAAACGAAATTTACGTCCTTTTTTTCCCACAAACAGAGCTTTCTTTTGGTGGTATTTGATCACCTGTGCGATTTTTACTTTTTGCGCTATAAAAAGAGCGTAAATTTTGAAAAAATAATATTTTTCACATTTTTTTTATACGAAATTCCCCCAAATAAAAATGTAAAAATCTAAATTTTTTTAAATTTTTGGCCAATTTGTTTTCTGCTACCTGTTTGGTAAAAAAAAAATCACAATAAGCGTATTTTGATTGGTTTGCGCAAATGTTATTGCCTTTACTAACTAAGGGAAAGATTTCTGTCATTTTTGGTGTTTTTTTTTAACGAGTAATGGCGGCGATCTGCGATTTTTTTTGCGGGACTGCGACATTGCGGCGGACAGATCGGACCCTTGACAGAGATTTTTGACACTTTTGGGGGTACCATTGACATTACTGCAGTAATCAGTGCTATATATATGCACTGTTACTGTAAAAATGACACTGGCAGGGAAGGGGTTAATTTTATGGGAGAGGGAGGGGTTAATGTATGCCTGGTGCTTACTAACGTGTGTGGGGGGAGGTGACTGAGTGACACAGGGACAGATCGCAGGTTCAGCTATGCTGAACCCTGCAATCTGACCCTGCCTGTCACTTAGGAGATCCGCCCACTTGTGTTTACACAAGCAGGCGGATCTCCACACTCGATTCCCCCGACGATCAGGGAAGAGCAGCGGCGATCGCCGCCGCTCCTCCCCTGGCCCAACTCCCGCTGTGATTGAATACAGCGGGAGCGAGCTTCCGGCGGCGCGCGCGGGGCGCCGAGAAAGGGGAGTGTCTGGCGACGTAGGTCTACGTCGCCAGACGATAACGAACCACTTTGCCGCAGTAGAGCTCTAGTGAGCAGTCGGCAAGTGGTAAAAAGCCAGGGCCCATAGTCAGTAGGCAAGGGGCTAGCCTGCATTCCCCTCCAAAAGCCTCTGTCCCGGGGGTGTCTATCACATTTCTCCCCCATCTAAAATCTACTAATAAGGTCCCAGACCTTCACCTGGTCTGGAAATGTGTTAGTTGGGCAGAGTAAACTCACATAGTCAGTCTGCATGATCTCCATTCTTGGCTGCAAGGAATAGTTGTCCTCAGTAGGTATGGGGCAGAGGTCATTGACTCTCTGTCTGGCTGCCAATACCTCAGCAATACGCATCAGAGTTTGGTATATCCGAGTTAGAACTTGGGCAACTTGAATCATCAATTAGGTCGACTTCGGGTCCTAAACTGATTTTTTACTGTCAGGGCTTACATGCCCTTCTTGGTCTGCTTCGATCTCACTGTCCTCATCCGAAAAACTAGGTTCTGCATGGACAACACGGCCAGAGGCTTTCTTCTTCCCCCCTCCTACAATTAGCTCTCTCGCCCCTTGACTCTTTTCTTCCAACAAAGCTTCCTCCTCCCTTACTTCTCATCAGGGTCCCTTACTCATCAGTTCAGGGTAAGTAGGGACTGTTTGTGCTCCCTTCCACACGAACTTCAAGAAGATTGGATTATTTGGGCGGGCCCCTTGTAAGACCCAATTCAGTCAAACTTGGTCAGCATCCTTGGGGTCTAAGCCCCTCTTGAGGGTGATTTGGGCATTCTATCCACTCAAGAAATGTATTCAGAAAGTCTCTACCCTCTATGCTGGTGGGTGTAGTTGAACTTCTCTATCCTTCCGAATACAGCATACAAGGTGTCTATGTAATCCATAGCTACACTGAGATGGCTGTGGTCTGCTAATTCAGTGGGTCCACCAACTCCGATATGATTAGCAAGGCTGCTGGGATTTCCACGACATAGTGAGCATTGTCTGTCCTGCCTGGGCTGAGTCTGCAGATGGCTGGGTGTCCTGCAGTAGGCCGCAGTCCCCTCTCTCAGCGATGAACTGATGCACACACGATGGATCCCGGGAAGCAAGAGAGCATGGGCCTGATCAGCAGATCACTTTATGGACTCTCCCACAATTCTCCTGTGGAGCAAATGGCCTGCTGGAAGTTGTAGTTTATGAACAGTTCAGTAATATCTCCTCAGGAGACAACAGTTCCCACAATGCTCTCTTTTAGTCTCAGGAGTATGATGCATGAAATCCAAGGCCAGCACTAGGGGAGTATGGAGGTCTAGGAAATAGTGAACATGTCTGCAGCGTCAGATAACCCCCCCTGCAATGGCGACCTGATCTTATCAAATAATTGTATGGCCATAGCTGAAGTATTGCCATTGTTGGGACACAGCCCATCTCCGATCGGTGTAAAGAGCCATTAACAAAATGGCTCTTTACCATGTGACCGGCTGTGTCCAATCACAGCTGGCCACATGCACTTTCCTCGTGAACACCGTTCCTGCACGCCCCCAGGGGTTCACAGAGCGGCGATCGAGGATGGAGAGTGTCACTCTGACACAGTCCATCCCTGATCAGAGTAAAGAGTCCAATCACAGCTGGTCACAGAATGTCAACAGAGAACACGGTAACTAGCTTTTACCATGTTCTCCTCCTCACACACTGATCCTGTGTGAGGAGGAGATTTCGGTAACAGCTAGTTACCGTTTACAGTGCACCCCAGAACACACTGATTGCCCCCCCCAATAAAGAGTACCTGTCACTAGCCCATCAAAGTACCTGTCACTAGCCCATCCCAGTACCTGTCACCAGCCCATCAAAGTACCCAAGTACCTGTCATCAGCCCATCAGGTACTCGGGTACTCTGATGGGCTGGTGACAGGTACTCGGGTACTCTGATGATAAGTACTCGGGTACTCTGATGACAGGTACTCAGGTACTCTGATGACACATACTCGGGTAGAGTACCCGAGTACCTGTCATTGGAGTACCTGTCACCAGCCCATCAGAGTACCCGAGTACCTCTCTGTATTCCCATCAGTGTACCCGAGTACCTGTCTCCTGCCCAGAGTACCCGAGTACCTGTCTCCACCCTATCAGAGAACCCAATTACCTCTCTGCAGCCCATCAGAGTACCCAAGTACCTCTCTGCGGCCCATCAGAGTACCCAAAAACATGTCATCAGCGTACCCAACTACCTGTCACCAGCCCATCAGAGTACCAAACACCTGTTATCAGAGTACCAGAGTAACTGTCACCAGCTCAGAGTACCCGAGTACCTGTCTCCAACCCTTCAGAGTACCTATCTGCAGCCCATCAGAATGCCTGAGTACCTGTCTCCAGCCCATCAGGGTACCTGAGTACCTATCTGCAGCCCAATAGAGTACCTGCCTCCTGCCCATCAAAGTATCAGGGTACCTGTCTCCAGCCCATCAGAGTACCCGAATACCTCTCTGCAGCCCATCATAGTACCCGAGTACCTCTCTGTAGCCCATCAGAGTACCCGAGTATCTGTCTCCAGCCCAGAGTACCCAAGTACCTGTCTCCAGCCCAGAATACCGGAGTACCTGTCTCCAGCCCAGAATACCCGAGAACCTGTCTCCACCCCATTAGATTACCCGAGTACCTGTCACTAGCCCATCAGAATACCCGATTACCTCTTTGAAGCCCATCAGAGTACCCGAGTACCTGTCTGCAGCCCATTAGAGTACCTATCTGCAGCTCATCAGAGTACCTGAGTACCTATCTGCAGCCCATGCCTCCTAGATTATGTGTTGGGGTGTTTGCTTTCCAAATGGGGTAATTTTGTGGGGGTTTCCATTGTCCTGGTGCTCCCGGGCCTTCAAAAGTGTGATTGGTTGTAATGAAATTATATGTGTAATTTATGCTCCTAGAACACCTGACGGTGCTCCTTGGATGTTGGGTCTCTGTATGTGGCTATGCTGTGACTAATGCCTCGTACACACGTACCGATCGTCGGCCGAACGATCGGCCGTCTTTTGTCCGAGGGCTGTCGTGTCTGTTGAAAAGTGCAAAAGACTGCACACGAATTTTGTCGGCCAACAACAGCCGACTGCAGAAGTGATGTCATGTGATGGTTAACTTTCCTTGTCTTTTTTCTTTTCTGAGCATGCCCAGTCTTGCAAATCTGCTGTCTGTCGGCCGAATTCTGTACTGACTGGCGAACAATCGGCCGTTCTGGTGTCGGCATACAAACATTTTAATGCTTGCACGACAGATTCTGTTCGGCCGAAAGTGCGCTGTCGGCTGTCGGAAGCATCATACTAACAAGCCTACAATCGGCCGATCGGTCGTCGGCCGAATCTTTTCGGCCAACAATCTGCACGTGTGTACGGGGCATTAGTCTCACATATGTGGTATCGCCATACTCAGGAGGAGTAGCAGAATGTATTATGGGGTCTCATTTTTGCTATACACATGCTATGTGTTAGAAATATCTTATAAATTGACAACTTTGTGTAAAAAAAATATGTTTTCATTTGCTTTCCACATTTTCCATAAACTTGTGGAAAAAAATGACATGTTCAAAAGACTCATTTTGCCTCATAGAATATACGTTGGGGTGCTTGCTTTCCAAAATGGGGGTCATTTTGTGGGTAATTGCATTGTCCTGGTGCTCCTGGACCTTCAAAATGTGATAGGTCGCTAGAAAATTATATGTGGAATTTATGCTCCTAGAACACCTGACGGTGCTCCTTGCATGTTGGGCCTCTGTATGTGGCCAGGCTGTGTAAAAGTCTCACACATGTGGTATTGCCATACTCAGGAGGAGTAGCAGAATGTATTTTGGGGTGTATAAAAAAAAAATTATTTCCTCATTTTCCCAAGAATTTTTGGAAAAAATTACAACTTCAAAAAACTCACCATGCCTCTTACTAAATACCCTGGACTGTCTACTTTCCAAAAAGGGGTCAAAGGGGGCAGTATTTTTACTGTCCTGACATTTCAGGTCCTCAAGAAATGAGATAGGCCGTCGGTACATCAGGTGTGATCAATTGGCGATGATTGGCACCATAGCTTGTAGACTCTATAACTTTCACACAGACTAAATAATAACCACTAATTTGCTTTATTTTTACCAAAGATATGTAGTAGTATAAATTTTATGAAAAAAAATTACTTATTTGCAAAATTTTATAATAGAAACTAAAACAAAATGTTTTTTTTTTTTTTCAAATTTTTCGCTCTTTTTTTCACTTCTATCGCAAAAAAATAAAAAACCCAGTGGTGATTAAATACTACCAAAAGAAAGCTCTATTTGTGTGAAAAAAAAATGATAAAAAACTTGATTGGGTACAGCTTTGCATGACTGAGTAATTATCATTCAAAGTGTGAGAGCACTGAAAGCTGAAAATTGGTCTGGGCAGGAAGGGGGTGTAACTGCACTGTATGGAAGTGGTTAACCGGTTGCCGACCGCCGCAAGTACATATACTGCGGCGGTCAGCCCCGGCCAGGCAAAGTGACGTCACTAGCCTGGGAGCCAATAGCGGGTGAGCGCGCGCCGCCAGAGGCGCGCTCCCACCTCGGCTCGTTCACGGACACCTCCGTGCGTGTGACCGGCGGACCCGATTACCCTGGTTGGGTATTAAGCCACAGGTGTTACTGACCCCCGTCAGTGGGGTCAATGTGAGCTGGTAAGAGACCATTTCAGTTTTTGGTGGTGGTGGCAGTGATAATATTGTCTTTCTACAGTGACCGAGAGTGGTCTTTATCACATTGAGGACAGCTTCTATCTTCACTTATGGAGTATTTGATTTATATGGGAACTTATCAATTTTAGCGCAACTTATATCTTTTTTAATTTTTGTATTGTGTATATCTCACTAAATAGCTTATTCATTTGCTTTATTATCTCAATTACACTAGCACAGTATTTTTTCTTTTTAAATTTTAGGGCCCTATAATTCACTGTGTAGTGCTCAGTGCATTGTGGGGCGCTTGGCAGGACAACGTGCTGTTCGGAGCCAAACTAATGCTCAGCCCTAACAGCTTGCCCATCTCTAATAACAAATGGGTCTTTAACACATTGGGGTATGAAGACATCAGCGTAGAGTAGAGTAGAGTAGTGTGAAGACACAAGTGGTTGCCTAGAGTAATGGAAGTGTAACAAGTTTCCCCATTATAGGTGGCATGGCCTTCTAGCAAGGAGGGAGATGTTTACTGTCTCCCAGAGCAAAGTGAATGGAATGCACCACAGAGGTACCCATCCTTTACAGAGCCTGCATAGCAAGGCATTGAGGATGAACCACTCTTGCCTGAGCAGTCTTCAGGGACAGGCTCTGGTATTTCAACCTGGAAATGAAGAACCCAACCAAACATCTGCCTCTGTTGTTTCCTCCATCAGGTCCCTTTTCATAATGAGTCCTAAACAGTCCAACCACCCCAATTTCGAAATATTTGCTGTCCCACAGCCAAGCAATTGCAGATTCCTCCATAATCACACAGGAGTTGCAGGAAAGGTGCCTGCAGAGGTATCAGAAAATCCCTATAGGTGAGCAGAGCCAGAGTTATAAAATGAGACATTGACCCCACCTCTCTGCTGTCTTGTCGAACTAAGGCCTACTGGCCCATATAGTGGGACTGATGTTGATACAGCAATCCTGTTCAGCTAAGAGAGCACTGTGCACTGGTTACCCCAGGTGATCACCCACCGGGCCTGCCAGTGCCCACATCACACATCAGGAAGGAGTATGCATGTGTTGCCACCAGGTATCTTTTGCATATCTGAGGTGTGTACCTGTGAGGAAGAACCCCGCCAGCTGCATAAGCATTCAGAGATTCTCCATGAATACTCTGGATGCATGGCTGTGCCATCTGACATGGACACAAGCACAGGCACAGCCTCACTCCTGATGTCCCCCAGCCATTCTGCACATAAACACACCTGGTCCAGCATTCAGAGTAGGGATGTATCAAAATCTCACGGTACGATACAATTTCGATATTGACCTCACGGTACGATATTTATTGCGATATTGTGGAAAAGCTCACGGTATTGTTAAATAGCCCACGATAGTGTTTGTGATGAGAATAGCGAAAAAATACCGACATTTATTCTGCTTTTGCCAGTCAACACTGTCTACACCTTCAACGTCACTAGAGAAGTCCCAAAGTTCTAGCGTTGTGCTGCAATGACAGTCGCCTGCCCCCGGCTGTCCACACGTAGTTCCCATCACATTCTGTGATACAATGCTTGCCGCCCGCCGCACAGAGCTGGTTATGAATAAAATGAACTATTTAAAAGGTTCATTACAGCCACCTACCAGCTTGAAACCTACCTTTGAAAACTGAATCTCATTGATATTGCATAAAGGATAGAGAGAGAAAAGACGTTACACAGATTTCAGGATGTGCTCCTTCCTGCTCCCCTACATTCAGGATGTGCTCCTTCGTCCTTCCTGCTCCCCTACATTGTCTGTCTGAGCATCTGTGTTTGCTTTATCTGCAGATACTCTACATAAAGCTGGCCATAGACAGGTCTGTTTTTTGCTCTTTCAGCCACTTATACACATTACTCACCGGCGATCCGGTGTCACTGTCTTGCCGTGGTGCCTGCGGTGGAAGCTGGCTCTGCTCCGCAGCTCTCGTGCGCTGGCTCCGCCTCCGCCCCACAACCCGCCCACCCACACTGCTCCAACCAACTGGCAGCCGCTCGCCTCGGCTCGGCCAGTAAGCAAGCAGCACTGCAGCATAGAAGCATAGAGGTGAGTGACAGCAGACAGGACCCGACGAGACAGACGGCGGTCAGACCATGCACCCACCACGACGATATCGGGCCATGTAAAACACCGCGATACCGCGATAGCGGTAATATCGTTACATCCCTAGTTCAGAGGTGGGGGGTGGAGAAAGAATCCCGACACCTCCCAGTTGATGCAAAAAGTCTCCTAGGCCTCCCTGAGAACCACTTTCACTATGTAGTGCTCCGGCAGCCCAGAGAGGCACCTAACAATGCAAGAATGTAGCTCCATCCAGTGTTCACAAAGTGGTAAAAGTACCGCAATGCCTCATTCTTGCCACTAGATGATCATAGGAAATCCTTCTATAAAAAAAAAAAAAAAAAAAAAAAAAATATGGACAATATTCGTCATGGATTGGCAAATGTGCATCCTATTTATTCAACTATTTTTTTCTAAAGATAGACCTATAAGTGTTTGTGAAAGGTTACACCACAAAATGTACTCAGCCAATGAAAGGTAAAGACTCCATTTTTATTTTTCTACTGCTATCAATGGCCAACACGGTACAACACTTTATCCATGTCTTTGATGATCTCTGATCTCCTTATGAAGTGTTTTTTACATGATGAAGATCAGCCATGGAGTATATCGGAGGTGTATATCAGGGTGTGCTTCTTCCCCACATGAGAGCTGTGATGTCCAGCAACATCCATATAGCAGACATTTCCCACACTCAAGGCACTAATACACCTCAAGGGTTGTGTAGGATCCCTGATGTACAGGAAGACAGGACTTCAGCAACAATTCCCTCACTCAGAACAGGAAAATGGCTTCTCCCCTGCGTGAGATCCCTGATGTCTGGAAAGATCTGACTTCTGTGAAAAACCATTACCGACAGAAATACAGCTTCTCCCCTGTGTGAGACTTCTGATGTTTGACAAGATCTGTTTTTTTTGTACAAAACACTTCCCACACTCGGGACAGGAATACGGCTTCTCTCCTGTGTGAGATCTCTGATGTCTGTGAAAAACATTTTCTGCACTCAGGACAGGAATACAGCTTTTTCCCCCATGTGCAATCTCTGATGTCTACCAAGACTATTCTTCTCTGAAAAACGTTTCCCACAATCAGGACAGGAATACAGTTTCTCTTCCTTGTGAGATTTATGATGTGTGTAAAGATTGGACTTCACTGAAAAACATTTCCCACACTCAGAACAGGAGTATGGTCTTTCCCTCATGTGAGGTAGTTTATGCACAGTTTCCTTACACAAGACAGGAATTTGGCTTAACTCCTGCATGTTTTTTATATGCACATCAAGATGGAATTTAGAATGGAAACACTAACCGCACTCAGTACAGGAAAACCTCTTAGCTGTTGGAATACAGCTTCTCCCCCGTGTGAGATCTCTGATGTCTGTGAAGACTGGATATCTGGGAAAAACATTTCCCGCACTCAGGACAAGAATATGGCTTCTCCCCCGTGTGAGATCTCTGATGTCTGCCAAGACTATTCTTCTCTAAAAAACATTTCCCACAATCAGGACAGGAATACGGTTTCTCCCCCTTGTGGGATTTCTGATGTGTGTAAAGATTAGACTTCACTGAAAAACATTTCCCGCACTCGGGACAAGAATATGGCTTCTCCCCGGAGTGCATTCTCTGATGTGTGTAAAGACTAGACTTTTGTGAAAAACATTTCCCACACTCAGGACAGAAATGCGGCTTCTCCCCCGTGTGCATTCTCTGATGTCTGTAAAGACTGAACTTCACTGAAAAACATTTCCCGCACTCAGAACAGGAAAACCTCTTATCTGTCGGAAGGGCGGCACCTTCCCTCACAGTCTGAGGTTCCTCAGGATAGGAGGAATACGATGGTCCATCTACACTGTGTGGTGCTGGATGGACATTTGAGGTAGCCGGGTTTTCTCCTGGACTATACTGTGTGATGTCCTCATCTTCTACTTTACAGTCTGGAGACAAAGTGAGACAATCCTCTGAGGTTTTCCACATCTCCCGTCCATCTACTAAAATAGAAATAAAAAGATCATTATTAGACATGAGCAGATTGGTTCCCCTAAACCAGGACTCCGCCCACATCTGGCAGCTTTGTCTCTGAGGATCTTACAATTCCCCCTTCAACCTAACTAGTAAATGGGTCCTCTGATCTCCTACCAGTTCATTTCTTTATTCATGGACCTTAGTCAGAGGATGAGGAAACAACAAGAACTGTCTATTATAGGAATGACAGTGATGAGGGGGATTATAGGACGAGTGTTCCCTCCCCCTCTATCACTCATTGCCATCTTCCCAACACAAGAAGTCCCACATTTCCTTATTTAGTCCATGATTTAGTTATGAATAATAGCGGGGCTGAGCCCCACCAGAGGTCAGAGAGTGAGGGTGGGGGGAGACCAACCAGGATGAAGACTGGTCTGAGTCTGAAGACCGCCATAATTGGGTTAATAACTCCTCCCTCACTATCACTTTCTGTTTAAGGTTACAAAGTTTGAGGATGTTATCACATTTTTATTAACATGTAAAAGTCTGTGCTCCAATCAAATAATCAGATATAACATGTCCAGCTGGTAAAAAATGGGTGCATGAGAAGTAATGTACAACTTATTATAAAGGATACAAAAGTTAAGACTATACAGTATCAGAATGATGTAATGTACAACATAGAGTATACAGTATAGTGCAGGGGTCAGGAGTATGTAATGTACAACATAGAGTATATAGTGCAGGGGTCAGGAGTATGTAATGTACAATATAAATTATACAGTGTAAGGATCAGGACTCATAACATTGGTATTCAGTAATCAGTGGAAACTTAAATGTTTACATGAGACAAGTTGTAGAGGTCCCACTCCGCTGCCTCCCATCTCCTGAGACTGCAATCAGTGACTTGGGTCTGAGACTATACAGACATATCCCTCCACCCGGCACAGCCAGCAAAACAACAGAGCAAGTAACCCCGGGAGAATTGTTCTATCAGAGATCTTACTAGACCCGGGCATGGAGCAGAAGATCCAAAACACATACCCCAGGTGCCTAGGTCTAGTAACACCTATAGTGAAAATAAACATTTGCTGCCAGCTGCACCCAAGAATCTCCATAAATCCAGTCTAGATACATACATTGTGTCTGCAGCACAGAGAAGGAAGATTATCCGAGAGAAATACAGGAATACAGGATGGGGAACACAGCTCAGGAAAGTGACCAGGGGATTACAGGCTGATGTCATCCAGTCCCCACCCTACTCTGGACCAATCAGTGAGCAGTATGGGTGGAGGAATGTATTTAGTGTTAATGACCCACCTGTGCTGATCTCTGTAGGAGTGTCCTCCTCTATAAATGTCCCCTTTATTCCATCCTCCTCCAGAGACCGCTGATCATCCCTCACATACATCTCTTCTTCTGCTTTACCCTCAACTTTTATATCTATCAGATCTTCCCCCTAAACCAAGAAAATGAGAGTGAATATCATCTGTAAAATATAAGCTTTATTATTGTGACACCAAACTATGGAGTGGAATAACATCCTTATAGGGTGTCTCCAACTTACAGGCCGACCTCAATGCACTGTTTCATTGGACAACTATGTGGCAAATGAGGTTTAATGTTGATAAATGTAAAGTTATGCACTGGGGGGCTAAGAATGTGCATGCATCATTCATGCTGGGAGGAGAACAGCTGGGGGGAGTCAATGGTGGAGAAGGATCTGGGTGGTCTGGTAGATGAAAAATGTAACAATAACATGCAATGCCAAGCTGCAGTTTCCAAAGTAAGAAAAATCCTTTCTTGTATAAGAGAGTAATGGACTCCAGAGAGAGAGATATCATCTGCACAAATCATTAGACCTCATCTGGAATATGCAGTTCAGTTTTGGGCACCAATTCACAAAACGGATAATCGGGGAACTGGAGAAAGTGCAGAGAAGAGCAACCAAACTGATAAGAGGCATGGAGGAGCTCAGCTATGAGGAAAGATTAGAGGAACTGAATTTATTCTTTCCCAAGAAGAGGAGATTAGGCTCCATTCACACTTGTACAACTTCAAAGTTGCACAGACTTTGGAGTGCACTTTTGATGCAACTTTGACAGTATTTTGGATGGGTGCAACTTGGAAACGACTTTGGCTTTGACCAGTGATAATGGACAACTGTTGCACACAAGTTGTATTGTATTACATTCAGGTAAAACTTTCATGCAACTTCTGAGGGTTAACAATAAAGTCAATGGCTCTCAAGTTGCATAAAAGTTGAACCAAAGTGAACTATTTTAAAGTTGCTGCAACTTTAAGTTGTGCATATATGAAAGGGTATCATTGGAAAACATGGGGAACAACTTGTCATCAAACTTTGATGTCCAAACTTGTATGACAAGTTGCACAAGTGTGAAAGGAGCCTTAGGGGGATATGATCACCATGTATAAATACATAAGGGAGGATGTGATCACCATGTGTAAATACATAAGGGGGGACATGATCACCATGTATACATACATAAGGGGTGATATGATCACCATGTATAAATATATAAGGGGGATATGATCTCCATGTATAAATACATAAGGGGGGGGGGGGGTATAGTCTCCATGTATAAATACATAAGGGGGAGGGGGGGGATATGATCACTATGTATAAATACATAAGGGGGAGATGATCTCCATGTATAAATACATAAGGGGGGATATGATCTCCATGTATAAATACATAAGGGGGGGATATGATCACCATGTATAAATACATAAGGGGGGATATGATCACCATGTATAAATACATAAGGGGGGATATGATCATGATGTATAAATACATAACGGGGGATAGGATCTCCGTGTATAATTACATAAGGGGGGGATATGATCACTGCATATAAAATACATAAGGGGGGATATGATCACTGCATATAAATACATAAGGGAGGGATTGTTTTAAGAAAGGCCTTGATTCTTTCCTAGATAGATACACATAATATAAATGGATATAGGTAAAGTTGATCCAGGCATTATCAGATTGCCTCTTGGGGGATCAGGAAGGATTTTTTCTCCCTGCTGGAGTAATATGGATCGTGCTTTCTGTTTTTTCTTTTTTGCCTTCCTCTGAATCAACTGTGGGTATAGGATTCTATAATATATTTTTTCTATCTATTGGTTGAACTAGATGGACTTGTGTCTTTTTTTCAACAAGATTAACTATGTAACTATAAAAAATCCACACTGTCTCCACAAGTCTCTGTTTTATAAACTCCACCCCACTAACCTTATAACAGTGAGGGATGGTGTGACCTTTCTGTGTGGAATCCTGGGAATACAGAGGACGGGGACATCTCTCTGGTGGGTTCCTGGTATTAGGTGGCTCCATCATATCCTTGTGTCCTTCTGAATACTCCTTTATCACTCCATACTCCTCATCCTCCTCTTTATACTCTTCTTTAACAACAATATTAAAATCCCCGAGGTTTCCACTCTGATTATATAATAAAACATTCATTGTAACAAACATGCTGTATATAAATCAGAACTACCAATCATTTTCAATCATCTACCTGATAATGGTGAGGGATGGTGTGACCTTCCTGTGTGGAGTCAAAGGAATACAGTGGATGAGGACATCTCTCTGGTGGGTCCCTTGTATTAGGGGACTCCATCACTCCATACTCCTCATCCTCCTCTTTATACTCTTCTTTAACATTAATATTATAATCCCCGAGGTTTCCACTCTGAAAGATAAAAGAAAATGTTCATTGTAACAAACATGCTGTGTATAAATCAGAACTACCAATAATTGTCAATCATCTACCTGATGATGGGGAGGGATGGTGTGATCTTCCTGTGTAGAATCCTGGGAATACAGAGGATGGGGACATCTCTCTGGTGGGTTTCTGTAGCTGGATGACTCCACCATGTTGTCCTGATACAGATATTTGTGTTCTTTTAGAAACTCTGACTCCTCCATCACCCCATCCTCATCATCCTCCTCTTTTATCTCTTCTTTAACCTCAACTTTAGAATCTCTCAGGTTTCCACTCTGAATATATAATAAAAATGACATCAATGGTAACAATGCAGATAATGTACAGATCCTAATAATGCTATGCCATCTACCTGATGATGGTGAGGGATGGTGTGACCTTCCTGTGTGGAATCCCGGGAATACAGAGGACGGGGACATCTCTCTGGTGGGTTCCCATTACTGGATCCATCTGTAGGAAACACACACACTGACTGAATACATTGTTTCTATGTGTTTATCAGATGATGGGGGATATAGGTGGAGCCTCCGTACTGCTCTCTCCTTTACAATAAAGTCTCCTCTTACCTGGTGATGTGAGGGGCGGCTGATTGTCCATCATGACGTTCTTGTAGAGATCCTTGTGTCCTTCTAAATACTCCCACTCCTCCATGGAGAAATAGACAGTGACATCCTGACACCTTATAGGAACCTGACACACACAATGATACAGTCACCATCCAGACACATCCCTTGTCTGTTACTGGATAATGTCCCAGAATTCCCGGCACCACTCACCTCTCCTCAATGATCTCTCTGGTGACTTCTAAAATCTTCTTTGTATTTCTTTATTCTATCAGGGAAGGAGGTGGAGGCAATGTGATGGTCATATCATCACCAAGCTTCACAGGAGGAAAACTCTAACACAGCACAAATAGTAAACATAAATGATTTTCCCAGAATCCTCCTCACCTCACCATTCAGGTCTCCATTTGATTAAAGCCCCACTAAAATGTATAATATACCCACACAGGGCCCAACACTACATAGGTAGAAGGAATTTGGTGTCATTATACACAACGAAGAACCAACGCCCTGTTTTGCTTGTGAGGATGCAAAGGGTCCGCCCACATCTTTAAACCATCTAATAAAAAGAATAGATCAAGACTGTTCCAGACATTGATTCATTGACGAAGGAATGGGATTTCTTCTTCAGTTCCAACGCTGATACTGCCCCCACTCTGACTGTGTGGGAAACCTTTAAGGGCCATGCTCGCATGTTGTTGTTGTCGCGCATAGCTCGACATCGCAGGGCGTCGTGGACTGACCTGTGCGCGGCTGAACGGCAATTGGCTGACCTGGAGGCCGAATATGCTAACTCTCCTATACCTGACGGGCTCGCCCAACTTAAACTGAGGACTAGGGCCCTGGACCAAATGTTCCAGGAACGTGCCAATCATAAATTGTTTTTTAGCAGACAGCGTATATTTGAGCACGGTGAGCGGTCGGGTAAATTGCTGGCCTATCTGGCGCATATGGACACCAGACCACCTGTGGTGATCATGCTTCATCCTTCGGTGCTGGGGGACTCCCCGAAACCAGCGGCCGTGGCGGAGTTGTTTGCCTCTTATTTTAGTGAGGTTTACTCCTCCAGGGTGGACTATGACCCCCTGGAACCAGCCACTCTGCTGGATACCCTGGACTTTCCCACACTGACCCATGAACAGGTCACGGTGCTCGAGGCCCCGATTTCTCAGGATGAAATAGTCTCTGCCATTTCCTGTTTTGCCAGGGCTAAAGCCCCGGGATCCGACGGTCTCCCTATCGAATTTTATGCGCAGTATTCTGAGACATTGGCCCCCCGTCTGCTCGCGGTGTTCGAGGCGGCCTTTAAGTCGGGCTCCCTCCCTGCCTCGATGTGTGAAGCTTTGATCATTCCGCTTCCTAAACCTGGTAAGGACCCCCAGTATCCGGAATCCTATAGGCCCATCTCGCTGTTACAGTGTGACGTGAAAATCATGGCTAAAGTGCTTGCTCTCAAGCCCCGTACACACGTACCGATGGTCGGCTTACAAATGTTCCTCTTTTCTCCCCGGGATGTCGGTGTCTGCTGAAAAGTGCAAAGACAGCACAAGGACAGCACAAGAATTTTGTCCGCCGACTGCAGAAGTGATGTCATGTAATGGTTAACTTTCCCTGTGTTTTCTATTTTCTGAGCATGCCCAGTCTTGCAAATCTGCGGTCTGTCGGCCGAATTGTGTACTGACAGGCGAACAATCGTCCGTTCTGGTGTCGGCATACAAATATTTTCATGTTTGCACGAAAGACTTTTGTCCGCGGATTGTGCGCAGACATCTGTCGGAGGCACCATACTAACACGCGTACAATCGGCAGATCCTTCGTCCACCGACGTTTGTATGCCGACGATCGGTACGTGTGTACGGGCCTTCAGACTCAACAAGGTAATTCTATCCCTTGTGCACCCCGATCAGACAGGATTTATGCCGGCCAAAAATACGGCCTTTAACACCAGGCGCTTGTTTATGAACCTACAAGCCCCTCATGACTGTATGGGTACCAGGGTTGTCGTGACTTTGGATGCTGCTGAGGCCTTCGACTCTGTCGAGTGGTCGTACCTGTGGCAGTGCCTACGTAAGTTTGGGTTTGGCCCGAGGTTCATTAAATGGCTTACCGTATTGTACAGTCAACCCCGAGCTCGGGTAGTGGCCAATGGCTGGACATCTAGGTCATTTCCTCTTTCCCGTGGTACACGCCAGGGTTGCCCCATTTCCCCACTGTTGTATGCCCTGGCAGTTGAGCCTCTTGCAATGGCTCTTCGAGCAGACCCCGGCATTCAAGGACTCCGCTGTGGTGACCTGGAGGAGCGCGTTGGATTGTACGCGGATGACATGCTCTTATACCTGGCGGACTCCGGGTCCTCGTTGCGGTGTGCCCTGCAGATCATACAGCAGTTTGGGAAATTCTCTGGTCTGATGGTTAATTGGGACAAATCCCTCATCCTTCCTTTGGACAGTTTCCCCCCGGGGGCTGATCAGGCGTCGCTTCCCCTGTCGCGAGTGGCGGAATTTAAACATCTTGGGGTCCGGGTGACAAGTTCCCTCACAGACTTCATACCTTTGAACATTGAACCGCTTTTTGACTTCGTTAAGGACAAGACGCAAGTTTGGGCTCGGCTACCACTGGGGGTTATGGGCAGGGTGGGCCTGGTGAAGATGATCCTGCTTCCCAAGATCCTATATCTGTTGTGGCACTCCCCAGTTTACATTCCATACAAGTACTTTATGACTCTGGAGAGCTTGTTGAGGTCATTCATTTGGGGCTCCTCTAGACACAAGCTGTCTTGGAAACACACTCAGAAACCCACTAAGTTGGGAGGTATGGCAGTTCCGGAGCTGGCAAGATACTATATAGTAGCCCAATTGTCGCATTTCTTTCACTTGGACAAACAGGACTCGAGCAGGTATATGGCAATGGTCTGCAGGGGTCTGGAGTCGCGACTCCCCCACCCGTTCTGTGATATACTTAGAGGTATCGCGGGGTCTGTATCCGCGGCTCCCCGGGGCAGTCTTGTTTCATCACAGGCGGGTCTGGGATTTGGCGATGTCTAGAACCGGGGATGCGACTTTGCATTCCATGACGCCGTTGTGGTATAACCGTCAGCTCCCGGAGCTTCTTCATATCCCTGACCCTGAGGTATGGATACGTTATCACATGTTGTGTCTGCGGGGTCTATCAAGTCCTTCCACCTGCTCCGGGAGGAATTCCAACTCCCGGATTCCATGTATTTCTATTATCTACAGCTATCCCATGCCCTGAGAGGACAATTCACCCCTGTGATCCCTGTCCTACCATCGGTTGACATTTTAGAGGTGATTAGGGGCCAGGAGCACCGCAAACTCATCTCGTTGCTGTATGAAATGTTGGGCACTAACATGGTCTGGTCCTGCCCGGCCGTGCAGGGGTTCTGGACACAGGTTGTCCAGTTCCTGCATGACCGCATGGGATGCCCGATCACACTGGACCCCAAATTGTGCCTCTTCGGGATATTTCCTGAGGTTGACGCAGACAAACACATGATTCAATTCCTTCGGGAAACCTTATTCACAGCTAGAAAAATGATAGCCTTGAAGTGGATGCAGTCTACACCCCTTACCTTATCAGCTTGGAAGGCGGCAGTTGGTGCCACCCTGCCCTTTAAGAAGGTCATGTATGTTAATAGGGGTTGCCCCAAGAGATATAACAAGATATAGGATAGGTGGCTGGAGGCCCCCCGACACATGCGAGTCTTAGGAGAAGTTGGGTGTCTTGTGCCTTTGTCATTATGATGCAACTGTTCCGCAGAGTCTGCGCCCATGTTTTGCCTTGCTGGAGTTTCTAATACTGTTCTGACACGGCGGTGCTATATTATTTCCCTATTTTTCTTGTTGCAACCATGCTCTTTGCACAGTGTGAATTTTTGAAATGTTTGACTTTGTGGTATTGTACTTATGCAACTTTCTGACGATGTTTTTTGTTGTATGTTTATATGCAGTGCTTAACTCAATAAACGTTTTTTTGGTTTAAAAAAAAATAAAAAGAATAGAGCCAGATGGAGGGACATTGGGAGGAGCAGCTGCGAGGTCAGAATGATGTCATAGGATTCTCTGATTTCTGGATGGAGGGACATTGGGAGGAGCTGTGAGGTCAGTATGATGTCATAGAATTCTCTGACTCTGGTTGGAGGGGCATTGGGAGGAGGAGCTGTGAGGTCAGTGTGATGTCATAGGATTCTCTGATTTCGGATGGACATTGGGAGGAGGAGCTGTGAGGTCAGTATGATGTCATAGGATTCACTGACTCTGGTTGGAGGGACATTGGGAGGAGGAGCTGTAAGGTCAGTGTGAGGTCATAGGATTCTCTGATTCTGCTTGGAGGGACATTGGGAGAGGAGGAGGAGGAGCCAAAAGAATAGAGCCAGATGGAGGGACATTGGGAGGAGCAGCTGCGAGGTCAGTGTGATGTCATAGAATTCTCTGATTTCTGGATGGAGGGACATAGGGAGGAGGAGCAATGAGGTCAGAGTGATATCACAGGATTCTCTGACTCTGGATGGAGATACATTGGGAGGAGGAGCTGTGAGCTTAGTGTGATGGCATAGAATTCTCTGACTCTGGTTGGAGGGCCATTGGGAGAAGGAGCTGTGAGGTCAGTGTGATGTCATAGGATTCCCTGATTCCCTTCTCCTAAACTAAAAGATGAACGTTGTCTTTGGGCTTTGCCAGGACACATTGTATTCCTGTGACCTCCGTGTTCTCCGGAGACTTTACTCATCACATTTTACGATGAATATCTGAGACTGGGATCATTTGGAGAAATACATTTTCAGAAGATGTACAACAAATGACATTTTCCCTCTTTCTTCCGTTTTGAATCTCATAGAATAAAGACATAAATATTCTAATCCAACCTAAATAACCCCCCATCCTCCGCCGCTAATAAAAATCATAAAATCCGTTAGTATAGACTGATGAGGTGAGAAGATGATTGGTGGGAAAGGTGACACATCTCCAAAATGAAGAGAATGTTCCGGCCCCGTAAGTGGGGGAAATGTTCTGCCCCTGAAGAGGTTAATCTAGGTTTCCACACTATATATGTGTGAATCATCATCTGCTGGAGATAAAAGACGTCACAGTGACTATGGAGGCAGAGGACGGACATGACGGGGGGGGGGGGATTACTGGGTGTAAATAGAAAATAAGATCTTATTACCTCCTCTGCTGGCACTTCCAGTAATGTTTCCTCTCCACTTTGTACCTCATGGAACTTCCTGTCTTTATTCCAGACCACTTCCTGTCTGCGCCTGACATCACTTCCTGTCTGTATTCCATAGAGTCTTCCTGTTTGGGTAGAAGTGAGATCGCCACCTTGTGGAGCTCAGAGGAACTGCAGCCCTGAGAAACATCTTATAGTGTGAACACGGCCTTGTGCTGTGTGTGTATGTACTGTATATCCTTATAGATGGGTCATCTCCACTCCCACCAAGGGGGAGAGAAATATATTACTGCCTAGTCCAGTATTTCTCAGCCAGAGTTCCTCCAAAGCTATTGTGGAGCCACTTATTAAGAGGGTGATGGAGGTCTGGTGAGCGCACAATCTGAGTTTGAGCACCAAGAGAGCACGGGATCAGTGTTTGGGGAAGAAGGTGTTTTGTAGTCCACTAAGCACGGTTTGCTGGAGCATATACTGAGATGTGGAGGAAGAAGCTCTGGAGGGTTTAAAGGAGACGTTGGATGGATTTTGATGTAACTTTATGGTTGATCACTGGATACTGATGAGGTGAAATGCATCAATGATTTATTACAGATGTTTTTACATCTTTTACTTTGATGAAAAGAGGGCGGGATTTATGGATATAAGGGGAGGGGTCATTGTATTTATCACCCATTTCCCGATGCTGGACAATGCAGGAAGCTGACACTCTATAAGAAGTCTTGTCTCTGCCAGCTGGGGAAATAGCGAGTGGGAAAACTAGTTGTCGAGGATTTGAAAAGTAAACTCATTCATTCACTTCATTGTTCCTGGTCAGCTGGGGAAATATTAACTCCCAGACCTTCCCAGCCAGAAAACTGGTTGGAGGATTGGAATAGTAATCTCCTTCATTGTTCTCAGCTGGGAGTGTCTGGGGTTTCATTGACTTGTACCCAACTTCATTTCCACAACAAACTCTTCTCTAGGAATCTATGAATTGAGAGATAAATTGTGTCTGTGGCCCCAAAACCTCCACTGGGTTTTTTACTGACATTTTGTGTTTCCTAAACCATTGCGCTAGTATCGTGTGACATCAAACATTGGAACTACCACCATTTTATTATTTAATAGGGAATTGGGTGCTAACAGGCTGAAGGAGATCTGCTGAGACATAGGAAGGGAAATGGGTGCTAATAGGCTACAGGAGATCTGCTGAGACATAGAAAGGGAAATGGGTGCTAATAGACTGCAGGCGATTTGGTGAGACAAAGAAAGGGAAATGGGTGCTGTAACGGAACCATGACCCACACTGTGTTTGTGGGCTTCCGCCATTATACAGCTTCCTTAGTCTTGAACATAAATATGAGATTTTCCAGCCGCCCCCCATACAAAGCTAGCCAACAACTTAGCTTGTTCTGGAACCTTCTCATTTATTGAACAGTCACACAGAATTTATATACAGCATGGACATCCCCCTTCTGATCAGATTATCACACACAGGTCAGGGGTTGCCTGATTACATTATCATATGCAGATTAAATTGTATACAGAAATAGAATTAACCTGAACTAATTATCTAGCCATCTGGACAGAAACAACATGTGAGTTCATTAACAATGGGTCAGACAGGCTTAACAGAATACACATCACACCTCAATACACAGACAATAAAAAGCGACCGCCAGTGACAGACTATCTGTCTCTGACATTGAGGTACAATACACATTATCAGACGTGTAAACAAAGAACCCTTTTTAAGCAATCCAAACCATATTCTCAGTGTCCATTAAGTATCTTTTGCAAAGGTTAACAAACCTCAATCAGGTTCAAAATAGATTTCTTGCTGCTGGATCTGATTAAATAGGTAATTAGAGTGCATGCACGAGGATATCATAGACTGACGCATTGTTCAGGTAAATGATACTTCCTGTTTATTTCTAATGGACAGTCTATTATATAGTCAGTAGGCGGTGTCATATGTTAGTACGTCATAAGCATAATACTGATTATTTGCAGCTTTCTGATTAGTCAGGTCCATTATAAGGTGGTTCCTTTGGAGTTCATGAATGTTATCTTCTCTTGAAGGCACTGTGCCAAGGCTCCATCTTTCTTCTCACATTCCATCTCGGTGGGCGGGGGGAGTAGGTATCTAGTAACGGCCATTTTGAGTAAGGACGACAGAGAAAAATATATGTACAGAAAAACAGACATTTTGCTTAATTCACAAGTCTTCATCACATTCCTTCACAAGCCCCCTAAAATGGCTATATTTCTTCTGTCCCTCATACTAAAGTGCCTACTCACCTGGCCCATACTCCTCCGGAACTTTTTTAGGGCTGTACATAGAGAAGAGCAGTAACTGGTTCACTACCCCCTTGATACAGCCTGGAGAGGGCAGTCAGGTGCTATCTATCCCTTTAACCCTATAGAACTGTGAAATTATGAACAGGGAGTGACTGTAGAGGGGTGAAGGGTTTGTCCTCTTCCATCATAAGGCAGTCTTCTTCTTCTTGGTGGAGAAATGTACGTGTGCTATTGTTTACAGCTTTGCTCATTAGCTTCTTTACAAATGGTAGAATACAGCATAAAATCAGGGCTAAAAGAACTAGGATTATCAGTACTGTTACTCCTACCTGGGCGAGCGCCTTCTGCCACCCACTCATCCAGCTAAAATATTGATCCCAAGGATCTGTAATACCTGAGTTCTTCTTCAACTCAAACGACAGATCTTCCAATTTCTTGATAGTTAGTGTAACCTTACCATTTGGACCAGTGTTGTCAGGAATGTATGTGTAACAGGTTCCCGTTTTTTCTATCATTTTACAGACACCTCCTTTCTCAGCTAACACCATGTCTAAGGCCATCCGGTTCAGGAATGTCATATAGGAAGTGGGGGCTAACTGGTCAGCAATTCAGAAAATACTTGAGAATGGATATTAGTTAAGGCTTTAGACAAATATGTAACATAACAAGTTAACATATCAGATTGTAACTGTGACTGCTGTGGGGAGTAACAGCCAAGTCTGGGGGCTGAACCAAACAAAATTTCATAGGGAGACAGGGCATGTTTCCCCCGGGGGGGGGGGGTGTCTGACACTGAACAGGGCAATAGGCAAACTGTCTGGTCAACTCATGTTAGTCTCTTGGGCCATCTTTAACATCCTGTTCTTAGAATCCCATTCATCCTTTCTACCTTCCCACTACTTTGAGGGTGGTATGGGGTGTGTAAAACCAACTGAACTCCCAGTGCTGCCCAAATGTCTTTTGTTAGGGTGGCTGTAAAAGCTGGGCCCTGATCGCTCTCTATCACCTCTGGGACCCCAAATCTACATACTATCTCACTAAGTAGTTTTTTCTTTTTAGCCGTGGTTTTAGTTGTCATGTTTGTGACTGCGTAAGGGTTTTTCCAAATGTTTCTGCGGTGTCTTTTCTGTCCTCTTTGTCTTTCGTATTCTGCTCCTTTGTCGATCCATTCCAGCTTTCTTCTGTGTGAGCCGCCTTTGCATAGAGGCTAGGTATAGTCTGTCAGATGGCACATGCACTGCCAAAGGCATCTGCACTGGGGATTCACTCTGCTCTTCAGCCGCTTCGGCCGTATTTCGTTGGTTTGTTGCTGCTTGTTTAGCCGCTTTATCCGCCAAGTGGTTTCCCCTTGCCACTTGAGAATTCAGCTTGCCATGTGTTTTAACCTTCAAGACAGCCACTTGTTCCAGTAGGAGTAGTGCATCCATTAAATCCTTGATTCACTGGTGTTACGGCCACTGTCAGGAACCCTCTGGCTCTCCAGATGATACCAAAATCATGAGCTACTCCAAGGGCGTATCTTGAGTCTGTGTAAACGTTGGCTCTTTTGCCTTCTGCTATCTTGCACGCTGCAGTGAGGGCTTGAAGCTCTGCTTCCTGGGCAGATACAGTTGGTGGTAATGCTCCAGCTTGTAGGATTTCAAATTCAGAGGTCACAGCATAACCTGTGTGGTACTTGCCTCCTTCATCTGCATATCTAGAGCCATCCACAAAAAGTGTGTAGTCAGGGTTTTCCAGAAGAACTTCACTCACTGTAGGGAGATATGAGGTTTCCAAGCGCATCATTTCAAGGCAGTCATGTGGAGTGTCATAGGGGTCTCCTACTTCACCTTCTCCTTCTCCCCCCTTGAAAAACAGCAGAAGGGTGGCCGGGTTGAGAGTGAGACACCTTTGGAGGGTCACGTTGTCAGGAAGTAGGAGGGAGATTTGCAGCCGTAGATGTCTGGCTGTGGACAGGTTTCGGAGTTGCACCTGATTTAAGATGGCAGCAATGTCATGTGGTGCCAGAAGAAGCAGGGGGTGTGCTAAGACAAGGTCTGAAGTTGTGTCTAGGAGTGCTTGGGCAGCGAAGACAGCCCTTAGACAGGAAGGACCACCTCTAGCCACGGGGTCTAGGCGGCAAGAGTAGTAACCAATGGGTCTAGTCCGTCCTCCATGTTCCTGAGCCAGGACCCCTGTGGCGTGGCCATTCTTCTCCGACACAAACAGTCTTGGAACACCACTGTATTTTCTCTTTGGAGGCCTTACAGCCTTGTTCTGCAAGGTAGCATAGTAGACTTTCCGAATTTTCTTCAGCAGCGGGGTAGTCATCTGTAAAGAGGAGAAGAGTCACTGTAGGGTGTTCCTGTTGCCAGGTATCAAGGACGGGGGTTATGGCTTTGGCAAATTGGCTTGTAAATCTTGGACCATTCTGTATTTCACCTTTTGGGATCCGTTTCTTCACTGGGAACAAAGGTGTTTCATTCAGAAGTACAGGGTATCAAAGCACCATTAGACACAAGGGTCTCAACCTGTTTTGAGATAGCTTCGGATTGAGCTAACTTCAACGGGTGCAGTCTCTCTGGAGACGTGGTTTTCTAGGTAGGAGTGCCCCAGGTTTTAGTTGCACCATGACTGGCGGTACTTTTAAGTGATCAATGTCTTCCGGTCCTGTGGACCATAGGCCTGCAGGGATCCTGTCAAGTATTTCCTGTGGGATTTAACTTGGTGTTGTCGCTGAATGGAGTGTCAACATGAGCGGTAGAGAACACAAGGCAGATGAGTCTTCTAAGGATAGGGGAGTATGTAGCTTCACTCCTTCTGGTGTGAAAATGATGGAGGCCTGTAGTCTGGACAGTACATCAGCTCCTAGCAGATTCAAGGGGCATGTAGAAGACACCACAAATCTGGCAAGCAAATCGGGAAATGTCCCCACTTGGAGTGGCTCAGTAAGAGGACTAGGTACATTTCTTGTAGCTGTACTATCCTATGGTATAGGGGCATTGGCTGTGTTTCTGGGTCAGGCAGACTTGTCATTAAGGTTGCTGTTTGTGATGGGGTTAAATCTTTGGGTGCGCTTGTCACCTGCAGTTGGTCGTCCCAGTCGGATGTGTCTTCATCACTAGTATATTGGACCTGTAATCCAGGGAGGATGGGAGTGTTAGAACAGGGAGAATTGGATATAGACCTTTATTAGGCCTTCCGGGTATACCAAGATGGCCGTCTGCAGGAACTGTACTGGGCGGGGCAAGAAGTGAAGACATGACTGCACCAAGATGGCCGTTTGCAGGAACTGTACTGGGCGGGGCAGGAAGTGAAGACTTGACTGCACCAAGATGGCCGTCTGTAGGAACTGTCCTTGTGGGTTGTGTTTGAGTAGGAGTGGTGTGAGGATGATGGGCGGTAGATGGAGAGTAAGGACCCTCCCCGTTATCTCTCCAGACGCCATGATAGGGCGGAGGCTTATTGGCTTTACAATCGACTTGATAATACTCATATATTATGCAATTTCCAACCTTGATCGTCATCTTTCTTAGCTTCTACGATCCATCATTCGTTATGCAATTTCTTAGCTGTTCTCACACAACATTCCTTTCTGTTCTGTTATCAGCGTATGCTGCTACTCCTACGGTTGCTCTGCAGCCTGTCAGCACTTTTGTTTGTTTGAACTCACAAACTTTCCCTTCTCCGGTTTGCTAATATGCTGACCCATATTCCTCTCCCCCCCTTCGGGCCATCCAGCTAAAATGCAAGGTCCCTCACTCTTTTCTGTTCTTCTGCCGCTGTCTCAGCTGACGGCCGGAGGGGGCAGTACTGGCAACTAATCGCTTAACTTGATTTAAAACTTTTGGCTGTGTGCCAATTTTCAAAACTCAGACCAGGGGTGAGCAGAGCTGACCAGAGGTTCCCCTCCTGCAATAGAAGATGCCCCCTAAATATCTCTTAAATATTATAATCAGATAAAAAGTTAATCTGATTTGAAACTTTTGGCTCAGTGCCAATAGGGTTCATTGGTCACACTAATTGCGGTAACCCTTTCTGTCCAAAAATAAATTCTATAACTATTACAGGAACAAAGATATTTACAGTTGAACCCCCCCTTGGCAAGTAGCCAATTTTCAAAATTTTGCCCCAGAGCTCCCTTTTACATAGGGACCCATTTGCAAAATGTAAGTTCTCATTATCTCTAATTCTATAAAAAATAGCCTCAAAACATCCAGCCAACTACGGCAAACTGTGTTTCCTGTTAAAAAACTGTTTTTTATTCACTAGTATCACTCTTCCCAGAGGTTCCTATGCTTTATACACAAATGGTTAAATGGCAAAACTCCAAAAATTCCATAAAAAAAAGTAATACAGTAATTGCATATATGTGGTAATGCTGAGACCGATTGTCCTCCACGCTCCGCGCAAGGAGTGACCCCCTCCCGCTTTCTCACGAGAAGAAAAAAAAAGGTATGCCAGCTGCGAGCGGGGGAGGGTTTACCAGATAACAGTTCAACAGTGCGAGTCTCAGAAGGAAAAAAAAACTGTCAGGGACGCACAGAAGAGAAGGAGGGGGTTGAACTGAAAAAAAGACAAACTCAAAACTTAACCCCTTCCTCTCTCTGTCTCTCTCTCTGTTGCCCGTAGCAACCTCAAACCTGACTGGATTTATCTGTGCAACAATGTACGTTTTATTTCACAACACACACAGAACAAAACATAACTCCTGTCGTCTCTCTCTCTTGTCATGTGACCTCAACAGGTGAGATTAACCCTCAGGGGTACCTTTAACTAGTCAACCCCCCGAGTAACCGTCCCGAAGGACGTTGCAAATATCCGTCCTCTCAGGACACACAAATGCAACCTTTCAGTCTGTAGAGACACACTTCAAACAAAACGACAGACACTGAGACATTACTCCTGCCTCCCTTGTTGTCGGGTATCCACTTGCAGCTGAGCTTACCCCTCAGGAGGTCACTGTAACCAGTCAACCCCCTGAGTAACCCGTCCCGAAGGACGTACATCCACCCTAGTGTCAGGCAACCTACTGCAACTGAGCTTACCCCTCAGGCGGTCACTTTAACCAGCAACCCCCTGAGTAACCCGTCCCGAAGGACGTACATCCACCCTAGTGTCGGGCAACCTCCTTTTGAGTCCCAATCACTCAGGGTGGTCTGTCTTTCAGTCTGCAGAGTCCCAATCACTCAGGATGGACTGTCTTTCAGTCTGCAGAGTCCCAACCAGCCAGGGTGGCAGACACTGAACAAACAATATACAGCCAACAGAAATCTTATGGCAGGTTAATAAAAACAGCCCCAGGTGAGGATTACCCACCTCTGAAACGTCTTTCGAAAAGCACTTGAGATCTGCGATCTGCGATTACACAAGTCATACAGTGGTAAGGTAAAAGTACCTACCGTACTCTCAGGGGTGCGCAAGTCCCTCTTGGGTCTGTTTCATCCAGTCGCCAAACCTCCTTTGCGGCTTTTTCGTCAGATGAACACCTGAAGCTCCACGTTGGGACGCCATTTGCAAAGGTTAACGAACCTCAATCAGGTTCAAAATAGATTTCTTGCTGCTGGATCTGATTAAATAGGTAATTAGAGAGCATGCACGAGGATATCATAGACTGATGCATTGTTCAGGTAAATTATACTTCCTGTTTATTTCTAATGGACAGTCTATTATATAGTCAGTAGGCGGTGACATATGTTAGTACGTCATAAGCATAATATTAGCATAATACTGATTATTTGCAGCTTTCTGATTAGTCATGTCCATTATAAGGTGGTTTCCTTCGAGTTCATGAATGTTATCTTCTCTTGAAGGCACTGTGCCAAGGCTCCATCTTTCTTCTCACATTCCATCTCAGTGGGCGGGGGGAGTAGGTATCTAGTAACGGCCATTTTGAGTAAGGACGACAGAGAAAAATATATGTACATGTACAGAAAAACAGACATAGAAAAATAGACATTTTGCTTAATTCACAAGTCTTCATCACATTCCTTCACACTTTCTTTCACGCCCAGTGAAGGTGACTACCGTCACATATCTTTCCCCCCAAAGGTAGACTAACCAAGTACCAGACCTCCAATCAGTCTGTGCCTGAGTTAGTTGGGTAACAAGTCCCAAAGAGTCAATCCATCATGGATGGATAATGTGAATCTCTCGCTGGGGAGGAAGGATGACCACCTTCTTCTCCAAACTGTGTAGCTGCTGTTGGGGAGTGATCACCACCTTCTCACCCTGGGCCTCTGAAACTGCCACAGGTGTTTGGCAGAGGTCTTGGACCCTCTGTCCAGTTGTCAGCGCTTACGCTGGAGAGGTTTCTTGTAGCTCCACAGATGCTGCTGGCAGGAAATCCTATGTCCTTATCAGTGGTGTCACCATTTGTTGCAGGCAGAGGTCAGCATCACTATGCCTGGATGCCGGCTCTTCTGCTGTAGGCTCACTGGGATGTTCCTCCTCAGCAGAAAAGTCTAATAATTCTCAAGCCTCTGGAATTGCTGAAAGTCCAGGGCACGGGCTGGTGGCACTCTGGCCCAGTGCCAACACTTTGGCGGGTGATTTATCATCCATAACATCCTCAGATAGAAAGTCAATTAAATCTGTGATCCACGGTTGGGGAATGAAGATGGCTTCCTCTTCTCCGATACCTTTAACAGACGCATTCCTCCATCCAAGCTCGTCCTGTGCAGAATTAGGTTAATCAAGGTGAGTCAGCACTTGCTGCATCCGCCATAAGACATCCACATCCAAAACCGTGGGTGCAGGTGAGCAAAGCACACTATTATTGTGCCACATTGTCGATTCTTCAGTCAGGATGTCTGGACTGTCAGCTGGTACTTCTGGATATTCCCAGGCAAAGGGGAGCCCAGACTCAGCACTGAGCAGAGCCTAGCAGCCGTCTGTAGGCAATCTCCAGCTCCCATTCCTGATTGGCTAGAAATTCCAAATCTTCCAGTGCCCAGAACACTTCCGAGATGTTCAGAATGTCTTCTCTGTGTAGCACTGCCCCCAAGAGGGCTGTTGAATATTACACCTTACGAGTCCCCTGGGTTACCATTACAACCAATAGCAGGCAACTCTGCATTTAAAGTCCTTGGCTCAAACAATAATCAGTCCAGGGGATTTTGTTTTTTTTGTATTTTATTTGGAACTGGGATGGGAGAAGGGATGAGTGGGATACTCCAAATATGAACTATGCACTAACTTAAGGTCAATGATCTATAGTGTGCGGCAAGGCCGCTGCTTCACCTTGCCACAGGAGTGAAGATAGATAGACTGTTCCTGTTTGAATATTCTCTTCACAGTTAACAACTTGACACCCCCTTTACTATCACTGCTTGTGTGCTGACACCGCTGACTCTAGCCACTGGAGTGGTCCCCTTCCTGGGCAGACCCTTTGGCAAGCTCCCCTGTACTCACAGACACTGTTTTTCCAGAGTTGCTTTGCCTTCACCTCCACAGTCAGTTTCACTGGACATCTGGGTTCAGCCACACCACTGGTTCACTAGGCCGACTGACCGTGACCACCGTCCTCAGCAAACAGGAGAAGAGACAGCTGTCACCCTCCTCCTGGGACCTGGCTTCCCGCCCAAAGACACTCTGTCACATGTGCCCATGGCTTTTATAACATGTCGCAGGATGCACCACTGTTTGTGCCAACCCACTGGGATAAAAGCCTGTGTGTCACTGGCGGGGTTTCCGCCACTGTCCAACAGGCTCCCCTATTGGATACAGTGGGGACACTCCCTCAGGCCAGATGAATCACACATGGACACATGCAACAGGCCTAACTAACAATCAAGCTCCCCTGATAAGCAGATGGAGACACTAGGCTTTTACCTACCAAGGAGGGTGCTACATCTGTAATCCTCAAATTCCTTTAACCGCCACACCAAATCGCTACCAAAGTCGGGGTCCTTGAACAGCCACTTTAATAACAGCCCCGGGCCGTCGTAGCAAAAGCCTTTCATTGGGCTGTCGTCCGCTGTCCATGGGTACACTTGGGTTACTTACCAGTGGGGGGCTTTGTAGCTCTCGTCCAACCGCATCTCCACCTGGACCAGCCTGCTTAACTCAGCTTTCCATTCCTTGTGCGGTTGTCTCCCCAAAAACACCATTCGAACCTCGTACTGCGACCAGTACCTTTCCTGGAAGGAGGGGAGGATTTTTCCCTGGTGTTGCTGCTCACGGGCTAGTGCTTCCTCCCAGAGTTCCAAGTAGATTGAATCATACCATCCTACCAGGACCTTATCTGACACTGGTCCCCTGTGCTGTATCCGCATTTCTCGCAACCTCCTTCTGAATTCCTCTTCCATGGCGGCTGATATCTGTACCTCTCCTCTTCTGCTCCCCGGACCTTGGATCCCGGTGGAGGTTTGGATGTCCCAGACTGCAGGAAGCATCCCACTGCTTGCCACGAAAGTAACGGAACCGCGACCTACACTGTGTTTGTGGGCTTCCATCAGTATATGGCTTCCTTCCATCTTAAACATAGATATCAGATTTTCCAGCCGCCACCCCCCCCCCCCATACAAAGCTAGCCGACAACTTAGCTTGTTCTGGAACCTTCTCTTTTATTGAACAGTCACACAGAATTTATATACAGCATGGACATCCCCCTCCTGTTTAAATTACCCCATCAGGTCAGGGGTTGCCTGATTACATTATCATATGCATATGACATTGTATACAGAAATAGAATTAACCTGAACTAATTATCTAGCCATCTGGACAGAAACAATATGTGAGTTCATTAACAATTAACAATGGGACAGACAGGCTTAACAGAATACACATCACACCTCAATACACAGAGAATAGGAAGCGACCGCCAATGACAGACTGTTTGTCTCTGACATTGAGGTACAATACACATTATCAGAAGTGTAAACACAGAACCCATTTGAAGCAATCCAAACCATATTCTCAGTGTCCATTAAGTATCTGTATTTCACTCCCAGTGACGGTGAGTACCATCACAGGTGCTATTAGGCTGCAGGAGATTTGCTAAGAGGTTGGAAAGAAGTAGATCTCTTACAGCTTATTACCTCCCCCTTTTTTTTCTGCAGATCGCATGCAGCCTATTAGTATCTATTTCCTCTGCTGAGAATAAAATGGTGGTGGGATTGTTTTTTTCTTTTATTTGGTTTTATTTTTCTATTAGGTTGTGTGTTCATGTATTACCCACCAGAACTTTAGGACCACCCACCAGAACATTAGGACCACCCACCAGAACATTAAAATGAATCGAAACAAATAGAAGTGTTTTATTATTGTTATTTCTATAAGAAGCATAACTAATACTTGTGCTTCAAAAGCAGTTGTAATTGTCAATTCAATTCATTGGAAAATTGCTGCAGTGCACACAGGCTACAAAATGCATTTGTATGTGGAACAATAACACAACCACCACCACTTATTAACTCCTCTCTCTCTTAGCATTGACAATGAATAGAGACAAATATCACACTAATGAAAAAGAAAAATAGATCAGTAACCGTCAAAAAGGGCAGCCTTACAATGGGGTCCTGCTGCAGTTCTTTTTTTTTTTTAATTCTTTTTATTTCAATATGTGCATAAAAACGAACATTCCAAACGTCCTTTCAACAAAGGGACAAAACAATATAAAATAAAAAAATTATACAATATCCAAATAATTATCTGTTTACTTAGTATTCATAATCTCTTTATGCCAAGGTATATCCATTTAGCTTAATTGATCGCCATTGTCCCGGTGTGCCCCAACCCCTTGCTCCATTGCATTCATAGATTTATTTCCTCATCATACTATGTGCATCCCTCTATATCCTCTTAGTTATCTCCTTATATTCAACCATTGGTTAATGTTGATTGACTCCAATTATCCCAAATTTTATTATATTTCGTTGAGCATCCTCTATGCATATACAATACTTTTTCAAATGGTAAAATCTGATTTACCGCTCTCACCCAGTTCTTAACAACTGGGGGCTTCACTTGAATCCACTTAACTGTGATTGTTTTCCTTGCCATAAACAGCGTTTCTCTAAGCATTATCTTGTGATATCTAGACCATGTTATTTCATCTAATATACCCAGCAAACAGGTTTCTGGGGTCAAAGGTACAGGCATATTCAGGACAGAGGATAATATTTGAATTATTTCCTGCCAGAATCTTGATATCACTGGACAAAACCACATAATATGTATAAAGTCTGCCCGCTTAGCACTGCATCTCAAACATTTAGGAGATGCAATGCTATCCTATTTATTTCAGTTGGTGTTTTCAAAAACGCAGCTTCTGTATCTCTACATTGCTCTTCTAGATCTTCCGTTTTGCTGCAGTTCTTTTTAGTGTAATATTTACCTCTATTGTCATTGCGAAAGCTGAAACTCAGAAAGAGGAGAGAGGAGGAGTTGATAAAAAGTGGTAAGTCTGTTATAATTCTTACACTAATGGCATTATTAGACTGTGTGCACTGTGCACATTTTTATTGAATATATCTGAGAGTTAGAACTGTTAAAATAATAAGCTGACACTGTAAATGGATTGGGTTCTTCTTATTTAGAAATAAGCATTACCCTCCTCAAGTTTTACAGTATTGGTTTATTATGCAGTGCCATACTGGCAGTGACAGTGCCTGTGCAAGTGTGCACTGCAGCTGTTCTTGGATGGTTGAGGCAGGAAGTTGTTCTGTCTGAGGATGTTTTTGTACCATTCTTTATTCATGGCTGTGTTCTTGTGAGTGAGCAGTGAGTGAGCACACTCCCTTGTTGGCTGAGAACTTAGCAACCCCCCCCCCCCCCCCACAGTGGTCTCAGGTCTCAGGAGGCTGTACTGTTGCCATGAGCATGACACAGGACTGATAAAGTGAGTGGATGCTTATTTTTTCTTCCCTGGATTCTCTGCAGCTGTTCTTGGATGGTTGAGGTGGGAGCTGGGACTGGACTGGAGGAAGGAAGTGGTTCTCTTTTGAGGATGTTTTTGTACCATTCTTTAATCATAGCTGTGTGTTAGGCAAAATTGTGAGTGAGCACACTCCCTTGTTGGCTCAGAACTTAGCAACCCCCCCAGCCCCCACAGTGGTCTCAGGGCAGGATGCTGTACTGTTGTCATGAGCATGACACAGGACTGATAAAGTGAGCTGATGCTTATTTTTTCTTCCCTGGAGTCTATGCAGCTGTTCTTTGATGGTTGAGGTGGCCGGTGGGAGCTGGGGCCTGGGAGGAAGGACGTTGTTCTCTTCTCTAAGGATGTTTTTTGTAATTTGTACCATTCTTTCTTTATGGCTATGTTCTTAGGCAAAATTGTGAGTGAGCAGTGAGCACACTCCCTTGTTGGCTGAGAACTTAGCAACCCGCCCACACTGTGGTCTCAGGAGTCAGGATGCTGTACTGTTGCCATGAGCGTGACACAGCAGGACTGATGTGAAGTGAGCTGATGTCTGCAAAGTTTTTATTTTTTTGTATTTTTATTACATTTTTATGTTACCCCTTTGGTCAAAAAAGCAATATTATTGGCATTGGCAAAACAGTTTTGCCTTAATAAAGACTTAATGACTAACTCTGTGTCTATGTATTCTAGTAGTATAGTGCTGTGCTAGTGCATGCTCAAAGCTTAATACCATAAATAATAACATATTCGTTTTTTCATTCACTCCAGGACCAGCAGTAGTATATAATGAGTTTGGAAATTGTAGAGAAATGCTTAAATAATGCATTACAATTGAACTACACCCAGTCAATTATAGATGACTAAAATGAGTTTTAGTCAACTAAAATGTAGGACGTTTAGTCGACTAAAATGTAAGATGTTTTAGTCGACTAAAATGTAGTGGAGTTTTAGTTGACTAAATACGACTAAAACTAAAACACTTGCAGAAGACTAAAATGGGACTAAAACTAAAATGCCATTTTAGTCCTAAGACTAAGACTAAAACTAAATTGAAATTTGCTGCCAAAATTAACACTGTTTGACACTACCCTGTGAGCTTGGAAATCCCAGCTGCCCTGGGCTATCTCCGTCTGACAGAGGGAACCCCATCCGGTGTTGCTGGCAACCGTGGTAACTGTGATCCAAGAGATGGGCATGATGGAATGGCAATTGAGGAGATTTTTGCTCTGCAGCCACCATGGAAGGCTCTCCCGCATTGATAATGTTAAGCGAATGAGGTGATTTTGATCTCCTGGACGCCACTGATGGAGAAACCCCACTTGGAAAGGCCGCATTTTCCACTGTGCCAACTTCACCATTGGAGTCGTGGCTACCATGGTCCCAACCACTCTTAGACACCGAGATGCTCGAAGGTGAGTGGCTGTCATAGCTAGGCGTACCCTGTCCCTGACTACCGGATCTTCTCGAGGGGCAAAGAAATTGTGCCTCGACTTGTGTCGAACTGAGCTCCCAGAAATATTAACAACTGGGTAGGCTCCAGGTGGCTCTTCTCCATGTTCAGTAACCAGCCGAACTCGCGAAGAGTGGCTATTACCTGAGACCTGTGTACCAGGAAGTTGTTCTCGGTCTTGTGACAGCAGGAGCAGGTCGTCCAGATAATGGTGTAGACGGACGCCTTTGGTCCTGATCAAAGCCACCACTGCTAGTATGACCTTTGAGAATACCCGCGGCGATGTAGTAAGCCCAAACGGGAGACAGACAAACTGTAGATGATTCTGAGCTACTGCGAATCGTAGGATCTTCTGGTAATCTGCTGCCTCTGGCACATGGAAATAGGCATCCTTGAGGTCGATTGACACAAGCCAGTCTGCCGGTTGTATTGTTTGACGGATGGTGAATAGCATCTCCATCTTGAATTTCTCCTTCTTGATAAAAGAGTTCAGGTGCGTGAGGTCTATGACCCGTCTCCAAGCACCGCTCTTTTTCTGAACCAAGAAGAGTGGGGAATATAGACCCTGGAACTTCTCGTTGGTTGGAACCACTGCGCCTTGAGCCACCAACAGATCTACGTAAGACAGAAGGCCTGTCTTTTCTCTTCTGACTGTGGCAATGAGGTTGGAATGAACCTCAGTCTGGACGGACTGCAGAACTTCCAGGAATGGCCTGTTGATACTGTCTTGAAGACCCATAAGTCGTTTATCGAGGCTGCCAAGACGTGTTGGAAGCGTAGTAGCCAAGCCCCGACTTGCTCTCCCTGGGCAGGCACAACGTCAAAAAGACTTCGTGGCCTCCCGACCACCAGAAGACCCTCCTATGGGTGCTTTCTGTGCTGAAGGCTGCAGTCTTCTCCATTTCTTTCGGAATTGACGGCCAGGCTTATATAGGCGAGCATCCCTTGCTCAATCAGCCCCTTGCCTGGGCTGAGACCTCTTCTGGTCCAGCAAGTGCCTATCCTGGGGAAGGAACCCTGACTTACCACCTGTGGCACGGGAAATGGCGCTTTCTAACTTGTTGCCGAATAGGGAGGACACCTAAAATGGAATTCGGCACTAGGCCTGTTTTGACGCAGGATCGGCCAACCAAGGACGTAACCAAAGTGACCGAAGAAAGCATTACCCATGCCGCAAGGCGGACCATGTCTAGGGAGGCCTTCCCCAAAAAAGCCGCCACCAGCCTCAGCTCATGTACTGGCAAATTTCTTGCGACTTCTTCCGACATGCATCTGAGTGTTGTGTCAACACTGTCTGTCCACACCTCCATTGCTTTAGACAGGGCTGTGAGAGCCAATGCTGGCTTGCATGCCATTCCTGCTGACACATAGATGCGCTTGAGGTCTGAATCCATGCGTCTCTCAAGGCCATCCTTAACCACTTAAGCCCTGGAAGATTTTACCCCCTTCCTGACCAGGGCCTATTTTGCGATTCGGCACGGAGTGACTTTAACGGACAATTGCACAGTCGTGCGACTCTGTACCCAAATGAAATTGACGTCCTTTTTTTTCCCACAAACAGAGCTTTCTTTTGGGTGTATTTGATCACCTATGCGATTTTTTGATCATGCACTATAAACAAAAAAATAGCAACAATTTTGCAAAAATAACAATATTTTTCACATTTTTTTATATGAAATTCCCCCCCAAAAAAATGTAAAAATCAAATTTTTTTAACATTTTAGGCCAATTTGTTTTCTGCTACATGTTTGGTAAAAAAAAAAAAAAAACGCAAAAAGCGTATTTTGATTGGTTTGCGCAAAAGTTATTGCGTTTACTAACTAAGGGAAAGATTTTTATCATTTTTATTGTTTTTTTTTTTTTTAACGAGTAATGGCGGCGATCTGCGATTTTTTTTGCGGGACTGCGACATTGCGGCGGACATGCCGGACCCTTGACTGACATTCTTGACACTTTTGGGGGTACCATTGACATTACTGCAGTAATCAGTGCTATACATATGCACTGTTACTGTAAAAATGACACTGGCAGGGAAGGGGTTAACTTTATTTGAGAAGGAGGGGTTGTGTGTCCCTAGGGGCGTGATTCTAACTGTGATTGGATGTGGCTTTACATGTAACAGCAGAGATCTACGGTCCTACATAGCTGGACCGTATGATCTCTGCTGTTACACAGGGGAGAAAGACAGGCAGCTTTGTTTACATTAGGGTCCACCGGTCACTCACGTGCGGGGGGGGGGGTCCGTGAGCGAGCGTGAGCGCAATTCCAGTGGCGCGCGCTCACTCCCTAGAACCTCACAGGCTAGTGACGTACCCCTACGTCACTTTGCCTGTGAGGGGCTGACTGCCAACGTAAATCGTCATTAGGCAGTCGGCAAGTGGTTAAAGGTGACTGTGTCTTCAAGTGGAAGGGTGACATGACGCACCAGTGCTGCATCCACCAGAGGTGCAGATTCCAGGTGTTTAACCTCTTCTGTTTTAAACGGGTACATTTTACTCACTTTGGAGAGTAGAGAGTTTTTTCTCTCTGTGCAGCCCCATTCGTCTGTAAAGGGGAAAGAAAGGGCGTTCCTTCTTGAGGTGCTTAAAATACCTCTTCTGTTTAGAGGGTGACTCTACCGGCTAATCCCACTTCAGGGCTTCCTTCACAGCTTTGACCAAGGAGGGAACCATGGCAAAGTCAAAACCCGCACCAGGGTCATCTGCTTCAAGCTCACCCTCAAGAGTAGTCAGATGAGGAGTGACTGTGCTGGGAAGGCCCAGGGATATGAATATTTTCACCAGCCGGAGTACTCGCCATCCTGGGGGAGGAAGTTCCAGCATGAGCAGGATCCAAGGTTTTTAAGGACTCCTTAACTACTCGCCTGACCAGCGACTCCATCTGCTGGTTTCTGTCTTCCCTTTCGTTTACAGCATGTGCAAAACAGGGCTCACAGAGCGACTTTCCGTCAGGCACCTGTGCCCCACATCCCCAGCAGGATCTTTTGTCAGAATGGTGGTGTCCTGAAGTAGCTCCAGACTCTTCACCATGTCGCCTAGAGGATGACCGATGGAGCCTGGAACTTGATGATGAATGCCGCGTTTGCGACCTGGGAGGATCTTGATCTTCACGGGCTGAGTGACGTCTTTCAGACCTAGAAGGGCTTTCGGAAAGAAAATAAAGACTCAACAGAACAGCAGAAAAAAAAACCAAACATTACAGGGAGAGGAATAAAACCAATCTTACCTGTAATATACAGTAAGGGCTGGCCACCAGGGGGCGGTGAGACATCCATATCACTTTAGGAACACTGCAAGAGATCATGAATGAGTGACATGCAGAGAACAGGCAGGAAGCCTATTCAAACAGATATATCAGCCAAGCGCTCACTCCAAAGGGGAAGACTGGCGTGCTGCTCTCCTCAGGCAGGGAACTCCAAATGGATGCATAAAAGAAAGGAAAAGGAGGCGCAAACACCTAGTGCATTACCCATGGTACTGTGTAAAATGTTTTAATAAAATGCTGAATGCATACTCACAAACATGAAGAATTAAAATCGTGTTTAAATTAATCTGAAGAAGGGAGCTTGACTCCCGAAAAGCGTTAGCGGTCGCAATTTCCAGGACATGTTCCAACACAGTGTTACGGGAATTTGCAACACGATTTTAATTCTTCATGTTTGTGAGTATGCATTCAGCATTTTATTAAAATATTTTACACAGTACCACGGGTAATGCACTAGGTGTTTGCGCCTCCTTTTCCTTTCTTTTAGGAAGCCTATTCAGCATAATCACAGCCATCTCTCACCTTTAAAAGATTCCTGCAGAGCACGGGGAAGCCACTGGAAACACTGCTGAACAAACCCACAAGCAGCTGAAACTGACAGCTATTTGAATTTGCTGCTGGAATGATGTCACCGCCCCCCTCCCCCCACCTGTGCGAACCATGCCTTGATTCAGATCGAGCCTGGAAGGCACCGCCCCCCCCCCCACCTGTGCAAACCAAGCCTCGATTCAGATCGAGCCTAAAAGGCACCGCCCCTCACCTATGCGAACCAAGCCTTGATTCAGATCGAGCCTGGAAGCAGTGGAGTGGAGGGGAAGGACGTGGAATGGAACGCCGTGCATCCCACAGCCAAACTAGACCCCAGGGAGAGATAAGTAACAAACAGGAGAATATACACAAACTGCTGCCATAGAATGTAAAGCAGGGTACATCACCACTTCCACGACCAGACCTCGGACCATACGGACACCACGGCTGCACACATGATGGGGCGTATTAATGGGCCTCCCGCTAATAGCTGGGACGATTGGCCAAATGTTGCTTTGCCTGCCATTGGCCAGGTTTGTAAGCTCTTCTGACAACTGACTCTACGCCCGTGTCCTACCCCGCTAATAGCTAGGGCGTGCTGGACATGAAGGGGACACAACAGGATCCGACGTGCAGACCGCCAGGCTTGAATCGGGAATCTTCATGAGGTAAGATTTCACCATAATCCTTTCAGGAGGACAAAAAAGGAACACGGCCTCTGGCACAGAGTAAAAATTTATGGGGAGTAGGGTCCTATGAGGTAGGAGGAGGCGGGACTAACCCACACGTAAGCTGCCATGGAGTATGTCAGGAAATTGGAGATTCCAGTCTCGGGTTGAGCACTGATTGCAGTTGCAGTGACAGCGGCTTCCTCCATCTTCAGCACTCTTAATCCCCAGCTGGTGACCAAGGCTGGTGGTTCCCTCAAACATTAATGGCCGCCAAGGAGCATTTATGCCATACCCTACACATACATACTTTTGTGAGTGTATTTTTATTTTTCAATAAAATTGTCAATTATTTTTAATTATACACTATAGGGCTTTTGTTTTCTTCCAGTGGTTGGAAAATTAACTCCCTCTCTGGTCTTCTAGCTGCAGCTATGTTTAGCACTCTTTTGTATGAAGAATCCATTTGGTAGATTCACTACAACTACTGTCCACCCCAAAGCACTTTGTTCCTATGTTGGGGCGTTAAAGTATGCCACCCCCCCCCCTCCCCTCATACCAAAGTCAAGTACCTCGCCCCGGTAAGCTTGTCACAGCAAGTTGCATTCCTCAACAAGGCCCAAATGTGCAATTTAACACGTAAGGCATCACCCCAGCATATATTTTTTCAGGCTGGTGATCCCCTTTTTTTAAAAGTGACCTTAGCAGCTACTTAGCTGCTGGATCGCTATTACATGTGGCTGGTGGTTATGCCAGCTTACCATAGAAACAACCCAGATCTGGAACTTCCCTGTTCATCTCTACGGTATAAGAGACTGGAAGCGACAAGGATTTTGTCATTTTCGGTTTCTCTCAGATGTAAATAAGCCATTGTGAAAGCATCAGAACAAATTGATGGTGGTTTGATCAGATGCTTTGAAGGTCAGGTGGGGATCTGGGGTCTAATAGACACCAGATGTCTCAGTAAAGAGAACCTGTCCCTGCCCATGCTATCACAAAAGATGTTCTTCATCCTTTGTGATAGCAATAAGAGTGATAAAAAATTGGGACAGTGTAAAAATAAAAACCTAAAAATAAAGTGTCCCACCCCCCTGTGCTTGCATGCAAAGGCTAACACATACATTTGTTCCACAAGCATTTGTAAACTGTGTTTGCACCACACGTGAGGTATCTCTGCAAACATCAAAGTGAGAGCAATATTTCTGGCACCAGACCTCCTGTGTAACTAAAAATTGGTATCCTGGGTGTCACCTGTGGAGATTTTTAGGTACCGTAGTTTGGCACCGCTCCATTAGTGTACGCACTTATAAAGCATGACATGTTATCTATCTATTTACTCAACGTAACATTGTCTTTTAAAGTTTACCAAAAAAAGGTATTATATTGTGTTTGCCTGCACTAAAATTTGGTAAACTTTTTTTTTTTCAAACAAATTTATTATTTAGCAACATGAAAAATTGCAACAGCAACCATTTTACTCACTTGGGTCTCTGATTAAAAATACAATTCATAATGTTTTGGGATTCTAAGTAATTTTCTAGAAAAAAATAACTATTTTCACATGTAACAATATCCGAATTGGCCCGGTAGAGAAGTAGTTAAATAAACATGACTTTTGTTGCCAGCGGTTTAGACATTAATGGCTGTGTGTTGAGTAATTTTGAGGGGACAGCAAATTTACACTGTTATACAAGCTGTACACTCACTACTTTACATTGTAGCAAAGTGTCATTTCTTCAGTGTTGTCACATGAAAAGATAGAAAAAAATATTTACAAAAATGTGAGGGGTGTACTTACTTTTGTGAGATACTGTATATTCCTTCTCTGTGAATGGGACAGGGGTAACAAATGCTAGAAGACTCTTTGTTGAGCTGTTTGAATGGTTTCCTTTGATTTAAAATGGAAACGACATTTGGCCATTAGATGGTGCAAATTTTTATGATACTTAGCATCATCTAAAGGCCAAATGCAGAATTTCCCATTTTAAATCAATGGTTGGCTTAATAGTGTTGGTTTAACTGGTTGCCGACCACGCGCCGCCTATTTACTGTGGCAGGGTGGCTCTCCTGTGCAAACTGACGTAAGGCTACGTCGGTCACGCGCCTGCAGCTAGGGGGTGAGTGCGCACCGCCGTCGGCGCACTCCCGCCCCCGCTCTTCAGCGGGCAGGCGGCTCCGATTGCCATCTGACACCCGCGATCGTTCCGCGTTTAGAGAGAACGGTCGGATGTTGTAAACACAGCCGACCGTTCTTCTCCCTGGAATAATCACAGAGCTCCTGTGATCCTTCTATGTAGCATCACAGGTCTCTCTGGTCATTTCACAAGCCCATCCCCCCACAGTTAGAAACACGCCCCTAGGTACACATTTAACCCCTTGATCACCCACAGTGTTAACCCCTTTCCTGCCAGTGCCATTATTACAGTAACATTGCATATTTTTAGCACTGATTACTGTAGTAATGTCACTTGTACCCCCAAAAGAATCAAAAATGTCAGTTGGGGGTCTGATCTGTCCGCCGCAATGTCGCAGTCCTGCTAAAAATCGCAAATCGCCGTCATTACTAGTAAAAAAAAAAAGGAAAAAACAATAAAAGTGACAAATCTTTTTAGAGACACAATAACTTTTGCGCAAACCAATCAAAATACGCTTATTGCGATTTTTTAACCAAAAATATGTAGCAGAAAACAAATTGGCTGAAAATTTTAAAAAAATTTTTAATTTTCACCTTTTTTTTTTGAGAATGTCATATAGCAGAATGTGAAAAATGTTTTTTTTTTTCAGAATTGTTGCTCTTTTTTTGTTTATAGCGCAAAAAATAAAATCGCACAGGTGATCAAATACCACCAAAAGAAAGACATCAATTGTATTAGGGAACAGCGTCGCACGACCGTGCAATTGTCAGTTAAAGTAACGCAGTGCTGAACTGCAAAATATGGCCTGGTCATTAAGGGGTTAAATCCTTCCGTTCCAGAAGTAGTTAAATAACTTATATCCCTCAATGTCTGCTGTATTCATAAGTAAATGAGTATGATCTCAGTTATTAGTATGAAACCATGTGTAACAAAGTTAACTAAGGGGTCTACTTTAGAGAAAATTTAATGAACGCATGTAACGTGCATTCTTCCAGCCGTTATAAATTCTGGACGGAATCTAACACAGTGATTTCCTATGCTGGTCAGCTCCATCTAGTGACCAAAAGGGGGCATTTTTCCCCAAAATACCTTAATCTGTAAGAAGTGCATATAACTGCATTAAGGCGACTAGATGGAGCCAAGGAAATCAGTGTATAAACTACAATATGGCCAACACTCTTCACAGCTGGGCGAATGCTGGTCATATTCATTCAATTATTTAAAAATAATTAGACTTCTAAGTGTTTGTGCAAGGTTACACCACAAAATGTACTCAGCCAATGAAAGGTAATGACTCCATTTTTATTTTTCTCCTGCTATCAATGGCCAACACGGTACAAAACTTCAACCATGTCTTTGATGATCTCTGATCTCCTTATGAAGTGTTTCTTACATGATGAAGATCAGCCATGGAGTATATCTGAGGTGTATATCAGGGTGTGCTTCTTCCCCACATGAGAGTTGTGATGTCCTGCAACATTCATATAGAAGACATTTCCCACACTCAATACACTAATAAACCTTGAGGGTTGTGTGGGTTCCCTGATGTGCAGGAAGACAGGACTTCAGTGAGTAAATATTCCCTCACTCAGGACAGGAATACGGCTTCTCCCCCATGTGAGATCTCTGATGTCTGTTAAGAACAGACTTCTGTGAAAAACGTTTCCCACACTCAGGACAGGAAAGTGGCTTCTCCCCCGTATGAGATCTCTGATGTCTGTTAAGAACAGACTTCTGTGAAAAACGTTTTCCACACTCAGGACAGCAAAGTGGCTTCTCCCCCGTGTGAGATCTCTGATGTAAGTAAAGATTTGACTTCAGTGAAAAACATTTCCCACACTCCGTACAGGAATAGGGCTTCTCCCCCGTGTGAGATTTCTGATGTCTGTAAAGTGTGGACGTCTGTGAAAAACTTTTCCAGCACTCAGAACAGGAATACGGCTTCTCCCCTGTGTGCGATCTCTGATGTATGTTAAGATTGGACTTCTGTGAAAAACATTTCCCGCACTCAAGACAGGAGAATGGCTTCTCACTTGAGTGATACATCTGATGTATTTGAAGACTGTACTTGCGTGAAAAACATTTCCCACACTCAGGACAGGAATGTGGCTTCTCACCTGTGTGAGATCTTTTATGCACATTAAGACTGGATTTAGAATGGAAACACTTCCCGCACTCAGTACAGGAAAGCCTCTTATCTGTTGGAAGGACGGCACCATCCCTCATAGTCTGAGGTTCCTCAGGGTAGGAGGAATATGTTGGTCCATCTACACTGTGTGGTGCCGGATGGACATTTGATGTAGTCGGGTTTTCTCCTGGACTATACTGTGTGATGTCCTCATCTTCTACTTTACAGTCTGGAGACAAAGTGAGACAATCCTCTGAGGTTTTCCTAATCTCTCGTCCATCTACTAAAATAGAAATAAAAAGATTATTACTAGACATGAGCAGATTGGTTCCCCTAAACCAGGACTCCGCCCACATCAGGCAGCTTTGTCTCTGAGGGTCTTACAACTCCCCCCTCAGGGTAACTAGTAAATGGGTCCTCTGATCTCCTACCAGTTCATTTCTTTATTCATGGACCTTAGTCAGAGAGTGAGGAAACAACGAGAACTGTCTTTTATAGAAGTGACAGAGTGAAGGGGATTATAGGACGAGTGTCCCCACCCCCTCTGTCACTCATTGCTATCTTCCCAGCACTTCCTTATTTAGTCCATGATTTAGTCATGAATAGCAGCGGGGCCACCATCATTGGGTTATTGACTCCTCTCTCATTATCACTTTCTGTCTAAGGTTCCAAAGTTTGAGGATGTTATCACATTATTATCAACATGTAAAAGTCTGTGCTCCAATCAAATCATCAGATATAAAATGTCTAGCTGGTAGAAAATGGGTGTAACAAAAGAGAATCCATATTATGTGTATATATAGCAGTGGGTAGAGGGGAGAGAGCAGAATCCAGGACTATGTAATGTACAACATATTGTATAAGATACAACAGATAGGACTATATAGTATCAGAATGATGTAATGTACAACATAGAGTATATAGTGCAGGGGTCTGGAGTATGTAATGTACAACATAGAGTATATAGTGCAGGGGTCAGGAGTGTGTAATGTACAACACAGAGCATATAGTGCAGGATATAGTGTAAGGGTCAGGACTAGTGGTTCACCGAAATTTTGGCGGCCGAAAATGGGCCTATCCCATTTCGGCCGAAAACGGGTCAAATATGCCGAAAATTAGTACAAAAAGCATGATTGAGCAAGACTCCTCTAGGTGGTGCCGTCCATCCACATGTAAGGACCGAAGTAAGCCGTCCATCACAGGAGGAGAGGTGCCGGTTGTCTCCTGTGATAGTCCGGGTCCCAAGCGGAGCTGTGATGCGGAAGTGAAGATGAAATACGGCAGCGTCACCCAGAAGCCTAGTTTCTGAGCATGTGCCAAGTCCCAAACGGACATGCGCGCTCTTTCCTCAGCTTCCGGGTGACGCTGCCATATTCTTTCATCTTCACTTCCGCATCACAGCTCCGCTTGGAACCCAGACTATCACAGGAGACAGCCGGCACCTCTCCTCCTGTGATGGATGGCTTACTTCCGTTTTGTCCTTACATGTGGATGGACAGCACCACCTAGGAAACTTTCTCAATCATTGATACAACAGCCTTTTCATGCCGTGGCTTCTTGTAAGTTGCTACATTTATTTTAACACGCTTCAATAAAATCTGTCTGCACTTAGAGTGCTGTTCTGTGCTTTTTGTATTTGTTCCAGAGTTTTCTCACTTCTGAGAAGAGCTGTTTGGTGCAGTTGAATATCTTATTCAATGGACTTTTTTATGGACATTCCATACTTATTTATCAATTTATTTTAGATTTTTTTTCCTCCCCTTCCCTTTTCCAATCCCCTCCCCTTTTCCCTCCTTCTACTAGCATTCAGTCATTATTTATGTTGGATGTTTTTTCATGTCTCCTTCTGAAAATTAATGGCTGCCGCAGTCGGTGTCCTCCGACTTAAATTATATTAATATTAATAAAATGATAGAAAAACTGTTTTAAAATCATTTGGGGGAAAAAAGCCATTTTCGGTTTCGGTTTACGGCCAAGGGCATCCTGAATTTTCGGTTTCTGTTTCGGCCCAGAATTTTCATTTCGGTGCATCCCTAGTCAGGACTGATAATATTGGTATTCAGTAATCAGTGGATGTTAATAAATGTTCACACAAGACAAGTTGCAGAGGTCCCACACCGCTGCCTCCCATCTCCTGAGACTGCACTCAGTGAGACTATACAGACATATCCCTCCATCTGGCACAGCCAGCAGACAACACAGCAAGTAACTCTGGGAGAATTGTTCTGTCAGAGATCTTGCTAGATTCAGGTATGGGGCAGAAGCCCCAAGACACATACCCCAGGTGCCTAGGTCTAGTAACACCTATGCTGAACATGAACATTTTTCTGCCAGCTGAACCCCAGAATCTCCATAAATCCAGTCTAGATACATAAATTGTGTCTGCAGCACAGAGAAGGAAGATTATTCGAGAGGAATACAGGACGGGGAACACAGCACAGGAAAGTGACCAGGGGATTACAGGCTGATATCACCCAGTCCCCGCCCTACTCTGGACCAATCAGTGAGCAGTATGGTTGGAGGAATGTATTTAGTGTTAATGACCCACCTGTGCTGATCTCTGTAGGAGTGTCCTCCTCTATAAATGTCCCCGTTATTCCATCCTCCTCCATAGACTGCTGATCATCCCTCACATACGTCTCTTCTTCTTCTGCTTTAACCTCAAATTCTATATCGATTGGATCGCCACTCTGAGTCAAAAAATGGGAGAGAATATCATCTGTAAAATATAAGCTTTATTATTGTGACATCACATGAAAAATCCACACATTGTCTCATCAAGTCCATGTTCTAGATACTCCATCGCACCAACCTTGTAACAGTGAGGGATGGTGTGACCTTCCTGTGTGGAATCCCGGGAATACAGAGGACGGGGACATCTCTCTGGTGGGTTCCTGGTATTAGGTGGCTCCATCATATCCTTGTGTCCTTCTGAAAACTCCTCCATCACTCCATACTCCTCATCCTCCTCTTTATACTCTTCCTTAACATCAATATTATCATCCCCGAGGTTTCCACTCTGAATATATAATAAAACATTCATTGGTCACTAGAGATCGGCCAAACACCCCCCCCCCCCCCCCCCGTTTGCACAGAACTCCTGAACAAAGAAAAAGTTCTGACCTGAACAGTGAACTCTATTAAAATTGAATGGTCCCTAACTTTAAAAAACAAAAGTCCCCATTTTGAAGGCTTATATGCAAGTAATTGGCCATAAAAAGTATATGGGGGCCCAGGTACTGCCCCGGGGGACATGTATCAATTCAAAAATAGTTTTTCAAAAGGATTGTTTTTGAAGGAGTAGATTTTAATGATGTTTAAAGTGTCATGGTTGACAATGGATCTGAATTGGGGGACATTATTTAAAAAAAACAAAAAAAAAAAGGAATTGTCAAACTGTCCCTGTGTTTTAATTACTTTTTGGTGAATGGGTAGGGGTACAGAGTACCCCATACTCATTCACAAAGGGGGCTTCCAGATGCTGATAAGCCCCCCACCCACAGCCCAGGGTTGTCGGGAAGAGGCTCTTGTCCCCATAAGCATAGAGACAAAATTATTTGGGGTGGGGGTGTGGGCAGAGGGCATGTGGCCTGGTTTTGTTCAGGAGGGGGAGCGCCCCCCCTTCCTGGCCTGCCAGGCTGTATGCTCGGATAAGGACCTGGTATGATTGGGTGGGACCACTACTGCGTTATTTCTTACACTTTATTATTGCCAGCAACGTTTTTTTTTTTTAAATACAGCTGGGGAAGCGCATTGACAGCTGATGACTCGTTGGTTGTTAAGGACACTGCGGCGGGCTTCCCGACCCCGCTCCTTAACAACCAGCTATTCACTGTGCCCTGATTGGGAAAAGCTGTGCCTGATTAGGGCTTAGAATGAATGCACTGTGCAGTGCCCTGCAAATTTGGGTGTTCGCCAAACGGGTGAACAGGCAATGTTAGGGCCAAACTTTTGCTAGGCCCGAACCGTTTGCTCAACTTTAATCGTAACAAACATGCTGTGTATAAATCAGAACTACCAATAATTGTCAATCATCTACCTGATGATGGTGAGGGATGGTGTGACCTTCCTGTGTGGAATCCCGGGAATACAGAGGACGGGGACATCTCTCTGGTGGGTTTCTGTAGCTGGATGACTTCACCATGGTGTCCTGGTAAAGATCTTTGTGTCTCTTTGGAAACTCGGACTCCTCAATCACCCCATCCTCATCATCCTCCTCTTTTATCTCTTCTTTAACCTCAACTTTAGAATCTCTCAGGTTTCCACTCTGAATATATAATAAAAATGACATCAATTGTAACAATGCAGATAATGTACAGATCCTAATGATAATATCAGTGATTGTTCCTCATCTACCTGATGATGGTGGGGGATGGTGTGATCTTCCTGTGTGGAATCCCGGGAATACAGAGGACGGGGACATCTCTCTGGTGGGTTTCCATTACTGGATCCATCTGTAGGAAACACACACACTGACTGAATACATTGTTTCTATGTGTTTATCAGATGATGGGGGATCTAGGTGGAGCCTCCGTACTGCTCTCTCCTTTACAATAAAGTCTCCTCTTACCCGGTGATGTGAGGGGCGGCTGATTCTCCATCATGACGTCCTTGTAGAGATCCTTGTGTCCTTCTAAATACTCCCACTCCTCCATGGAGAAATAGACAGTGACATCCTGACACCTTATAGGAACCTGACACACACAATGATACAGTCACCATCCAGACACATCCCTTGTCTGTTACTGGATAATGTCCCAGAATTCCCAGCACTGCTCACCTCTCCTCTATGTTCTCTCTGGTAACTTCTAGAATCTTCTTTGTATTTCTTCTATCAGGGAAGGAGGTGGAGGCAATGTGATGGTCATATGATCTTCAGACTTCACAGGGGGAAAACTCTAGATCTGAACACAAATAGTAAAATCAAATGATATTTCCACAATCCTCCTCACCTCACCATTCAGGTTTCCATTTTATTAAAGCCTTACATCAGACTGAGGTATAATTTATCCACACAGGAACCCCACAGTATGCAGGTAAAAGCTTGTTGCAGGCATTCTGACCTCATTACATACAACACAGGACCAACATTCCCACTTTGCTAGTGAGGATGCCAACAGTCTGCCCACATCCTAAGAGCATGAGAAAAAAAAAGCCAGATGGAGGGACACTGGGGGGAGGAGCTGTGAGGTCAGTGTGATGTCATAGTATTCTCTAATATTCTCTGACTGTTGATGGAGGGTCACTGGTAGGGGGAGCTGTGAGGTCAGTGTGATGTCATAGGACATAAAGGCTCTGAATGGAGGGATATTTGGATTGGAAGATTTGAGGGGCTCTCTTTATTAGGCTCTTGTGTAGACCAAATCATTGTTCCTGGGTCTGTCAGGAATCTGTGAAAGCAAGTTCTCATGTGAGCAGGTGACGTGCGCAGGAATGGAGTGTGAATACAAATTTTCTCTAGAGCTCCTAATGGTTGGGATGGATTTTGCTGCATGCTGGTGCCAAGTTTCCTCCCCCCAGGGTCACTGCAGGTGTGGAGAAAAGCTGTGTAAGAGGATATGGAGGAGAGATGAGGAGGAGATCCAGGAATCAGGATAAAGGTCAGGACAAGGAAAAGACGAGCGTATCCAAGAGATGAAGCCGGGGTCACTACACAGAAAATCAATCCAAGGAAACAACAGGCAGGACGAGGAATAGCAAGAAGGAGCTCAGAGACAAATGAGAATATTGCTCAGCCAGTGGGAGATTATCTCAGCATGACTTACATAATGAAGGAGATGAGGGGGGAGGGGAGGAAGTCACTTAAGGCAGGGGTGACAAATTTGCTTTGAATTTAGGAGCCAGCTAAAAAAGTTAGGAGACAGTTTTTTAAGGGAAGTGTGGGTTTTACAGAGCCCAGGGCAGCCCAGGGCAGGTTAAGTAATTTGGGAGTAATTTGTGGGGTGCAAAATGCAGGAATTGGGGTGCAAGGTGCAGGAGAAGAATGCATGACATGTTGTCCTGTGTGCAGAATGCAGGACATGTGGTGTAGGGTGCAGAACACAGGACATGGGGTGCAGGGTACGGAAGATGGGTGTAGGTCACCACAGGACATGGGATGCAGAAGGGTGCAAAACGCAGGATATGGGGTGCCGGGGAAGGGTATAGTGTGTAGAATGAAGGACATGGGGTGTAGAACACAGGACATGGGGTAAAAAGTACTAGAGAAGGGTGCAGGTCACTGCAGGACATGCAGAAGAAGGGGGTAGAACACAGGACATGGGGGGCTGGGGAAAGGTGCAGAACGCAGGACATGGGGTTCTGGGGAAAGGTTTAGTGTGCAGAATGCAGGGCATGGGGTAAAAGGTACCAGAGAAGGGTGTAGAACACCGCAGGACATGGGGTACAGGAGAAGGGTGCAGAATGCTGGGCATGGGGTGCAGCAGAAGGGTGCAGAATGCAGGGCATGGGGTGCAGGGGAAGGGTACAGTGTGCAGATAGCAAGACATGGGGTACAGGGTACCAGAGAAGGGTGTAGGTCACCACAGCACATGGGATGCAGCAAAAGGGTGTAGAATGCAGGACAGGGGGTGCAGGGTGCAGAACGTAGAACAAGGGGTGCATGGTGCAGGAGATGGGTGCAGGACATGTGGTGCAGGGTGCAGAATGCATGACATGATTTACAGAGTACTGGAGAAAGGTTCAGGTCACCGCAGAATGCAGGACAATGGGGTACAGGATACTGGAGAAGGGTGCAGGTCACTGCAGGAAATGGGATGCAGAAGAAGGGTGCAGAATGCAGGACATGGGGTGTGCAGTCCAGGATGTTGTGCAGAACACACGACATGGGGTACAGAACGCAGCACAAAGCGGGCAGGACATGGGGTGCAGAATGCAGAGCATAGGGTGCAGGATGCAGAATATGGAGTGCAGGAGAAAGGTGAAGAACGCAGGACATGGAGTGCAGGCTGCAGGACATGGGGTGAAGGGTGCAGGTCACAGAAAAACATGGGGTGCCATGTGCAGAACAGTAATGCACTCCCCCTGTGTCCTTCTGCATGTCCTGTCCAGCAGTGTGTGAGAGCAGAGTGGATGCAGAGGACAGCTTGTGTATATAAAGCAGCGTGTCCCTCCCTGGCTACTTTGCAGGCTTGTCCTGGTTACTACTGTAAGGACTCTGTAGTCCTGTCTCTCAGCACCTTGTGGGAATCTTTATGGCAGTGCTGAGGTGGCACCATGTTAGAGATTCGTTCCAGCTCCTTCCTCTCTGTTCTGCCGGAGGGCTCTGCAGGGACACAGGCAGCTGTGGGTAGAAGGAGCTGATGCTGACAGTAATGCGACCGTGGAAAGGAGAAAGATCCGCAGTGGGAGCTCAGTGAGATGAGTCCTCTCATACCGCGCTCAGCCGCTGTCCTGCCCAGTCCACCCCTGACTTCAAAGCTCGGGTGTCACTGTCTCCTCCTCCGCTCCCCTCACCATTCCGCCAGGCCCCTACTCCGAGCCACATTCCTGTTTGATTAATGTGTCTGGGTTTCAGGCAGACACATTATTCAGACCAACAGTGAAAATGGGCTGACAAGAGCCCAGGTGCTAGGACGCCATTGCTAATTGCCATGGCAATCTGGGTTTTGTCAAGCCCTTACTTAAGGTGACCATAGATACATGGAAATTTAGCTGGTTCAACAGGGATCAGTCACATTCCATCCATGTGTGGTCACTGCCGGAAAAAAGTCACTCCATAAGTGGCTAACGAAGGGTTGCCAGTGCCATCTCATCCCTTTAAATCAGGACACACAATAATTACACAGGTTCTGAGGCTGATTAAGGTGGTAGATAAACTCACTTAGTGCTTTATGAGCATTATATTAGCCTCAGAACCTGTGTAATTATTATGTGTCCTGGTTTAAAGGGATGAGGTGACAACCCTAGGCTGAAGCCAATAGCTGCATCACTGATCTGTGTGTTCTGAGAGCGGAGGAGCGCCCCCATTGTCAGAATACAATAGTGCAGCAGGGAGGATCCTCCCATCCCCCTCCAATGTGTGGATGGGGGAATTGATTCAGTTTTTTTACTCAGCCCGCTGGCTGAACGATAAAACTGAACCATGTATGGTCAGCTTTGGAAGCAATATATATTATTCATCAACTGATCCCCCTGAAGAGGTTAATCTAGGTTTCCACACTATATATGTGTGTATCATCATCTGCTGGAGATAAAAGACGTCACAGTGACTATGGAGGAAGAGGACGGACATGACGGGGGGGGGGGGGGGTTACTGGGTGTAAATAGAAAATAAGATCGTATTACCTCCTTTGCTGCCTCTTCAAGCAATGTCTCCTCTACTTCCTCCCAACTCACCTCTCACCTGGAACTTCCTGTTTGTGCCCGACATCACTTCCTGTCTGTACCCGACATCACTTCCTGACTGTATTCCATAGTGACCTTCTGTCTGGGTAGACGTGAGATTACCACCTTGTGGAGCTCAGAGGAACTGCAGCCCTGAGAAACGCCTGGTAGTGTCATTTTTTTTTTTTTTAAATTGTTGCTCTTTTTTTGTTTATAGCTCAAAAAATAATCACTGAGGTGATCAAATACCACCAAAAGAAAGCTCTGTTTGTGAGAAAAAAAGGACATCAATTTTATTTTGGTATAGGGTCACACGACCGCGCAATTGTCAGTTAAAGCAACGCAGTGCCGAATCGCAAAAAATAGCCTGGTAGTTAAGGGGGTTAAACCTTCCAGGGCTGAAGTGGCTAATGTTGTTCATTTAATGGAATAAAGTTGTTATAACTTTCATAAATGAGTGTTATAAATTATTTTAATGTTGTGCTTACCTTGATGTACTCCTCTTGCAACACCTGAAGTATGGCTTCGTAGGTCTCCAGGATTATTTGGCCTAGGGATTGTGCGGGAAATGACAGTGGATAACGTAAGGTCTTCAAACGATTTACCAGTGGCAAGATATCTCAAGGTTGTGATGAGCCTTTGTTCTGGTTGTAATGGACAGCCTCATCACAGTGTCCTCCCTCTGCAGCGTTGGCTTCACCAATGCGAGCAGCTCACTAAAGGATTCCTCTGACATGCGTAAATAGTTGTGGTAGTCATCTGGATTATTATCCTTTAGTTCACGTGGAAGAACCATATGTGAATATTGGTCCCGGCTAATCAACCACTCCTTGGACCAAATCCGGCGATTCCTCTTTTTCTTCAGGGTAATGGACATCAACCCAAGAATTTCTCAAAATATTCTACGAACATATCCATCACAACCCGCAATCAAACATCTGGATGTATGTGAGTTACATGGGGTTTGTGTTTCCAGTTTACAAAAGTAGTTTCCTTTGTTTGGGCGATCGTTCAATAAATTTATATATGTTTTTATTGTTATCAAACGATCATTGCCATCATGTAAACGAGTGTATTCTGTCAACTAGCGGCCAATTCGCTTTCGACAGACAAAAAAATCTTTCAGTCAGCAAACGGTCAAAATTCTGTGCGTGTATTGCCAGCATAAGTCTCTCAAAGACTTCAACCAATATAAATCTGACCTCCAAAAATGCTTTTTTTATATTTTTTACTTTATATCACTCTCATTAACACCTTCTCATCAAGCCCCCCTCTACTCTTCTCTACCTTTAATTTTCTACTTCGTCCTCCGCCCACTAACTCACTCACTGCCCAGGAGATCGCCAATTACTTCAAACATAAGATTGATGCAATTTGTGAGGAAATCTCCGCTGTACAGGTACCTTCTCCTCTTAACAACTCATGCCCACAAGTACAATCGTTACCTCCCTCATTCAACCCCACCGCTATAGACGAGCTTGCTAAATTTCTTTCTAACGTCCAGCTAACCACCTGTCCTCTGGACCCTGTTTCCTCGCAAATGCTACAGTCACCCTCTGACTCTATTCTACACTGTCTAACCTACATCTTCAATCTCTCCCTCTCTTCTAGCATCTTCCCCAACTCTTTATAACATGCTCTAGTCACCCCCATACCCAAAAAGCCCTCACTGGACCCCACCAGTCTTCACAACCTATGCCTCATCTTCCTGCTCCCCTTTTTATCCAAACTCTTGTAACGTTTGGTCTACAACTGACTGAACGACCACCTTGCCGAGAATAACCTTCTTGATCCCCTTCAGTCTGGATTTTGCCCTCAACACTCCACACAAACTGCCCTCCCAAAACTAACAAACGATCTACTAAGGACCAGAACCAATGGATGCTATTCTTTACTCGTACTCCTGGACCTTTCTGCTGCCTTTGATACGGTTGACCACCCCCTCCTCCTCACAAAACTCCACATTTTGGTTTCCACGATTGTACTCTTCACTGGTTCTCTTCCTATTAATCCAAATACACCTTTAGCGTTACCTACAATTCTACTTCTTCCTCTCCTCTTCCTTTCTCTGTTGGAGTCCCCCAAGGTTCTGTTCTTGGATCTCTCCTATTCTCGATCTACATCTCCTCCCTAAAACAGCTAATAGCCTCCCATGGCTTTTAATATAATTTCTACGCTGACGACACCCAAATTTATCTCTCTACCCTTCAGCTTACTCTATCAGTCTCCTCATGTATCACTAATTTACTGACAGACATATCAGCCTTAATCACACCACTTCTTCAAACTCAATCATTCCAAAAACAAGCTCATAATATTCCCTTCCCTACATGCACCTTCCCCTGACTTCTCTATCAAAATCAGTGGCTCACCTATCAACCTGTCCCCCCATGCCATGGTGCTAGGTGTTATCCTGGACTCTGAACTCTCTTTCGGCTCCACATGAAATCACTTTCCAAAGCTTGCTGCCATAACTTCTACATCTCCAAAATAGGCCCTTCCAATCAATAACCCCACAAAGCTTCTAATCCACTCCCTGGTCATCTCTCGCCTTGACTACTGCAACTCCCTCCTCACTGGCTTACCTTTACATAGGCTATCCCCCCTTCATTTCCTCATTAATGCTGCTGCCAGACTCATCAACCTTACCAATCTACTACCCCTCTCTGCCAATCCCTCCACCCTACCCACTCACCCAACTAATTAAATTCAAAATACTAACAACAACTTACAAAGCCATCCACAACTCTTCCCCCAGCTACATCACTAAGCTAGTCTCTAAATACCAACCTAATTGCTCTCTTTGTTCCTCTCAAGGCCTCCTGCTCTCTAGCTCCCTTGTCACCTCATCCCATGCTTGCCACCAGGACTTCTCTAGAGCCTCTCCGATCCTCTGGAACTTCCTGCCCCATTCTGTCAGACTATTTCTTTCTCTGTCCACTTTTAGGCGATCCCTGAAAACTCAGCCTATCTGGCCCCCGCCTAACAACTGTAGATTTATTTTCTCCATTAGCCCATCCCCCACAGTTATTACCTTTTGTATCACTTGACCCTCCCACCTAGATTGTAAGCTCTAATGAGCAGGAACCTCTGATTCCTCAATTAAATTGTATTGGAACTGTACTGTGTGCATTCACATTGTAAAGGGCTGCGCAAATTGTTGGCGCTATATAAATCCTGTATAATAATAATAAATGACTGCCTAGTCCAGCCTTTCTCAGCCAGGGTTCCTCCAAAGGTTCCTAGGGGCTCCTTGTCACTTCCTTGGGCTGTATATGGAAGTGTCCCCTACCAGCCGTTTCTGGATACTGAAAAGTTTTTCATCATTGCACCGACACACACAATTTTTTTTTTGTTTAATATATTTTTTAATATCATTTTAATTTTTACAAGAGCACAGAAAGAAATCAATAAAATACTAAAAGTTTAAATCTAATTGTTCAGGAAATGAAAAATTGTCTGGAATGTGGAGGCGGAGTCGGTAATAACTTGTGTAGAATACAATACACAACGTGTTACATTATTATAACAAAGTATTGTAGAAAAGATCACACCATAGAAAATGGGGGAAAGGAGAAAATAAACCAGGATATGAAGGTGACATTTGTGTACGAGGAACACCTGAACAATTACCACCATTTTATTCTCCAGGGCAGCCTTTTGCAACCTTTTCAACACAGAGGAACCCTTGAAATAATTTTCAGGTCTCAGGAAACCCCTGCTAACAATGACTATATTTACAACTGATGATACATTACTAAGATTGGGAAGAATTAACTTTTTCAAGATAGCTAAAAAGATGAATGGTGTCAAGGGAACTTATCTGAGAGGCAGAAATTGCTCATTGCTCAAGGAACCCCTAGCAACCTCTGGAGGAACCCTAGTTGAGAACCACTGCTCCAGGGCCTCTGCTTTCAGAAAATATATGTTTAGGGGTTTTATCTAATCTTCAGGCCTAAAATCTGCATTTTACCATGTGTGCAAAAATAATGCAAACACAGCTCTGGCAGTGAAAGATTTAATGTGAGCTAGATGGGATCACTCTGCTGTGGTCATATTAGAGCTCCCCCTAGCTGCAGCCTGGCAATAACATTGCTAGGAGGTCTATTCATTTATCTGCTACATACTTCCCATCTTTATATAAACGTCTCCTGACATTTAGGGGTAAATATTAGAACATTTACATAGCAATTCTCTGTGACAATGCATGTACATTCCTTCTGTGTGATTGGGGAAACAATGAATGTTATTAGGAGATTTGCTGTGCTGGTTGAATGTTTTCCATTGATTTAAAATGGAAAATGTTGTATTTGGACACAGGATGGAGCTAATTGCTATGATACTTAGCACCATCTAAAGGCCAAATTAGGTATTCTTGGTTTTCAATCAATAGCAGGTTTAATCCTTTGGTTTTATTGTATTTATGTCCTTCAATGTTTACAGTACTCATAAATACATGAGTATGATCTCAGGTATTTGTATGAAACCCCCCTGACAAAGAAAACTAAGGGGGTCAATGCAAAAAAAAAAAAATTTGGATGAGTGTGACAAGCATGTTTCCAGCCATGTCAAATTCTGGCCATATTTTAATAAACACAGTGATTTCCTATAATCGTCAGCTCCAACTAGTGGCCATAATGAGTTATTAGTTCCAAAATACTTCAATCTGGAAAAATAGTTCAATACAGCATTATGGCCACTAGATGGAGCCAATGATCATAGGAAATCACTGAATGAAATAAAATAAGACCAACATTTGTCATGGATGAATGAATGCTGGTCAAATTTTATTTTATAAAAACTTTTAATATGTAGGTAAAGTGGTAACTATTGAGCCAATCACTTCATCAAACCACACCTAATATCTCCCCTTCAAAAGGAAAACAAATTATTTACAGAAAATCAAACAGTATAAATATTTTCCAACCAATGAACTCCACCCAGACAAGATATGTAGAAATATAAAGACAAGCGGTGTTACCTCTCGTGCCGAACTCCGCCAAGCCACACAAACCCACACAGGAGCAAAGGAAAGAAGTTCTCACATAGTTTATCTCCAAGTTCTCCTTCCCTATGGCTTCTCTCCCATGTGTGATCTCTGATGTCTGTAAAGAATGGATTTCTGTGAAAAACATTTCCCACACTCAGGACAGCAATATGGCTTTTCCCCAGTGTGAGATCTCTGATGTCTGTAAAGATAGGACTTGGATGAAAAACATTTTCCACACTCAGGACAGGAATATGGCATCACCCCTGTGTGAGATCTCTGATGTGTGCAAAGATTGGACTTGTCTGAAAAACATTTTCCACACTCAGGACAGGAATACGGCTTCTCTCCTGTGTGCAATCTCTGATGTCTGTAAAGGGTGGGCTTGTCTAAAAAACATTTACCGCACTCAGGACAGGAATACGGCTTCTCTCCCGTGTGAGATCTCTGATGTCTGTAAAGAATGGACTTCCTTGAAAAACATTTCCCACACTCAGAACAGGAATAAGGTTTCACCTCCATGTGAGATATCTGATGTCTGTAAAGAGCAGACTTGTGTGAAAAACATTTGCCGCACTCAGGGCAGGAATACGGCTTCTCCCCTGTGTGCACAGTCTGATGTGTGTAAAGATGGGACTTGAGTGAAAAACATTTCCCGCACTCAGGGCAGGAATGCGGCTTCTCCCCTGTGTGCAATGTCTGATGTGTGTAAAGAATAGACTTCTGTGAAAAACATTTCTCGCACTCAGGACAGGAATAAGGCTTCTCACCTGTGTGAGATCTTTTATGCACATTAAGTTTGGATTTAGAAGGGAAACACTTCCCGCACTCAGTACAGGAAAACCTCTTATCTGTTGGAAGGACGGCACCGTCCCTCACAGTCTGAGGTTCCTCAGGATAAGAGGAATACAATGGTCCATCTACACTGTGTGGTGCCGGATGGACATTTGAGGTAGCCGGGTTTTCTCCTGGACTATACTGTGTGATGGCCTCATGTTCTACTTCACAGTCTGGAGACAAAGTGAGACAATCCTCTGAGGTTTTCCTCATCTCCCGTCCATGTGCTAAAATAGAAATAAAAAAAGATTATTACTAGACATGAGCAGATTGGTTCCCCTAAACCAGGACTCCGCCCACATCAGACAGCTTTGTCTCTGAGGATCTTACAATTCCCCCCTCAAGGTAACTAGTAAATGGATCCTCTGAATCTCCTACCAGTTCATTTCTTTATTCATGGACCTTAGTTAGAGAGTGAGGAGACAACGAGAACTGTCTTTTATAGGAGTGACAGTGATGAGGGGATTATAGGACAAATGTCCCCTCCCCCCTCTATCACTAATTGCCATCTTCCCAACACAAGAAGTCCTGCACTTCCTTATTTAGTCCATGATTTAGTGATGAATAACAGCGGGGCTGAGCCCAACCAGAGGTCAGAGGGTGAGAATGGGGGGACAACAACCAAGATGAAGACTGGACTGATCCTGAAGACCACCATCATTGGGTTATTGACTCCTTCCTCATTATCGATTTCCGTTTAAGGTTCCATAATTTGGGGATGTTCTCACATTATTATTAAAAAAGTCTGTGCTCCAATCAAATCATCAGATATAAAATGTCCAGCTGGTAGAAAATGGGTTTAACAAAAGAGAATCCATATTATGTGTATATATAGCAGTGGGTAGAGGGTAGAAGTCAGGACTATGTAATGTACAACATATTATATAAGATACAACAGACAGGACTATAGTATCAGAATGATGTAATGTACAACATAGAGTATATAGTGCAGGGGTCAGGAGTAGAGACTGAATACATTGTTTCTATGTGTTTATCAGATGATGGGGGATCTAGGTGGACCCTTCGTACTTCTCTCTCCTTTACAATAAAGTCTCCTCTTACCCGGTGATGTGAGGGGCGGCTGATTGTCCATCATGACGTCCTTGTAGAGATCCTTGTGTCCTTCTAAATACTCCCACTCCTCCATGGAGAAATAGACAGTGACATCCTGACACCTTATAGGAACCTGACACACACAATGATACAGTCACCATCCAGACACATCCCTTGTCTGTTACTGGATAATTTCCCAGAATTCCCAGCACCGCTCACCTCTCCTGTCAGCAGCTCCATCATCTTCTTAGTGACTTCTAAAATCTTCTGTGTGTTGTGTCTTGTAGGGATCAGGGACGGAGGTGGGGGGATGGGGATGGGATTCTGGATTCTCGAGGATCTTGTGGTCATATTATGAGATTTCCTTCTTTTGTCATTTTCAGTAGATTTCTTTATTATTACTGTACAGTTCTGTGTTTTACAAAGATAAATATCACTCTCCCACAGGGACATCTTAATATCATCATGGGTCTCGGGGCAAAGTAATGCACTGGGGCCCCTACCAGCCTGCTAAAATGTATGCACCTACTCTCAAAAATAAAAGTAGAAATAGTTGATAGAATGAAACAAATTAATAGATTGTAAAAAAATAAGAAAACATGCCATAAATAACAGACTAATAAACACAGTACAGGGGAGCAGGAGGGCATAATACAGGGGAGCAGGAGAGTACAGTATGTGGGGGCAGGAGGGAAAAGACAGGAGAGTAGAAGGGCACAGTACAGGGGAGTAGAGGGGCTCAGTACAGGGGGGTAGAGGGGCAAAGTACAGGGGGTTAGAAGGGCACAGCACAGGAGAGTAGAAGGGCAAAATACAGGGGGGTAGAAGGGCACAGTACAGGGGAGTAGAAGGGCACAGTACAGGGGAGTAGAGGGGCACAGTACAGGGAGTAGAGGGGCACAGTACAGGGGAGTAGGAGGGAAAATACAGGGGAGTAGGAGGGGCACAGTACAGGGGGTAGAGGGGCACAGTACAGGGGGTAGAAGGGTAAAGTACAGGGGAGTAGATGGGCACAGTATGGGGGGGGTAGAAAGGCACAGTACAGGGGAGCAGAAGGGCACAGTACAGGGGAGTAGAAGAGCACAGTACATGGGAGTAGAAGGGTACAGTACAGGCAAGTATAAGGGCACAGTACAACGATGTAGAGGGGCACAGAACAAAGGAATAGAAGGGCACAGTACAGGGGCGTAGAAGGGCACAGTACAGGGGAGTAGAAGGGCACAGTACAGGGGAGTAAAAGGGCACGGTAAAGGGGAGTAGAAGGGCACACTACAGGGGTTAGAAGGGCACAGTACAGGGGAGCAGAAGGGCACAGTACAGGGGAGCAGAAGGGCACAGTACAGGGGATAGAAGGGCACAGTACAGGGGAGTAGAAGAGCACAGTACATGGGAGTAGAAGGGTACAGTACAGGCAAGTAGAAGGGCACAGTACAACGATGTAGAGGGGCACAGAACAGGGGAATAGAAGGGCACAGTACGGGGACATAGAAGAGCACAGTACAGGGGAGTAGGAGGGAACAGTACAGGGGAGTAGAAGGGCACAGTACAGGGGGTAGAGGGGCACAGTACAGGGGGTAGAGGGGCACAGTACAGGGGGTAGAGGGGCACAGTACAGGGGTTAGAAGGGCACAGTACAGGGGATAGAAGGGCACAGTACAGGGGAGTAGAAGAGCACAGTACAGGGGAGCAGAAGGGCACAGTACAGGGGAGTAGAGGGGCAAAGTACAGGGGAGTAGGAGGGAACAGTACAGGGGAGTAAAGGGGCATGGTACAGGGGAGTAGAAGGGCACAGTACAGGGGGTAGAGGGGCACAGTAGAGGGGAGTAGGAGGGCACAGTACAGGGGAGTAGGAGGGCACAGTACAGGGGAGTACAAGGGCACAGTACAGGGGAGTAAAGGGGCATGGTACAGGGGAGTAGAAGGGCACAGTACAGGGGGTAGAGGGGCACAGTAGAGGGGAGTAGGAGGGCACAGTACAGGGGAGTAGAAGAGCACAGTACAGGGGAGCAGAAGGGCACAGTACAGGGGAGCAGAAGGGCACAGTACAGGGGAGCAGAAGGGCACAGTACAGGGGGGCAGGAGGACACAGTACACAGGGTGCAGGAGGGCACAGTATGGGGGGAGGGCAGAAAAGCATAATACAAGAGGGCCAGGTGGGCACATTATAGCTAGGTCAGGAGTATAGGAAATGTGGGGGGGGGGGGCAGCAGCACACCGTACAGGGAAAGGAGTGCAGAGTACGGGGGGAAAGGAGTGCAGAGTATGGGGGCCCAGAAGGACACTATACAGGGGACAGGAGAACAAAGTATCGGAGGCAGAAGTGCACAATACAGGTGGTGGTGGTAGGAGGACACAGTACAGAGGGGGTGGGGAGAGCACACTACAGAGGGGTCAGGAGGAAACAGTATATGGTGCAGTAATGTATAATACAGATATTGTCTCCTCAAGCTGAGCAGCACAGGGAAGCTACTGTCACAGATCTTACCTGTTCTGGTAGCCTGTTACTGGGCTAAATATACAATTAGAATAATATCCCCCCCCACCCCCCATGCCTTCCTCCCACAATTCCAGTGGGATATATGGAAGAGGAAGATCGGTGGGGATCGGAGCTGTACATATCCCACATACACAAACAAAAATAGTAAAATGCTCCATCTGGGGGAGGGGTTCTTCCTTAACTCCTGGAATATAGTGGGGAAGATGTCATTCGGATTGTAGATTTAGCCCAGCGATAGGCTGCTGCTGTACCCACAGATCAGATTTCAGGAGGCTCCCGGGGACACGGCTATCCCGGGACAGCTTAGTAAAAACATTGACTGACTGGTCCCAGAAAGTTAGTATAATGTAATGCAAGATTATCAAGGGCCCCTGGGCAGTGCCCTGCTTTCCCATAATCCCTCACCTCTGTGGTCAGCTCTTTCAATATAGTCAGATTTATAGCTCCTTCTAGAAGTCATATAATAGAGTCACTAATGTTTTACTAGTAGGGCTCACTGACCCACCAGTAAATGTTACCCATGGATTTAGGAGTCAGTGGGTGTGGCATGCTGGTAATCATGGGTCTCACTAATTGGACTAAAGCTGCAATTGTTCTCTCCTATAACCAATGCCGCCATCTTGTGCTGTAACCAAAAATCATAGGCTTCATACCATAGACATAACTAGAACCTACAGGGCCCCAGTGCAAGAAACCATGAAGGGCCCCCCCCCTGACTTTCCCCTTCAATCAGAGCCCCGGGCTTCCAGTTCTGAGAGTGCATCCATGGACACCCTCCCAGAACCCTGCTTCCCCCGTGCACCCTGGGGCACACATTCAGCACGCTCTGTGAATGCTGAATCCTTAGGACACAGCTGATCACAGATCACGGTACAGAGCCAATCACAGCAGTCCTTTACCATGTGATCAGCTGATCACATTTAAACAGAGTTGCTGGTTATCAGCAGCCCTTTCCTCCCACACTGTGTCTGTGTGAGGGAAAGGAGAGCCGCTAACCATAGACATGTGCAATTTGTTTCGGTCCAAATGTAAATTCTGACAAATTTTGGGTTATTCAGAGATTCAGATGTATCTGAATCTCCGAATTAAATAGTTATGAATTTCATTAAAATTTGTTTAATTTTGCTTTGTTTATTCGCTTTCTCACAAATTTTCAAAATATTATAGGAATGATTCAAATTCAAATTGGTCTAAAAATGATCAAACAATTTGAATACTGTGTGAAAAACTGGTTGTTAAGGAGTGGGTCGGGAAGCCGACCACCACGTCCTTACCAACCGTTGAGTCATCGGCTGTCAGCGGGCTTCCCCACTGAAAACTGGAATTTAACAAAAGAATGCCGGCAATAGAAGATTAAAAAATAAATATGGCATTGGGTCCCCCCAAAATCCATACCTGATCCTTATCCGAGCATTAAGCCACAACACAAAATTTCGACAATTTCTTTATTAAAAAATAAAAATAAAAATGTCTCCTTATGTAGATCCATCGTCAATCACGACGCCCACCACACCGCAGGACCGGAAAAAAGAAAAAAAAACCTTCAGCCTCATTGAACGCTCCCACCAACTGCCTGCCCCACCGTCTGACATTTCTTAAATAGCTAAGGAGCAGAGACACCTGATGACATCAGCAGGTGACCCCTACCCCCTTGTGACATCATTGACCCAGCATGCCCCGGTCAGTGATGTCACAAGGGAGTGGGGTCACCTGCTGGCGTCATTGAGTGATTCCACCCCTTAGTTATTTAAGAAATGTCAGATGAAAGAGAAGGCAGACGTTGGGAGCGTTCAACAAGGCCGGAGTTTTTCTTTCTTTTTTCAGGTTCCGGCAGTGTGGAGGTGGCATTATTAACATTAGATCTACATCGGGGGGACATTGTTTTTTAATACAGGAATTGTCAAAAACCTGTGTTGGGTCTTTATTCACTTTTTTCATAAAGGGGTAGGGATACTTTGTACCCAATACTCATTCACATAGGGGGGGGTCGGGCTGGGATCTGGGGCCCCCTTGTTAAAGAGGGGTTCCAAATTCTGATCGATCCCCTGCCCGCAGACCCCCACAACCACCGCCCAGGGTTGTGGGGAAGAGGCCCTTGTCCCCATCAACATGGGGACAAGGTGCTATGGGGGCAGAGCCCCCCTGCTGCAAAGCACCCTCCAAGTTGGATTTTGGGGGGACCGCATATCATTTATTTATTTTTTTCATTTTGGCGTGGGGTTCCCCTTAAAACCCATACCAGACCCAAAGGGCCCGGTATAGATTGGTGGGAGGGACCCCAAGGTGTTTTCTAAAGTTTTCATTGCTGGCTTTCTTTTGTTTGCATTTCAGCTCTCAGCGAGGAAGCCCGCTGAGAGCTGATGAGTCATTAGTGGATAAGGATGCGGCGGCCGGCTTCCCGGCCCACTCCTTAACAACCTAAGTATTCTCAAAAGTAGTGATCGACCGATATCATTTTTTATTGCCAATACCGATACCAATATTTTGGTCATTGGGTATCGGCCGATATTTTCGGACATTTAAAAAAACATTTTTTTTTATTTTTCACAGGTACTCTTGTGGTGAGATCTGGGGGGTCAAAAAAAAATAAAGACCCCAAACCCCTCCTTTGCACTTTAAAGCATTCAAAAAGCAAAGTTTGGCTGTTTTGAATGCTCGCATTTTTTTTAATTCGCCGCCGAGTACCCGGAAGTGATGTCATGACATCACTTCCGGGTTTTTGCATGTAGACCCGATCAGAGCCGAATGCGGCTTTGATCGGGTCTTCAGTGGCCATGTAGGCTGATTGCCCGGGTCTCCAGTCCCACCGGGGGAGCTGCGGAAGGCGGCAGGAGGGGGGGGAACGTCCCCTCCCGCTCCTTGTAATGACAACCGAGCGGCTTCTCAGCTGCATCAGTTGTCATTACAAGACAGCCGACCGTCGGCTATGGACGCCGGTACCGGGGTGATTCCTTTAGGTGCAGGGATCACTCCGGTACAAGCACTTTCCTGAAATATCGACAATATCGGTAACCTCCGTGGCCGATTCCGATATATCGGCGGAAAGTGCATATCGGCCCCTGATATATTGGCATTGCCGATAATCGATCGATCACTACTCAAAAGTGTCAGTTACTGTCCAATTTGTCCGTTGTAATATTGCAGTCCTGCTATAAGTCGCTGATCGCCACCATTACTAGTAAAAAAAAAAAAAATCCATAAATACTGTACAGCCTATAGTTAGTAGATGTGATAACTTTTGTGCAAACCAATCAATATACACTTATTGGGAATTTTTTTTTTTTACCAAAAATATGTAGCAGAATACATTTTGGCCTAAATTAAATGAAGAAATTCGATTTTTAATTTTTTTATTGGATGTTTTATAGCAGAAAGTAAAAAAAAATGTGACCTCCTATCAGTGCCCATCAGTGCCATCTATCAGTGCAGCCTCATCAGTGCCTCCTCAGCAGGACTCTGAGCTGAGAGTGTCTGTCTTATACAGCTCAGAGAGAGCCGATCTGCTCCTTCTCCTCCCGCCCCTCTCCTCCTGGGATGCTGAATGTTCAAATTCCGCTGATTGGCTTCACACTTCCCATGGTGCACACAGGAGGAGAGGCACAAGAGGAGAAGAAGCAGATCGGCTCTCTCCTCTCCCATCCATGTGAGGGAAGGGGAACTGTTAGTGCAGGCTCCGGGCTGTATGAGAGATGCTCTCAGTTCAGAGCCCTGCAGTCAGCAACACCGCTGGGGCCCCCCAACCCTGGTAGTTCCACCACTGGTAAATACAAATTATGTATTCATAGTACTTGTGTAGATGTCATTATTGATTAGCAGAACATCCGTATTCTTAAAGTGACTCTGAATACCTCCCAGTCAGATTTAACCCCTTCATTACACTCACCTTTCCAGTCAGCAGGCTGAGGATCTCCAGGGTGAGGTTCAATATCGTCTCATTCCAGGGAAATTCCTTCCTTACATTCTTCACAAAACTCAAATTCTCCTGATTCTCCATCATGACGTCCTTGTAGAGATCCTTGTGTCCTTCTAAATACTCCCACTCCTCCATGGAGAAATAGACAGTGACATCCTGACACCTTATAGGAACCTGACACACACAATGATACAGTCACCATCCAGACACATCCCTTGTCTGTTACTGGATAATGTCCCAGAATTCCCAGCACCGCTCACCTCTCCTGTCAGCAGCTCCATCATCTTCTTGGTGACTTCTAGAATCTTGTCCATGTTGTGTCTCTCAGGTTTTAGGGAGTCACATGGAGGCACTGTGATGGTCATATGATCACCTGACTTCAGAAGAGGAAATCTCTGTATTGAGGAACCAATAGGAATATCATGTTAGAATCCCAGAATCCTCCTCACCTCTCCTAGCAGGTCTGTGTTTTATTCATAGAGATAAAAGTAATGTCATGTGACCTCCCAGAATCCTCCTCACCTCTCCGGTCAGGTCTGTGTTTTATTAATAGAGATAAGAGTGATGTCATGTGACCTCCCAGAATCCTCCTCACCCCTCCGGTCAGGTCTGTGTTTTATTAATAGAGATAAGAGTAATGTCATGTGACCTCCCAGAATCCTCCTCACCCCTCCGGTCAGGTCTGTGTTTTATTAATAGAGAAAATAGTGATGTCATGTGACCTCCCAGAATCCTCCTCACCCAACCAGTCAGGTCTGTGTTTTATTAATAGAGATAAGAGTGATTTCATGTGACCTCCCAGAATCCTCCTCACCTCTCCGGTCAGGTCTGTGTTTTATTAATAGAGATAAGAGTAATGTCATGTGACCTCCCAGAATCCTCCTTACCTCTCCGGTCAGCAGGGAGATGATCTCCAGTGTGAGGTTTAGTATCTTCTCAGTCATGTGACTCCGGTCCTCCTGCATCCTCATTGGTGCCGTCATTTGATCTATACGGGTCTCCTTGTAGACGGATAACGTTGGGAAATGAAAGTAAGAATTATTTGGACGGTATTGGTCACACAATAATAGGATGTGGATGTGAGGATCGTAATAGGAGGGTTACTGTTCATTTTAGGACTACTGCCCCCATGGGAACACATTTTGTTTGGACTGTTTAGTGTTTGCTACTTTTTCAAGGTCGTGGGACCCTCTAAATCAGAAATCCCCTTTTCTCTGTTGGGTTTGTTTGCTTTCTGAACTGGATTTGATTAGTTTTAGATCTGCAGAGAAGTAATGATGAATATGATGCTTCCTTTGACTTGTTTGCTCTGAGGCAGTGCTGTGAGGTCAATGTAGGGTCATCATCATGTCCAGGAAAGGGAACTTGCTAACTTTTGGTGGAGTTGCCGGCTTATCAGGATAATTGCCAGAACTCCTGCTGCAAGGCGCCAATCTCCGGCAGCCTACTGACTGACAGGAGTGATGTCAATGTTACTATATGCAGTAAGAGAAGGGATTGGATTGGATAGCAGGAGGATGCTGCTGGTGGAGTAGAGAGCGGTGGGGGAGGAGTCTATTCTCTTCCCTCCAATGGCAGCCCAGTGTGGGTGGCAGGAGGACAGGAAGGGGGAGGACTTTGGTTGCCAAGCATACTGTAGTATCCAGGACATTTTACAGAGTGGCAGTGCTTTCCTTGGGCTCTGAATTCCAGCACTGAGCATTGCCAGAGCCTGGATCATGGGAAGGTATTGGAATGGCTAACCAGTAAGTGATAAATATATAATTAGTGTTACACAAAATAAATATCTATCCAAATGTGTAAAAATTAAAAATATGTATAAATATATATATATGTGTATAACCCTCATGCAAAATATTCCAATTTCATCTTAAAATGTTATATCATGAATAAAATCCAATGATGAAAAGTAAATAAAAAAAAAAAAAAAAAATTATATATATATATATATATATATATATATATATATATATATATATATATATATATATAGTTGTGTACAGTGCGATTCCTAAAAATTATATAAATATATATATGTGTATAACCCTCAAGCAAAAGATTCCAATTTCATAATCCTAAAATGCTTTATCATAAATAAAATCCAATGATGAAAAGTAAATAAAAAAAATATATATATAGTTGTGTAAAGTGCAATTCCTAAAAATTATATAAATATATATATTTGTGTATAATCCTCAAGCAAAAGATTCCAATTTCATAATCCTAAAATGCTATATCATAAATAAAATCCAATGATGAAAAGTAAATTTAAAAAAAACATATTATATATATATATATAGTTGTGTACAGTGCAATTCCTAAAAATTATATAAATATATATATGTGTATAACCCTCAAGCAAAAGATTCCAATTTCATAATCTTAAAATGCTATATCATAAATAAAATCCAATGATGAAAATTAAATAAAAAAAATTATATATATTATATATATATATATATATATATATATATATATATATATATATATATAAATATAGTTGTGTACAGTGCGATTCCTAAAAATTATATAAATATATAATATGTGTAATAATGTGTATAACCCTCAAGCAAAAGATTCCAATTTCATAATCCTAAAATGCTATATCATAAATAAAATCCAATGATGAAAGGTAAAAAAATATATATATATAGTTGTGTACAGTGCGATTCAAAGAAATGAATATAAATTGTGCTAGAAGAAAGTGCAAAGTGCTAAATCACAAGTGTGTATCACAATAAATCCTTGTGCTTAAATATACTGCATATCAATCCATTTATTTACTTTTCATCATTGGATTTTATTTATGACATCGCATTTTAAGATTATGAAATTGGAATCTTTTGCTTGAGGGTTATACACATATATATATTGTGACAGGAAGTCAGGTAAATCTGGGAATGTAGTCACAGGAAGGAGATACATTTCCACCTGATTTAGAAAGTTCACTGATACTATAGGGTGTTGGCTGCAAAAAGAGCCAGCAGGAAGTTGAAAACCATTCAGCTGTTCAGAATGAGGAGATCAAGGCCTCTATAATTTGTCCAGAGAAAATCTATTGAGTGCTGCCTCCTGTCGCCGTGTGGGCTGGGAGAGGAGGACAGACATACGTGTACCTCCCGACGCCGTGTGGGCATGGGAGAAGGACTGCTGCCTCCTGTCGCCGTGTGGGCTGGGAGAGGGGGACAGTCGGATGTGTGCCTCCCGACAAGCTGGTGAGCATGGGAGAAGACCCCCTAAAGCGATGTGAAGCTAAGGAGGGTAACCACGAGTGAAGACGTCTCAAAGGTGAGAAGACAAAGTGTTCCATGTGAAGAGTGTGAAGAGTAAAGGGACCTGTTAAATGAACTGTGTTCAATGTGAAGAATCTGAAGAGTAAAGGATCCTGTTATAAATGAACATGTGCTGTGTGAAAGAAAACAAAGGGACATGTTAAATGGACAATGTTTGTGCTGTGTGAAAAGCAAACAAATGGACATTTGAGTGTCTGCTGTAGGATCAGCAGTGTCGGCCCAACAGTAGGTTGGAAAGACTTCTTAGGTAGGTTCCAGCGTGAGAAGGTAGCCGCCCACAGAGGCAAGGATTTATTTTGTCTTTTATTTTATTTTGGCTGTTTTGACGCTTGCAATTGTGTGAAGTAAATTGCATGAATAAATCAGTCTTGTTTTCAACCTCTGCTCGGCTATCTCTCTGTGAAAATGCACCCCCAAAGGGGTCACCCATACGCCTACCACCAAGCTAATCCCTCACAATATATTTATACATATTTTAAATTTTTACACATTTGGATAGATTTTATTTTGCGCAACACTAATTATATATTTATTGGCTCTTTGCACTTTGTGAGAAGTGAAGTGTTTGTGGCATTTTAAAAATCTAAAGCCCCGTACACATGTACTCATCGTCGGCCGAACGATCGGCCGTCTTTTGTCCAGGGCTGTCGTGTCTGTTGAAAACTGCAAAAGACTGCACACGAATTTTGTCGGCCAACAACAGCCGACTGCAGAAGTGATGTCATGTGATGGGTAACTTTCCTTGTCTTTTTTCTTTTCTGAGCATGCCCAGTCTTGCTAATCTGCTGTCTGTTGGCCGAAATCTGTACTGACTGGTGAACAATCGGCCGTTCTGGTGTTGGCCAACAAAAATTTTAATGCCTGCACGACAGATTCTGTTCGGCCAAAAATGCGCTGTCGGAAGCATCATACTAACAAGCCTACAATCGGCCGATCGGTCGTCGGCCGAATATTTACGGCCGACAATCGGTACGTGTGTACGGGGCTTTAGACAGGAAGGTTGCTCGCAGGAATCTTTGACTCTTTAGGTAACCAGTAAGTGATGCTGCACAAACAGACCTCCTCAAAGAACAAGTGTCCTTCTTTGTTCTATTTTGTGTCCTGCAACATATTTCTTGACCAGTGAGATGGTGAGGTGAAGGCTTCCTTCACTTGCTGGCAGGAGTTCTTTAAGGAGGTCATAAAAGTAAGTGCGTGTGGGGTGGGAGGACCATCAGACACCAAGAGTCTCTATGAGCCCTAAAGCCCCCTCTTACCTCAGAGCCTTGCAGTCTGACTACCCCCTCATGGGACCCCACACCTCTTCAGCCCCCACTAATCTCTCAGAGTTGTTCAGCCCTTTTACTTCCTAAGAGGTCCCCAAAGTCCTTCAGCTACACCTTCTCCTCAGGGGTCCCAGAGCCCTTAACATGCAGTAACTCTCAGAGGGTCCCAGAGTCTTTTAGTCCCACTACCCCCATCAGAGACCCCTCAGCTTCACTCAGAGCCCTTAGTATAGTATTTTCCTCCCTCTGACACCAATGATGGAAGATATTCTTCATGGCAGGCTGGGGAATGTTTTCTTCCTCCTGACCAGCAATGTAAGGGGCTCTATGCTCCATACTCCTGACCCCTGCACTCCATCATTGTGTTGGCTGCATATTGTAATGATTGCCCATTGGCTGCCTGTGTAGTGTAATAATTGCCCTTTGTAGGCCATGTATGGTCAGGATGGTCATTGTCTTCTCTATTTATTGTCAGTGCTGTTTGTTTAGAGGAACATATTACTAGAATTTATCTCCAAAATGAAGAGAATGTTCCGGCCTCGCAAGTGGGGAAATGTTCTGACCCTGAAGGGGTTAATCTAGGTTTCCACACTATATATGTGTGTATCATCATCTGCTGGAGATAAAAGACATCACAGTGACTATGGAGGAAGAGGACGGACATGACGGGGGGGGGTTACTGGGTGTAAATAGAAAATAAGATCTTATTACCTCCTCTGCTGCCACTTCAAGCAATGTCTCCTCGCTACGTAGTACCTATTCTAGATCACTTCCTGTCTGTTTCTGACCTCACTTCCTGTCTGTATTCCATAGTGACTTCCTGTCTGGGTAGAAGTGAGATCTCCATTTTGTGGAGTTCAGAGGAACTGCAGCCCTGAGAAACATAATTACCATTTGTATAATATCTAGTTTACATGGCTAAGTTAAAAACAAAGGTATACCTAACAAAACAGATAACTCTCAAAATCTATCTTTTTGGTAAAGAAAATGCAAAAATATATCATAGAGCATAAAAATATATATCGGTTCACTCATAATAAACATGTTAAACATAAATTGCAACGATCGGCCGATTGTAGGCTTGTTAGTATGATGCTTCCGACAGCCGACAGCGCATTTTCGGCCGAACAGAATCTGTCGTGCAGGCATTAAAATTTTTGTTGGCCAACACCAGAACGGCTGATTGTTCGCCAGTCAGTACAGATTTCGGCCGATAGACAGCAGATTAGCAAGACTGGGCATGCTCAGAAAAGAAAAAAGACAAGGAAAGTTAACCATCACATGACATCACTTCTGCAGTCGGCTGTTGTTGGCCGACAAATTTCGTGTGCAGTCTTTTGCAGTTTTCAACAGACACGACAGCCCTGGACAAAAGACGGCCGATCGGTCGGCCGACGATCGGTGAGTGTGTACGAGGCTTAAGACTGGTGGTAGAGTAGGAGAGCAATTAGGAGCAATTCTTTAAATGCTTACATAAATAAAAGAATGAATCCTGGAGTGAAAAAAGATGTAAAGCAATAAATAATATGTAAAGCAATAAATAATATATAAACTGGGTCATCCACTTCATCCATAAATGATAAAGGCATTGTGATTCAAGATCTTCTAGAATCCTCAGAAGGGAGCATGAAGTATGACAGGAAAGGCTCCTGAGTGCTGAGATCATCCAAACATAATGATTACATCCATGAACTGGAGTGAGCTCGTTGGGGTGATAAAGCCAATCAGTAAACACAGTGTAGACGTTATCCAAGAACTCAGCACTCTCCAGGTGTAGAGAAAGTCTCAAGGTGGATTTGACCTGTCATTTATCATAGGTAGATTCATCTCTCCATGGAAGCCTATCACACCTCCAACTTTTAACTCTTCCATCAGCTCATCCCCCAAAGTTAAAACCTTTTGTACCACCTGCCCCACTCCATTAGATTGTAAGCTCTTAGGAGCAAGGCCCTCTTAACCCTCGTGTATTGTAACTGTACTGTCCCTTTAAATTGTAAAGCACCGTGCAAACTGTTGGCACTATATAAATCCTGGAAATGTATAATAATAATGATAATAATAGGTAAAAGTGTCAGCACATGGACTTCCATAGGGACCACAAGACTACATATATAAACTTGTACAGTGTCTCCAGGCCTCCAGATGGATTTAGCCTGTAATTAATAAGGCAGAAATGTCCATTAGCGAATTTCTACAGGGACAACCAATACATCTATACGTGGCTTGGATGTCACCCATATTACTAGGAGCCCATAAAAGTCCACTTACTGTCATGGAACTTTCGATCAAAGGACCTTCATTCCAGGTGTAAGAACAAAAGTCTATACCTCATGGAGAGATATAGAGAGCACCACCATAGGATCAGATGGGGGAAAAACTCAAATGTGACTGGTTTCTTTGGTATCCCAACTTCCTCAGAGATTGCCCAGCCCACAGTAGTGTACAACCCCATTAAATACCAGGCCAGGTTGTAAAGGTGGCACCCCGAGAGGTGAACAATGCCAAACAGAATTCCTGTCCTTTTTCCCCTGAATAACAGGGTATTCCATTGTTTAACCCAGTCTCTCCCACTGGGAAAAGCCAGCCAAAGGTACATTGGTGGTGTGACATCATTATGTCCGCATGTCTGAAGCACCACAACACAAAAGAAAATTACAGCTTAAAAGATTGTCAAGATGCACATGCGCATGTGCCGCCACAATGGGCAGAGTACGATGCCACCTCACACATTACCTTAAGTGGCCAAAATCAAGAGTTACCGGTCCATAAGTCAGACTAAACCTGGGAGAGCACCCAAAGTGACAAACAAACTGGTACATGGGAGCCAACAAACACCTGACACTAGCACCCAAAGAATGTACCTTACATTAAATCTAAAAACATGCCAAAGCCACCCATTATCAACACAAAAACAGAGGTACCATTCTCCGTATTCTGGATAGTCAAACCTAAAAGTGTAATGGTCCTAGCATTGTAGGTATATTAGAATTTCAAACTGAACTAATTTTATTCCAATAAATCTACAAATCTCCCATCATCCTGAGGTTCATCATGCAAGAGGATTAAGATATCATTGATGTACATGAACCAAACAATGATGTTAGTCAGATACCCTTGCAAGGCCTCATCCCCAAACACCAAGTTCTCCCATTCTTCAACATAAAGGTTAGTGTAGGCCGATACACATTTTTGTACCCATTGCAGTACCTTGTGCTTGGCAATAACATTCTTCACCAAACATGAATGTATTTTTTTCCAACAAAAACTTAGGTAAACCAACAACAAAACTTCTATGTGCAAACAGCGTTCTAGGTCTGTAGTTGAGTGTTTTTCCATAACTTCTAAATCTTTTTAATGAAGGACAGATAAATATAATGTCTCTACATCTAATGTAATCAAGATGACATATTCATGTACTGACAGATCATTTGAAACATTCAGCAGGTGAAAATTGTCCCTCGCATAGAAGGGCAAAGCCACTACAAAAAGTTGTAGCAATTTATGAATATACTCACTGACTTTCTCGGTGAGAGACACCCTCCCTGAGTTAATAGGTCTCCCAGGGGGTCATCCACTGATTTATAGACTTTTGGAAGCCTATAACAAAAATGTATCAGTGGATTTAGGGTCTAAACCACTTGCTGACCACGCTATAGCTGAATGGCGGCTACAGTGCGGCTGGCTAGTTCTGGGGGGCAGTCATATGACGGTCTCCTGTGCGCGTGCTTCTCGCGCGCCCCCTGAGGCGTGCAGCCAGAAGTGTTGATGATGGCTGGGCCCTCGGGGACCCAGCGCATCATGGATAGGGGTAAAGGGCCAATCACAGTGGCCCTTTATCATGTGATCGCTCCGTCCAATGATGAAGCGATCGCTTGTCAACAAACTGGCATCATGGCCGCTTCAGCTCATAATTCTGCGGTGTTTCTCTCTCCTCTCCTCACATGCTGTATCGGTGTGAGGAGAGGAGAGGAGAGGGAAACAATGCAGCAATGTAAGCTGGCACGATTCTGTGTGTACAGTGCCATCAATGCTCCTGCAGTGCCATCACACTGCCATCAGTGCTCCTTAAGTGCCAACAATGCTCCTACAGTGTCATTAGTGCTCCTACAGTGCCATCAGTGGCACTACAGTGCTAATCAGTGCCCTATGGTGCCACTACAGTCCTCATCAGTGCCACTACACTGCTCATCAGTGCCGTAAAAATGTGCAAAAATGCGTAAATTTTTTTTTAAAAACCTTTGGAAAAAATGGCATATTCAAAAGACTCATTATACCTCATAGAATATACGTTGGTGTGTTTGCTTTCCAAAATGGGGTCATTTTGTGGGCGTTTCCATTGTCCTGATGCTCCAGGGCCTTCAAAAGTATAATAGGTTGTCAGGAAATTAGATGTGTAATTTATGTCCCTAGCACACCTGACGGTGCTCCTTGCATGTTGGGCCTCTGTATATGGCCAGGCTGAGTAAAAGTCTCACACATGTGGTATCGCCATACTCAGGAGGAGTAGCAGAATGTGTTTTGGGGTGTAGTTGCAAGTATGCATATAATGTGTGAGAGAAATAACCTGTTAACATGACAATTGTTTGAAAAAAAAAAATTCTTCCTCTTGTAAAGAATTGTAGGAAAAAATTACGACTTCAAAAAACTCTCCATGCCTCTTACTAAATACATTGGACTGTCTCCTTTTCAAAAAAGGGTAATTTGGGGGGTATTTGTACTTTCCTGGCTTGTTAGTGTCTCTAGAAATTAGATCAGCTGTCGGTACATCAGGTGTGAACAATTTTCAATAAAAGGCAGCATAGCTTGTAGACCCTATAACCTTCACAAAGACCAAATAATATGCACTGATTTGGGTTATTTTTACATTTAAAGATATGTAGCAGTATTAATTTTGGTCAAAATTTTTGAAGAAAAATTACTAATTTGCAAAATGTTATAACCGAAACAAAGAAAAATGCATTTTTTTTTTAAATAAAAATGTTGGTCTTTTATGTTTATAAAAAACCCAGTAGTGATTAAATACCACCAAAAGAAAGCTCTATTTGTGTTAAAAAAAGGACATTGAAAGTGTGAGAGTACTGAAAGTTGAAAATTTGGCCTGGTTAGGAAGGGGGTGCCCAGTAGGCAAGTGGTTAAAGAAGGTCATGGTCTTTCTATTAGTGATACCCTTCTCCAAAGCTTCCTCACTCATACCAAAGAGGATCTTCAGATTATTCTCCAGGTTGATGGTTATTATCTTAGTGTAATGGCATCATCATCACCTTTATTGCACCTGGAACTAGAGATGTCCCGAACTATTCACCGGAGAACAGTTCCTGGCGAACATTGCTTGTTCGCGTTCGCCGCGGCGGGCGAACATATGCGATGTTCAGTCCGCCCCCTATACATCATCATTGAGCAAACTTTGACCCTGTATCTCACAGTCAGGAGACACATTCCAGCCAATCAGTATACCCTCCCTCCCAGACCATCCCACCTCCTATAAAAAAAGCAAGGACAGCATCCATCTTAGATTCATTCTGAAGCTGCAGAGTTAGTTAGAGCAGGGAGAGTGCTGCTGCTGCTGAATTAATAGGGAAATCATTAGCTAGGCCAGTGTTCTGTGTCCACTCCTGCTGTAAGGACAGCATCCTGATTGCACCCAAAAAGCCCTTTTTAGGGCTGGTATATCAGTCTGCTTTTATCTATTTTTTTCTATATATATATATATATACAGACTGTACTGTGTGCACACCACTCATATCGGGTGGCACAGTACCTTGCAGATAAAAAAAGTAATTTAATTTTTACCCTTTAATATAATTGCAGTTGCCTGCCAGTGTGTGTCAGGCCCACTGACTGAACTGTGCCCACTGCCAGTGCCCACCACACATATAGGGTGGCACAGCACCTTGCAGATAAAGTAATTTAATTTTTCCTCTGTAATATAATTGCAGTTGCCTGCCAATGAGTGTCAGGCCCACAGACTGTACTGTGCCCACTGCCCACCACTCATATAGGGTGGCACAGAACCTTGCAGATAAAACATTCATTAAATTTTTCCTCTGTAATATAATTGCAGTTGCCTGCCCGTGAGTGTCAGGTCCATAGACTGTACTGTGCCCACTGCCCACCACTCATATAGGGTGGCACAGCACCTTGCAGATAAAAAAAGTCATTTAATTTTTCCTATAATAAAAAATAAAATTCATCCATAAAAAACAGGAACTGGCTTTTTCATTCGAATTTCAGTAGAGCAGGGATGGTGATAACCTCTTACCAAATAAATAGGATGATAACATATACCAAAATATATGAATCAGATGTGATAAATATAAGCATAAAATCATAAATACATAAAAGCATGAAATCACATCAATAGGAGTCCATAAAGTCCATAGGTATAAAGTGCATAGAGCAATGAAAGTGCAAACATGAAGGATCACAGGTGCGACTTATGGGGACCACTCTTGCTTGCCACCACCACACAGTGCTGGGAGAAGTATCTGAAATTCAAACTCAACAGATGCCTATGCCTAACCATTCTCATGTACTGGGCAACAACAGCATATAGTAAAATCAGGTTTCCTCCAGATCTCTGATTTGTGCTGCAAAGACTCCTCTGGAAGATTTCCTGGTAAATTTATAGTGCACTATAGTCCATGAGAGTGGTTAGGCATAGGCGTCTGGTGAGTCTGAATTTCAGATACTTCTCCTGGCACTGTGTGGTGGTGGCAAGCAAGGGTGGTCCCCATAAGTCGCACCTGTGATCCTTCATGTTTGCACTTTCATTGCTCTATGCAATTTATACCTATGGACTTTATGGACTCCTATTGATGTGATTTCATGCTTTTATGTATTTATGATTTTATGCTTATATTTATCACATCTGATTCATATATTTTGGTATATGTTATCATCCTATTTATTTTGTAAGAGGTTATCACCATCCCTGCGCTACTGAAATTCGAATGAAAAAGACAGATCCTGTTTTTTCTGGATGAATTTTATTTTTTATTATATTTACTCATATAGGTGTACGTTTAGTAAACTGAGAAGTTTTCTCTCAGTTCACTTCTCGGCAGTTCTCAGAGAAAAAATATCTCCTCTGGCACCCAGTTTAGAAGGCGGAGAACTTCACTTCTCACAGGGTGATCAGAGGAGAATTTTTTTCTCTGAGAACTGCCGTGATCTCTGTATAACTGGGTGGACTGCCTGTAATCTCACGAGATTTTGTGAGATTACAGGCACTGCTAAGTTTAAAAAGTGAAACTAAAGTTTAAAAGAACTCGTAATGACATGTTCTGACACATGAAAACATATATATACACACACACACACATGCACGGTATATATACATACAGTATATAAATATATATATATACACATACACACACACACACATATATATATATATACACACATACATACAGTACATACATACATACATGCCAATCTGTATGCAATTGCACTGTATGTTGGCAGATTGCATGCAGATTGTACACCAGACCACAGGCTATCGTTTGTGGTGTGTGGGTGTGGGGACAGTGGGAAGAGTGATCAACACAGGGGTTCTGGCTTGTAGGATAGCTGGAGGAATCCTAGTAGTGTGTAGTAATTGCTAGACTGCTCCCCAACCCTTAGAGTGCATCAGATTGTATGTAAGATCTGTATCTGCCTGTGTGTGGTCAGCCAGCTGGATTGGACTGGAGTCTCCCTCTAGTGGTGACCGAAGGCAGTGCAGGCTGTGAAAGTATTGCAACCAATCTAATTACTTAAGCCCCGTACACACGTACCGATCGTCGGCCGAACGATCGGCTGTCTTTTGTCCCCGGGCTGTCATGTCCGCTGAAAAGTGCAAAAGACTGCACACGAATTTTGTCCGCCGACTGCAGAAGTGATGTCATGTGATGGTTAACTTTCCCTGTGTTTTTTCTTTTATGAGCATGCCCAGTCTTGCAAATCTGCTGTCTGTCGGCCGAATTCTGTACTGACTGGCGAACAATCGGCCGTTCTGGTGTCGGCATACAAACATTTTAATGCTTGCACGACAGATTCTGTTCGGCCGAAAGTGCGCTGTCGGCTGTCGGAAGCATCATACTAACAAGCCTACATTTGGCCGATCGGTCGTCTGCCGAATCTTTTCTGCGACAATCGGTACGTGTGTACGAGCCTTTAGTAGGAATTTTCTTTATTTCCGTTATCCCCTTATACTGCCCAGTCACGATTCATCACGTCTCGTTTAGCTAGTCGCCGTGGGCGTGGTTGAATCGTGACAGATTGGTTTCCTCCCACACTCCAAAGACATGCTGGTAGGTTAATTGGATCCTGTATAAAAAATTGGCCCTGCTGTGTATGTATGTGAGTGATGCCTCGTACACACGTACCGATCCTCGGCCGTAAATATTCGGCCGACGACCGATCGGCCGATTGTATGCTTGTTAGTATGATGCTTTCGACAGCCGACAGCGCATTTTCGGCCGAACAGAATCTGTCCTGCAGGCATTAAAATTTTTGTTGGCCAACACCAGAACGGCTGATTGTTCGTCAGTCAGTACAGAATTCGGCCGACAAACAGCAGATTAGCAAGACTGGGCATGCTCAGAAAAGAAAAAACACACGGAAAGTTATTCATCACATGACATCACTTCTGCAGTCGGCTGTTGTTGGCCGACAAAATTCGTGTGCAGTCTTTTGCAGTTTTCAGCGGACAGGACAGCCCTGGACAAAAGACGGCCGATTGGTACATGTGTACGAGGCATTAGGGACCTTAGATTGTAAGCTCCTTGAGGGCAGGGACTGATGTGAATGTGCAATGTATATGTAAAGCGCTGTGTAAATTGACTGTGCTATATAAGTACCTGAAATAAAAAAAAAATATATATATATATATACATACATACACACCAGTACATACAGTATATATATATATATACATACACACACAGATATATATGTGATTGTATAGTTAATGTGTTTCTAACCTGCTGTTGATGTATATTTCACTGCAGTAGGGAGAGTTTTTACTTTCACTTTTGGGCACTGGGACATTCACAGCAGAGATCTCCTATTTCTTCCTGCTATCTCCACCTCTGAGCTGGAGAAGTAGGAAGAGGAGATCTTCAAAGAGAAGCACAGTGATAAGGTGACATCATGTGTTTCTAAACTGGCCGTTTCTATTGCAGTGAATGCAAGCTGTTTGTGTACTGAGATGAGAAGAGAAGACTATGTTCTCCACTACTCTTCTCAGTATTTTAAACCTGCAATGCTCTGAGACAAGCCGTGATCATCCAGATCTCGGCTTATCTCAGTTTACTAAACGTACACCTTAAGTAGTAGCAATTTGTGTTATTTGTGTTATTCTGTCAGGTTTGTGTTACCTGTATTTCCTAAAGTGCAGTGGATTACAAAATTGTCTATTCATTTAGTACAAGTACTGATATTTATTTTTTCCTCTGTAATAGAATTGCAGTTGCCTGCCAGTGAGTGTCAGGCCCACAGACTGTACTGTGCCCACTGCCCAACACTCATATAGGGTGGCACAGCACCTTGCAGATAAAAAAAGTCATTTAATTTTTCCTCTGTAATATAATTGCAGTTCAAGTATAAAAAATAACTGCGCTAAGCCTAGAATAAAGCTGCAGCTGTAGTGGGAATCACTAAAATGGCATAAAGGTATAAAAGAGCTGCGCTAAATTGAAACTGCTTGATGGTGAATCAGACAATAGGGTAAATCAGACAATATGCTACAATATAATAGATGTTAATGTCACACAGTACAAGTCCGTATAATGCAGTATGTGTCCCAAAACAGCAGTAGTAAAGCAGGCAGAAAGTGTCAGGTGTAGAAAGGAATCCTCCACCAAATCAATGTGCCTTCATCCACGTCAAGTGCTGCATGCAAAGGGCTCACACAAGGCTTACCAGAACTCTATTATGAATAGGCATAATAACAAGGATGAACATCAAAGGGTCCACACGGGAGACTGGCACCTCATCTCAGCTAATCCCGTAATCTCTATAGCATGGCGGGGAGCCGCACTATACACCAACACCATAAGGGACACTGTACGCCAACACCATGAAGCTCGATCTCGTCTTCACACCAATCCTCACAGCGAGTAAGCAAGAAAGGGGAGCAACAATGGTGTAGTATGCACAAACAGTTTATTCCAAAATAGGTTAAAAAACACTCACATGTATGTAGATTCAAAAGCGCTTGTACACAGATCGTTGCAAAGAACGCTGCCGCCCGACTTCTGGGTTCCTCATGGTGACGTCAGCACGAGGAACCCGGAAGTCGGGCGGCAGCATTCTTTGCAACGATCTGTGTACAAGAGCTTTTGAATCTACAATACATGTGAGTGTTTTTTAACCTATTTTGGAATAAACTGTTTGTGCATACTACACCATTGTTGCTCCCCTTTCTTGCATACTCGCAAGTGCTAGATGCTTGATGGTGCCGCTCCAATAAATGTACTGCAGCTCTGTGTAGATGGCACTTCATTTGTGCTTGAAAGTGCCTCTCTACTACAATTATAGAAGCCCTGTGTAGGTGACATTTAAAAAGTGCTTTGCTTACACGTTACATCTACAGCAGCCTTGCATAGGTGACATTTTACAGAGGCTGGACAGTGCATCTTCACTACAACTACAGCATCCCTGTGTTGAAGACATTTGACGTGCTCAACAGTGCCTCTCCACTTCATCTACAGCAACCCTGTGTAGTAAAAATCCGGGTCAGGAAGGTCCAGTAATTTGTTCTATTACAGACAGCCTTGGTTAGCCAGCAGGTTCCATTTAAGGGCTTACTGAGGGGTCTGTACTGGGAAGGGACTTACTGAGGGGTCTGTACTGGGAAGGGACTTACTGAGGGGTCTGTACTGGGAGGGAGGCTTACTGAGGGGTCTGTACTGGGAAGGGACTTACTTAGGGGTCTGTGCTGGGAGGGGGGCTTACTGAGGGGTCTGTACTGGGAAGGGACTTACTGAGGGGTCTGTACTGGGAGGGGGGCTTACTGAGGGGTCTGTACTGGGAAGGGACCTACTTAGGGGTCTGTGCTGGGAGGGGGGCTTACTGAGGGGTCTGTACTGGGAAGGGACTTACTGAGGGGTCTGTACTGGGAGGGGGGCTTACTGAGGGGTCTGTACTGGGAAGGGACTTACTGAGGGGTCTGTACTGGGAAGGGGGCTTACTGAGGGGTCTGTACTGGGAAGGGACTTACTTAGGGGTCTGTGCTGGGAGGGGGGCTTACTGAGGGGTCTGTACTGGGAAGGGACTTACTGAGGGGTCTGTACTGGGAGGGGGGCTTACTGAGGGGTCTGTATTAATTACAGGATTAATTAGCTAATCAAAAAAACACTCATTTAAGCAAAAAAAATAAAATAAAAATAATCGTTAGATTAGTCGACTAATCGTAAAAATAATCGATAGATTAGTCGACAGACAAATTAATCGTTAGTTGCAGCTCTACCTTGCAGATAAAAAATTAATTTAATTTTTCCTATAATAAAAAATAAAATTCATCCAGAAAAAACAGGAACTGGCTTTGGCTTTTTCATTCGAATTTCAGTAGCGCAGGGATGGTGATAACCTCTTACCAAATAAATAGGATGATAACATATACCAAAATATATGAATCAGATGTGATAAATATAAGCATAAAATCGTAAATACATAAAAGCATGAAATCACATCAATAGGAGTCCATAGGTATAAAGTGCATAGAGCAATGAAAGTGCAAACAAGAAGGATCACAGGTGCGACTTATGGGGACCACCCTTGCTTGCCACCACCACACAGTGCCGGGAGAAGTATCTGAAATTCAGACTCACTATAAATTTACCAGGAAATCTTCCAGAGGAGTCTTTGCAGCACAAGTCAGAGATCTGCAGGAAACCTGATTTTACCATATGCTGTTGTTGGCTAGTCCATGAGAGTGGTTAGGCATAGGCGTCTGGTGAGTCTGAATTTCAGATACTTCTCCCGGCACTGTGTGGTGGTGGCAAGCAAGGGTGGTCCCCATAAGTCGCACCTGTGATCCTTCTTGTTTGCACTTTCATTGCTCTATGCACTTTATACCTATGGACTCCTATTGATGTGATTTCATGCTTTTATGTATTTATGATTTTATGCTTATATTTATCACATCTGATTCATATATTTTGGTATATGTTATCATCCTATTTATTTGGTAAGAGGTTATCACCATCCCTGCGCTACTGAAATTCGAATGAAAAAGCCAGTTCCTGTTTTTTCTGGATGAATTTTATTTTTTATTATATTTACTCATTTAAGTAGCAGCAATTTGTGTTATTTGTGTTATTCTGTCAGGTTTGTGTTACCTGTATTTCCTAAAGCGCAGTGGATTACAACATCGTCTATTAATTTAGTACGAGCAGTGATATTTATATATTTAATTTTTCCTCTGTAATATAATTGCAGTTGCCTGCCAGTGAGTATCAGGCCCACAGACTGCACTGTGCCCACTGCCCACCACTCATATAGGGTGGCACAGCACCTTGCAGATAAAAAAAATCATTTAATTTTTTCTCTGTAATATAATTGCAGTTGCCTGCCAGTGAGTGTCAGGCCCACAGACTGCACTGTGCCCACTGCAAATGGACTGTTTGCGGTTGTTTGCGGTGCGTTAAACGGGGAGTTTGGTCTGCCAGAGTTTGGTCTGTCACTGTGAAGTGGGCATAACCCTTACAGTACCTGATCCATACAACATCATACCTGATCTTATACACACACTGGATGTTTTAAAGCACGTTATTCCAAACAATTTAGGAATGTTAGGTGATTTATGCCCTTTATGGATTAAAACCCGACTCTGCGTCAACTACGTAATTTTCCATGGGAGTTTTGCCATGGATCCCCCTCCGGCATGCCACAGTCCAGGTGTTTGTCCCCTTGAAACAACTTTTCCATCACTATTGTGGCCAGAAAGAGTTCCTGTGGGTTTTAAAATTCGCCTGCCTATTGAAGTCTATGGAGGTTCGCCCGTTCGTGAACATTTGCGGAAGTTCGCGTTCGCGAACATAACATTTTATGTTCGCGACATCTCTAATGTTGGACAGTGGGAGGAATCCTGATGAATGGATGCATAGGCTTTTGATACAGTCCTGATGATTGGCAGAAGGCAGGTCGCCTCGGTTCATTCTGGGATACTACATGTGCTGAAGGGTCTTTGGCTGGAGAGCGGAGTCCCAGAGGGAGGAGCGGCTGCCTCCTCCTCTGTAGAGGTGCCATGTGGTCGCAGGAGGTCGTCCTGAGGACCAGAGGAGCGGTTGAGAGGAGCTGAACCCAGAGATCCAGGAAAGCTGACTTAGAGAGGAGACACTGGAGACTCTGGGACTGCAGTATCGTGAGTAAAGGAACTCGTGTCATGGGGCCTGACCTGAGGGGGGCCGCCCCTGCTTGTAGGTTAGTCAGTGGACGGGAGAGGGGGGAGAGAGAGGGGGAGAAAGAGGGGAGAGAGAGAGAGGGGAGGAGGAGAGAAAGGGGGGAGAGGGGGGGGAGAGAGGGGAGAGAGTGGGAGGGAGAGAGAGAGAGAGGGTTGAGAGAGAGAGTTGAGAGAGAGAGAGAGAGAGAGAGAGAGGGGGGGGGTTGGGAGAGAGAGAGGGAGAGAGAGAGAGCGAGAGAGAGAGAAAGAGGGGAGAGAGAGGTGTGTGTGAGAAAGAGATAGAGGGGTGAGAGAGAGGGGGGGGAGAGAGAGGGAAGAGAGGGGGAGAGAGAGAGAGGGGGGAGAGAGGTGTGAGAGAGAGGGGGTGAGAGAAAAAGAGGGGGCGAGAGAGAGAGGGGGGAGAGAGAGAGAGGGGAGAGAGAGAGGGGGGAGAGAGAGAGGGGAGAGAGAGAGGGGGGGAGAGAGAGAGAGGCCAAAAAGAGAGGGGAGAGAGAGGGGGGGGAAGAGAGAGGGGGAGAGGGGAGAGAGAGGGGGGGGCGGGAGAGAGAGAGAGAGAGAGAGAGTGGGTCATGTGACGGACACAATATATGAAAGAAATAAGGTAGAAAGGAACATTTATGAAAGTTTAGAAGGATACGGATCCATTTCTATTCCTCATTACATGTGAGAAATGAGTTTTAGGCTGTTTCCACTAGTGCGACATGTCATGCAACTTTGGACACATTAAGTCGCATAGCAAGTCACAGCCCATTGATTTCATTGGCACTCATTCCCATCTATGTGACTTTGAAAAGATACCTGCACTACTTTGATGCAACGTTTGATGCGACTTTGACCCAGAGAGTGTAAAGTTTGATCAAAGCTGCACTCAAAGTCGCACTAGTGGAAACATAGCCACTAGACTAGAGTGTGACTTTGGAGTGCAAATTTGATCCAACTTTACACTCTCTGGATCAAAATCGCATCACAGTAGTGCAGGTATCTTTTCAAAGTCACTGATTTTCAAAGTCGCATAGATGGGAACGGCTGTCAATCAGTTGCACTAGTGGAAACGGAGCTTAAGGACCTTTTCACACTTGTGCAGCCTAAAAGTTGCGCGATTTTGCTGCAATTTTACTGTGATTTTGATTGGACTTGAACCAATGCCTATGCCTTTGGACCTCAAAAAGAATCAAAGTCGAACCAAAGTAGTGCAGGGACTACTTTGAAGTCGATGCAACTTGAAGTCGCACAGATATGAACCATACTCATTGGAAATCATGGAGTGTGACTTGTCACTTTGCAGTCCCAAATCGCAGGACAAGTCGCACAAGTGTGAAAGGGGCCTTAGTTTACGTTTCCATTATTGCGACTTAGGGTGAGACTTTGATGCAAATTTGATCCAACTTTATACTCTCTGAATCAAAGTCGCATCAAAGTAGTGCAGGGACCTTTTCAAACTCACTGAATTTTCAAAGTCGCAGAGATGGGAACGAGTGCCATTGAAATGAATGGGCTGTGACATTTCATGTGACTTTGTGTGTCCAAAGTTGCACAATAAGTCACACTAGTAGAAAAGGAGCTTTAGTCTATATTTCCACTATTGCGATTTAGAGTGCGATTTTGATGCAACTTTACATTCTCTGGATCAAAGTTGCATCAAAGTAGTGCAGGAACCTTTTCAGGGTTGCCGATTTTCAAAGTCGCATAGATGGGAACGGGTGCCATTGATTAGTCGCACTAGTGGAAAGGTAGACTGAGTGTGGGTGCCTGTACTATGATCATTGTAGACTGTGAGCTGAGACCCCCGAGCACTTCCAGATACACTGACCCCCCTCCCTGACAGTCCCCCCCCCCTCCCCCCGGTGTCCAGCTTCCTTCTCCTATGGGATTCTTCATTCACAGCCCAGCCGAGCTATACTGTATATGTGCCCCTCCCCCCAGTACAGCTCTACTGTATATGTGCCCCTCCCCCTAGCACAGCTATACTGTATATGTGCCCCCCCCCCCCCCAGCACAGCTATACTGTATATGTGACAAGAGGGAAGAAGCGCAGCGCCTTCTAAGTGCAGCAAGACATTTATTGAAGAAGTAAAGCAGTATCACACTCACATGTTTTAGGTGAATGAGAGGCAGTTTCAGCAAGATGTGTGTTTCATCTGGGGAATCACTGGAGCGAGTCCTGGTGGTGGAGGCAGGGGGTCCCGATGAGAGAGGCAGGGGGGTTCCTCCGTTTGTGCAGGGGCGGCCTCGGTGGTGTCCGTGGTCTCCACGTCAGTTGGTGGAACGCTGGCACTCGTGGGTCCTGGGATCCTGACGTCACTCCTGGTGGTGATGCGGGACGCTACGGCGACGCGTTTGCGGAGCATGCGCTCCTTCTTCAGACAGCCTGAAGAAGGGGCGCATGCTCCGCAAACGCATCGCTGTAGCGTCCCGCATCACTGCCAGGAGTGACGTCAGGATCCCAGGACCCACGAGTGCCAGCGTTCCACCAACTGACGTGGAGACCACGGACACCACCGAGGCCGCCCCTGCACAAACGGAGGAACCCCCCTGCCTCTCTCATCGGGACCCCCTGCCTCCACCACCAGGACTCGCTCCAGTGATGCCCCAGATGACACACACATCTTGCTGAAACTGCCTCTCATTCACCTAAAACATGCGAGTGTGATACTGCTTTACTTCTTCAATAAATGTCTTGCTGCACTTAGAAGGCGCTGCGCTTCTTCCCTCTTGTCTCTCCCCAGAGATCACTTCTATCTCTCCCGCCGGAAGCCGCTACAGTTGGCAGCTACCCCCTGAACTTGGGACCCCCCTTATGCCCCCCCCCCCCCCCCCGGGTCCCCAGGACTAGCCCACACTGAGACCTCTTCTTGCACCAATTTTTACCACTGAACCATACTGTGTATGTGCCCCTCCCCCCAGCACAGTTATACTGTATATGTGCCGCCCCCCCCCCCCCCCCTAGCACAGCTATACTGTATATGTGCCCCTCCCCCCAGCACAGCTATACTGTAAAAAGTTTGTAAACAAAAATAAATGAGATCATCCATCAGTACAACGGGGTTTCATCAAATTTTAAATCTACTGTATATACAATCATTTGTAGACACTATAATTTTCACACAAACCAATTAATATACACTTATTGTGATTTTTTTCTACCAAAGACATATAGCAAAATACATTTTGGCCTATATTTATGAAGAAATGTGATTTTTAAAAAATATTTTAGCGGATGTTTTATAACAGAAAATATTGTTTTTTTTTTTTTTCAACATTTTCAGTATTTTTTTTATTTATATAATCAAAAACTCAGGTGTGATCATATACAACTAAAAGAAAGCTATATCTATGTGAGAAAAAGATATGAATTCCGTTTGGGTACAGTGCTGCATGACCAATGCCAGTTGAAGTAGCGCAGTGCTGAATAGCAAACTTTGGCATGGACATGAAGGGAGTAAAATCTGTTGGAACTTAGGTGGTTAATTAACAGTAATTTCCTATGATTGTTTGCTCCATCTAGTGGCAATAATGTGATATTTTTCCTGAAATACCTCCATATGTTAAAATAGTGCAATGCGACATTATGGCCACTAGATGGAGCCAATGATCATATGATATAAAATATGGCCAAAACTCCTCACAGCTGGGTGAATGCTGGTCACTTTGTTCAATTCATTTTTTTTTTTTTAAATAGACCTCTTAGTGTTTGTGAAATTTTACGCCATCAAATGTACTCAATGAGAGGTAATGACTTTATTTTTCTACTGCTAACAGGGTACAACACTTCATTCATGTCTTTGGTGATCTCTAAATAGTTCATAGGATATAGGCATATCAGTTGTGGCTGCTGCAGCGATCACCAGCTGTACAGTGGATCTATCACAGATACATACATTTTCGCCAGCAAACCAAGGATCTTGCACCACAGTCCGAAGAAACATTTTATTGCAAAAGGATCACATCAGGATAGGTGCAACGTTTTCAGAGTCACACAGGACTCCTTCATCATCACATGGCTGATGAAGGGGTCCTGCGTGACACCGAAACATTGCACCTACCCTGATGTGATCCTTTTGCAATAAAATGTTTCTTCGGACTGCTGTGCAAGATCCTTGGTGTGCTGGCGAATATGTATGTTTCTGTTTTGGTGATCTTTGATCTCCTTATGAAGTGTTTCTTACATGATGATCAGCCATGGAGTATATCTGAGGTGTATATCAGGGTATGCTTCTTTCCCACATGAGACCTGTGATGTCCAGCAACATTCATATAGAACACATTTCCCGCACTCAAGGCACTAATACACCTCAAGGGTTGTGTGGGATCCCTCATGTACATGAAGACAGGACTTCAGTGAGGAACAATTCCCTCACTCAGGACAGGAATATGGCTTCTTCCCGTGTGAGATCTCTGATGTCTGTAAAGATCAGATTTCTGTGAAAAACATTTCCCACACTCAGAACAGGAATATGGCTTCTCCCCGGTGTGGGATCTCTGATGTCTGTAAAGGTCAGACTTTAGTGAAAAACATTTCCCACACTCAGGACAGGAATGCGGCTTCTCCCCTGTGTGAGATTTCTGATGTGTGTAAAGATTGGACTTCTGTAAAAAACGTTTACCACACTCAGGACAGGAAAACGGCTTCTCCCCAGTGTGCAATCTCTGATGTGTGCAAAGACTGGACTTTCGTGAAAAACTTTTTCCGCACTCAGAACAGGAATATGGCTTCTCCCCTGTGTGAGATCTCTGATGCGTGTAAAGACTGTACTTCTGTGAAAAACATGTCCCGCATTCAGGACAAGAATACAGCTTTTGCCCCGTATGCAATTTCTGATGTGTGTAAAGACTGGCCTTCTGTGAAAAACATTTCCCGCATTCAGGACAGGAATACGGCTTCTCACCTGTGTGAGATCTTTCATGCTCATTAAGTTTGGATTGAAAATGGAAACACTTTCCGCACTCCGGACAGGAATACGGCTTCTCACCTGTGTGAGATCTTTTATGCAGATTAAGTTGGGATTTAAAACGGAAACACTTCCCGCACTCAGTACAGGAAAACCTCTTATCTGTTGGAAGGACGGAACCATCCCTCACAGTCTGAGGTTCCTCAGGATAAGAGGAATACGATGGTCCATCTACACTGTGTGGTGCCGGATGGACATTTGAGGTAGCCGGGTTTTCTCCTGGACTATACTGTGTGATGTCCTCATCTTCTACTTTACAGTCTGGAGACAAAGTGAGACAATCCTCTGAGGTTTTCCTCATCTCCTGTCCATCTACTAAAATAGAAAAAGATTATTACTAGACATGAACAGATTGGTTCCCCTAAACCAGGACTCCACCCACATCAGGGAGCTTTGTCTCTGAGGATCTTACAATTCCACCCTCAAGGTAATTAGTAAATGGGTCCTCTGAATGATCCTGAAGCCAAGTTGGGTGAAGATATGCGGATGGCAAGCTCAGAGGTGGCAGCCTGAAATGTCACTGCTACCCCTAACAGCTGGGAGAGCAGCTCATCTAGTAGAAATGGTGAGGCTAGTAGGCCTAGACAGTTGGTGGTAATAGGGGATTCTATAATCAGAAGGACAGATAAAATAATTTGTCGCTAGGATCGTCTTAACTGAATGGCTTGTGGTCTCCCTGGTGCCAGGGTTTGGCGTGTGGTAGACCAGATCGATAAATTACTGGGGAGGGACTGGGCACAACCCAGCTGACTTAGTCCATGTTGTAACCAATGACAGAATACATGGAAGGTGGAGGCTGCAAGTTAAAGGGAATGACCTCCAAGGTGATATCCTCTGAAATATTGCCTGTGCCATGCGCAACACAGAAACGGCAGGGGGAAATTAGAAATCTGAATGCATGGCTAAAGACCTGGTGTAAGAAGGAGGGGTTTGGGTTTTTAGAGCACTGGGCTGACTTTTCATTGGGGTACAACCTATATGCTAAAGATGGTTGGCACCTAAATAAAAGGAGATCTGCAGTGCTGGGGAAAAGGTTTATGGGAAGGCAGGAGGAGTATTTAAACTAGGATTGAGGGGGGAGGGAGAATTTGATTATAATGGAGCAGACAGGGGTCAGTCCCTATTGGTGGGTGGAATGGGGAAAGTGGGGAGGAGGGCTGTAGCAGGTGATAAGGTTTCCATGTTAAAAAAACATTGGAAATTGTACTATTTATTTCTAAATAAGAACAAATATATGCAAAAAAGTGTGCAAAGTGTGACAATGAATATAAAGTGTTTGTTCACCAATGCCAGAAGTCTGCCAAGCAGAATAGGCGAGTTGGAAGTCTTGGTGCCCGAGGAGAACTATGATTTAATTGGTATTGCTGAACCTTGGCTTCATTCTTCACATGACTGGGCTATTAATATTCCTGGCTATGTTCTCTTTCGGAAAGACAGGGTAAAACAGAGGGGTGCTGGTATCTGTCTCTATGTGAGAAGTGATTTCAAAGTGAGTGTGAAAGATGACCTAGCTGATGGAGAGTGTGCTGAGTCTGAAGCAGTATGGGTTGAAATGTACATGGGTGTGCATAATACAAAGATTATCATTGGAGTTTGTTATAGACCTCCAAGTGTTAAAGAAGAGATGGAGACTCAGCTCCTGGAACAGATAGAAAGGGCTGCAAGGGCTGGGAAAGTGAAAATAACGAGGGGTGGTTACTACTCGGAGATTGACTGAAGTAATGGCACTGCTGGGACAGTTAAAGGGCAAAAATATATAAACAATTTTATGGTCCAGTTCATAGAGTCCCCGACTAGGAATGCTGCTCTGCCCTGGCAATCTCAAACCATGCAGAGCAAATTTTCCAAAGATGAGGGCTGCTCTCTAGGACTTAGACTAGGAGGAAATATTGGCATCGATGTACACAGAACAGAAATAGGAATTCTTTAAAAAAAAAAAAAACTGTATATGAACTCTCTGCAAAGTATATTCCCATGGGCAATATGTTTAAAAGGCTAAAAATAAAACCATATGGGGCTCACGGCCAAAGTTAAAAAAGCTATAAATAATAAGAAAAGAGCCTTTAAAAAATATAAAAATGAAGGAACACTATCATCATTTAAATGTTACAAAGAATATAACAGAATATGTAAAAAGGAAATCAAGGACGCAAAAATTCAAAATGAATGATAGTAAGATAACCCCCAAAAATTCTTCAAATATATACAGTAAATAGAAAAAAGGTCAGGTCTGAGCATGTAGGCCCTTTACAAAATAATCAGGAGTGGGTGACTGTGGACAAAGAGAAGGCAAATTTATTAAAAATACTTTCTTCAGCTCTGTATATAAAAAGGAGCATGGGGGGGGGGGGGGGGGGGCTCATGTCCATAATGGGGGCGGTAGTGACGCAGCCCCAAATGATCCACAATGGCTGAAAAGTGATATGGTCCAGAAATATTTAGACAGAATAAGGATGAATAAACCTGGACCGGATGGCATCCACCCATGGATCCTAAAAAAAATTGAGCTCTGTCATTTCAAAGCTATTATTTCTATTTTAGGGTCTCTGACTAGAATAGTACCAGATGCATCGGGGGGTCACGCGACTGGTGGTGAAGCATAGTTCAGGCAAAATGAGGGAAGGGCCACATTTTGTATCGTGATCAGAGCTTGGTTGGACGGTGACGGCAAAGAGGAGAGGGGGAACTTTTGTGGACCGGCCCACCCATTAAAAGTGTAGGTGCTACATTGCTGCTGCACAATTCCTATGCCTACAAGCTGAGCTGATGTTTTTAGGCTGTCTTTTTGTTGAATTTGGCTGTGTCTTTGCTGGAGGGGATGTCTCTTTGTTGGATTGGTGTCTCTTTGCTGAATTGGGCTGTCTCTTTACTGGAGGGGATGTCTCTTTGCTGGGGGATGTCTCTTTGCTGGATTGGGCTATCTTGTGGCTGGAGGGGATGTCTCTTTGCTTTATTGGGATGTCATTTTACTGGATTGGGCTATCTCTTTCCTGGATGGAATGTCTCTTTGCTATATTGGGCTGTATCTTTGCTAATTAGATTTGTCCCTTTGCTAGAGGGGATATCTCTTTGCTGTCTTCTTGCTGGATTGGGCTGTCTCCTTGCTGTATCGGGCTGTCTCTTTCAAGGAATGGGCTGTCTTTTTGCTGGATGGGAATGACTCTTTGCTGGATTGGGCTGCCTCTTTGCTGAATATATGGGGATGCCTCTGCTAGATTGGGCTGTCTCTTTGCTGGAGGGGATGTGGCTTTGCTGGATTAGACTGTCTCTTTGCTGGAGGGGATGTGGCTTTGCTGGATTGGAATGAAATGCCATGTGAAGAAAGGTAGGGTGAAATGCAGGGGTGTACCTAGAGCATTTGGCACCCGACGCAGACCCTATATCTGACAAGACCCCAACTTTAAAATGTAAAAACACCCACAAAACGTTCCCAATGATTTCAAGAATATTTATTGCACAAATTTGGCAGCCCCCCGTCACCGTACCCCTTGCAGACTGCCCCCCCCCACCCCGTCTCTCTAATCACAGTGCCCCCTTTTACTCTGCCTCCCCTGAACAGTCCTACCTTCAAATGAACAGATAGCTAATACTATTATCAATGTGTTTAAGTTTGAGTAAGAGATTGAAGACATACTACAAGAGATGGTTAGAGACTGAGGACATGATACAGGATGTGGTCAGAGACTGAGGACATGATACAAGAGATGGTCAGAGGGTGCAGACATGATACAAGACATGGTCAGAGACTGCGGCCATGATACAAGAGATGGTCAGAGACTGCAGACATGGTATAAGAGATGGTCAGAGACTGCAGACATGGTATAAGAGATGGTCATAATCCGCAGATATGATACAAGAGATGGTCAGAAACTGCAGACATGATACAAGAGATAGTCAGAGACTTTAGACATAATACAGGAGATGGTCAGAGACTGCAGACATGATACAAGAGATGGTTAGAGACTGAGGACATGATACAGGATGTGGTCAGAGACTGAGGACATGATACAAGAGATGGTCAGAGACTGTAGACATGATACAGGAGATGGTCAGAGACTGCAGACATGATACAAGAGATGGTCAGAGACTGCAGACATGATACAGGAGATGGTCAAAGACTGCAGACATGATACAAGAGATGGTCAGAGACTGCAGACATGATACAAGAGATGGTCAGAGACTGCAGACATGATACAGGAGATGGTCAGAGACTGCAGACATGATACAAGAGGTGGTCAGAGATTGCGGACATACTAAAGGGAGGTGCAAAAAATGGGCAGCTTTGGGACTTTAGATGAGACAGCGGCGAGCACTGCTCAGCGTCTCCATCCCTATACATAATGAAATTGAAAAGCAAGGGGTATTATAGGTGTGTGGGAACCAGCCGGTCCCTAGTTTGATATACTTACCCACCAGTCTGCTAATAAACCAAATATACCTGTCTAACAAAATAGGTTAAAAACGGGTTTAGTTAACACACATTTGCAAACGCATGTATAAGCTGCAGGCCACTCCAAGGCACCCCTTCCTTTCCTTTACCTACAAATATCACTGTGAAATGGACATGTAAAGGAAGGAGAGGTAAAATAAAGTGGTGGCAGGCTTCATATTTTTTGGGACAAAATATAATTCCTTAGGTCCCATTTACATGGGGCTGATCTGGGAGGGAATCTGCTTGCTCAGCAGAGGGATCTCTCCACTGATCCCTGCTAAGCAAGAGGGTGACAGGTCTGTGTCCACTTCGCTAATGCCAGTGGCCGGGCCCTGGGAAATGTTGGTGGTCTAAAGCTGTGTAAGGGGCCCCAAAATTTCTGGTGGCTGCCCTGGTTGTATAAACAAATCTGATTTCATTTTAGGAGGAGGTGAGCAAAACCTTAGACAGAGGAGTTGCTGTGGATGTATTATACTTGGAGACTGTTCTCTCCACAGGGCTAATGTGTAAAGGTAAAGTCTACAGGCCTGGAAAAATCAGTTTGTTATTGGAATATGCAGTTCAGTTTTGGGCACCAGGTCACATAAAGAATATCAGGGAACTGGAGAAAGTGCAGAGAAGGGCAACCAAACTGATAAGAGGCATGGAGGAGCTCAGCTATGAGGAAAGATTAGAGGAACTGAATTTATTCTCTCTTGAGACGAGGAGATTAAGGGGGGATGTGATCACCATGTATAAATACATAAGGGGGGATATGATCTCCATGTATAAATACATAAGGGGGATATGATCTCCATGTATAAATACATGAGGGGGATATGATCTCCATGTATAAATACATAAGGGGGGATATGATCTCCATGTATAAATACATAAGGGGGGGATATGATCTCCATGTATAAATACATAAGGGGGGATATGATCTTCATGTATAAACACATAAGAGGGGGATATGATCCCCATGTATAAATACATGAGGGGGATATGATCTCCATGTATAAATACATGAGGGGGGGATATGATCTCCATGTATAAATACATGAGGGGGGATATGATCTCCATGTATAAATACATAAGGGGGGGATATGATCTCCATATATAAATACATAAGGGGGGATATGATCTCCATGTATAAATACATAAGGGGGGGATATGATCTCCATGTATAAATACATAAGGGGGGATATGATCACCATGTATAAATACATGAGGGGGGATATGATCTCCATGTATAAATACATGAGGGGGGATATGATCTCCATGTATAAATACATAAAAGGAGGGGGGGGGATATGATCTCCATGTATAAATACATAAGGGGGGGATATGATCTCCATGTTTAAATACATACATTTTTTTTTCTGGGGTGGAGGAATGTATTTAGTGTGAATAACCCACCTGTGCTGATCTCTGTAGGAGTGTCCTCCTCTATAAATGTCCCCGTTATTCCATCCTCCTCCACAGACCGCTGATCATCCCTCACATTCGTCTCTTCTACTTCTGCTTTAACCTCAAATTCTATATCGATTGGATCTCCACTCTAAATCCAGAAAATGATGGAAAATATCAACTATAAAATATAAGCTCACATAAAAAAACACACATCATCTCTACGAGTGCATGTTCTAAATCGGCCCCACCAACCTTGTAACAGTGAGGGATGGTGTGATCTTCCTGTGTGGAATCCCAGGAATACAGAGGACGGGGACATCTCTCTGGTGGGTTCCTGGTATTAGGTGGCTCCATCATATCCTTGTGTCCTTCTGAAAACTTCTCCATCACTCCATACTCCTCATCCTCCTCTTTATACTCTTCTTTAACATCAATATTATCATCCCTGAAGATTCCACTCTGAATATATAATAAATCATTCAATGTAACAAACATGCTGTGTATAAATCAGAACTACCAATAACTGTCAATCATCTACCTGATGATGGTGAGGGATGGTGTGACCTTCCTGTGTGGAATCCCGGGAATACAGAGGACGGGGACATCTCTCTGGTGGGTTCCCATTACTGGATCCATCTGTAGGAAACACACACACTGACTGAATACATTGTTTCTATGTGTTTATCAGATGATGGGGGATCTAGGTGGAGCCTCCGTACTGCTCTCTCCTTTACAATAAAGTCTCCTCTTACCCGGTGATGTGAGGGGCGGCTGATTCTCCATCATGACGTCCTTGTAGAGATCCTTGTGTCCTTCTAAATACTCCCACTCCTCCATGGAGAAATAGACAGTGACATCCTGACACCTTATAGGAACCTGACACACACAATGATACAGTCACCATCCAGGCACATCCCTTGTCTGTTACTGGATAATGTCCCAGAATTCCCAGCACTCAGGTCTGTGTTTTATTAAAGCCCCACTTTAGGGACCCTAACACTCTGTAGGTTAAAGGTTTGGTATAAGGAATTCTGACATCATTACATAAGAAACAGGATCCACAGTTATGCTTTGGTTGTGAGGATGCAAAGGATCCGCCCGCATCCTAAGAGTATCAGAAAAAAGAGCTAGGTGGAGGGACATTGGAGGAGGAGCTGTGAGGTCAGTTTGATGTCATAGGTTTCTCTGACTCTGAATGGAGGGACATTGGGAGGAGGAGCTGTGAAGTCAGTGTGATGTCATAGGTTTCTCTGACTCTGGATGGAGGGACATTAGGAGGAGGTGCGGGGGGGGGGGGGGGGGTGGCGCTCTGTGAGGTTTCTGTACACAGAATCATTTCTCCCGGGTGCGTCCCACCTCTCCTAAACTGAAAGATTAATGTTGTCTTTGGGCTTTGCCAGGACACATCGTATTCCTGTGATCTCCGTGTACTCCACAGACTTTACTCATCACTTTTTAGGATAAATATCTGAGACTGGAATCATTATGGAGACATTTGTTTTCAGATTTACTACAAATTAAATTTTTCCCTCTTTCTTCCTATATGATTCGTATATAATAAAGACATCAATATTCCAATCCCCCCCAAGACAACCCCTCCTTCCCCACAACTAATAAAAGTCATTAGTATAGACTGATGAGGTGAGAAGGTGATTGGTGGGAAAGGTGACACATCTCCAAAATGAAGAGAATGTTCCGACCCCGTAAGTGGGGAAATATTCTGAAGGGATTAATCTAGGTTTCCACACTATATATGTGTGTATCATCATCTGCTGGAGATAAAAGACGTCATAGTGACTATTAGGCCTGCGGAATATAATCGCCAAATCGATGCATCGCGATGCGACCCTTCGCGATTCTGCATCGATTCAGGGGGACTGCAAAATCGATTAGCTTGACGTCACTTCCGGGGTGGGCGGCGCTGGCGCTTGATGAGAGTGGCGGCGGCCGGGCTTGCGGAACATGGAGCTCTTAGTGGGAGAGGAGAGCGGAACCTGCAGAGCAACCCGACCCACGGACTGCTGTTCTCCCCCAATGGACTGGCCGAGGAGGCCCTGCTTCCCGCCTGTACCGTGCACTGCACGAGTCCGAGCTCCAAATGCCCGACATGAGGCTCATCACCCGGGACCTGCCCGAGCCCTACTCCATAAGTCGGGGCACTACAGGGCCCAGCATTACTCCTTACCAGGGCCTGCTATAATATAACTAGGGGCACTACAAAGCCCAGCATTCCTCCTTACCAGGGCCTGTTATACTACAACTAGGGGGACTACTACAGACTCTGTAGTCCCCCTAGTTGTAGTATAACAGGCCCTGGTAAGCAGGAATGCTGGGCTCTGTAGTGCCCCTAGTTGTAGTACAGTAGGCCCTGGTAAGGAGGAATGCTGGGCTCTGTAGTCCCCCTAGTTGTAGTACAGTAGGCCCTGGTAAGGAGGAATGCTGGGCTCTGTAGTCCCCCTAGTTGTAGTACAGTAGGCCCTGGTAGGGAGGAATGCTGGGCTCTGTAGCTCTGTACAGAGCCCAGCATTCCTCCTTACCAGAGCCTGTTATACTACAACTAGGGGGACTACAGAGCCCAGCATTCCTCCTTACAAGAGCCTGCCATACTACAACTAGGGGGACTACAGAGCCCAGCATTCCTCCCTACCAGGGCCTACTGTACTACAACTAGCATCTGGTAACTCTTCTAACCTGATGTGGGGAATCTATGAGGGGACCTGCTCTACTAAAGGGGGATCTGCTCTACTAAAGGGAGATCTCTGGGGATGCTGGCCTGCTCTAAATGGGGATCTATTCCATAGATCCCCTTTAGAGCAGAGTCCCCATAGATCCCCCATTAGAGCTCAGTTCCCCTGGATCCCCTTTAGGGCAGGCCCAGGCTCCCCATAGATCTCCTTTAGAGCAGGGTCCCCATAGATCCCCCTTTAGAGCAGGGTCCCCATAGATCCCCCTTTAGAAAAGGGTCCCCATAGTAATCGTGATGCAGCGCGGAATCGAATTGCGACCCTAGTAATCGTAATCGCATCGAATTGTGAGGTAAGTGAAGATGCGCAGCCCTAGTGACTATGGAGGAAGAGGACGGACATGACGGGGGGGGGGGGGGTTACTGGGTGTAAATAGAAAAGAAGATCTTTTACCTCCTCTGCTGCCACTTCCAGCAATGTCTCCTCTCTACTTCCTCCCAACTCACCTCTTACCCGGAATTTCCTATTATACCTGACATCACTTCCTGTCTGTATTCCATAGAGACGTCCTGTCTGGGTAGAAGTGAGATCACCACCTTGAGGAGCTCAGTGGAACTGCAGCCCTGAGAAACGTCTCATAGTGTGAACACGGCTTGTGCTGTGTGTGTATGTACTGTATATCCTTATAGATGGGTCATCTCCACTCCCATCTAGGGGGATAGAAATATATTACTGCCTAGTCCAGCCTTTCTCAGCCAGGGTTCCTCCAAAGCTCCTCCACCAGAACATTATAAACACCCACCAAAACATTATTACCACCCACCAGAACATTATACTGGTGTAGCACTGCCCCCTAGAGGACTGCTGAGAATTACACTTTCTGGATTCCCCTTGTTTACCCTTAGCAACTGGTAGCAGACAAACAGCATTGAAAGTCCTTGGCTCAGTCAATAATCAATCCAGGGGATGTTGGTTTTTTGTGTCTTTATTTGGAACTGGGATAGGAGAAGGGATTAGTGGGATACTCCAACTATTAACTATGCAAAATCTTGAGGACAACTAGCTTGTAGTGTGCGGCAAGGCCGCTGCTTCACCTTGCCACGGAAGTGAAGATAGATAATGTGTTCCTGCTTGAATTACTCTTCAGGGTTCTAACTTGGCACCCCCTTTCTCACTTGCTGTGTGTGCTGACACCCATCCACTGACTCTCCTCTGGAGTGGTCCCCTTCCTGAGCAGAGCCCCGGCAAGCTTCCCAGTACTCACGGACACTGTTTTTCCCAAGATTGCTCTGCCTCAAACTCTACTAGTCAGCTTTCCTGGACCTCCTGGTTCAGCTCCACACTCCTGGCTCACAAGGCCAGCGGCCTGTGACCACCATCAACAGCAGCAGAAGGAGAGACAAATGTCACCCTCCTTCTGGGACCTGGCTTCCCACCCAAAGACACTCTGTCACATGTGTCCTTGGCTTTTATAACATATCCCAGGATGCACCACTGTTTGTGCCAACCCACTGGGGTAGTTACAAAAGCCTGTGAGTCACTGGCTGGGTTTCCTCCACTGTTCCAACAGGCTCCCCTATTGGATACAGTGGAGACACTCCCTCAGCCCAGATGAATCAAACCCTGGACACATGCAACAGGCCTAACTATTAATGAGGCTCCCCTGATAAGCAGATGGAGACACTAGGCTTTACCTACTTAGCACCTACCTAGGAGAGTGCTACACTAGTAAAGATTTTTGGGGGACCCAACGCCAATTTTTTCCCCAAATTCTTTTTTTTAAGTTTAGCTGTCCGCGGGGAAGCCTGCTGACAGCTGATGACTAATTTGTTGCTAAGGATGCATCGGCCAGCTTCTCAGCCCCACTTCTTTACAACCTATTGACTGTGCACTCAGCGGGATGTTAATACAGGGAGTGCAGAATTATTAGGCAAATGAGTATTTTTGAGGATTAATTTTATTATTGAACAACAACCATGTTCTCAATGAACCCAAAAAACTCATTAATATCAAAGCTGACTATTTTTGGAAGAAGTTTTTAGTTTGTTTTTAGTTTTAGCTCTTTTAGGGGATATCTGTGTGTGCAGGTGACTATTACTGTGCATAATTATTAGGCAACTTAACAAAAATCAAATATATAGTATACCCATTTCAATTATTTATTTTTACCAGTGAAACCAATATAACATCTCAACATTTACAAATATACATTTCTGACATTCAAAAACAAAACAAAAACAAATCAGTGACCAATATAGCCACCTTTCTTTGCAAGGACACTCAAAAGCCTGCCATCCATGGATTCTGTCAGTGTTTTGATCTGTTCACCATCAACATTGCGTGCAGCAGCAACCACAGCCTCCCAGACACTGTTCAGAGAGGTGTACTGTTTTCCCTCCTTGTAAATCTCACATTTGATGATGGACCACAGGTTCTCAATGGGGTTCAGATCAGGTGAACAAGGAGGCCATGTCATTAGCTTTTCTTCTTTTATACCCTTTCTTGCCAGCCACGCTGTGGAGTACTTGGACCCGTGTGATGGAGCATTGTCCTGCATGAAAATCATGTTTTTCTTGAAGGATGCAGACTTCTTCCTGTACCACTGCTTGAAGAAGGTGTCTTCCAGAAACTGGCAGTAGGACTGGGAGTTGAGCTTGACTCCATCCTCAACCCGAAAAGGCCCCACAAGCTCATCTTTGATGATACCAGCCCAAACCAGTACTCCACCTCCACCTTGCTGGCGTCTGAGTCGGACTGGAGCTCTCTGCCCTTTACCAATCCAGCCACGGGCCCATCCATCTGGCCCATCAAGACTCACTCTCATTTCATCAGTCCATAAAACCTTTGAAAAATCAGTCTTGAGATATTTCTTGGCCCAGTCTTGACGTTTCAGCTTGTGTGTCTTGTTCAGTGGTGGTCATTTTTCAGCCTTTCTTACCTTGGCCATGTCTCTGAGTATTGCACACCTTGTGCTTTTGGGCACTCCAGTGATGTTGCAGCTCTGAAATATGGCCAAACTGGTGGCAAGTGGCATCTTGGCAGCTGCACGCTTGACTTTTCTCAGTTCATGGGCTGTTATTTTGCGCCTTGGTTTTTCCACACGCTTCTTGCGACCCTGTTGACTATTTTGAATGAAATGCTTGATTGTTCGATGATCAGGCTTCAGGAGCTTTGCAATTTTAAGAGTGCTGCATCCCTCTGCAAGATATCTCACTATTTTTGACTTTTCTGAGCCTGTCAAGTCCTTCTTTTGACCCATTTTGCCCAAGGAAAGGAAGTTGCCTAATAATTATGCACACCTGATATAGGGTGTGGATGTCATTAGACCACACCCCGTCTCATTACAGAGATGCACATCACCTAATATGCTTAATTGGTAGTAGGCTTTCGAGCCTATACAGCTTGGAGTAAGACAACATGCATAAAGAGTATGATGTGGTCAAAATACTCATTTGACTAATAATTCTGCACTCCCTGTAGTAAAAACAATTTTAAAAAATGCTGAGCATACAGAACATTCAGTTGTTTCGACAAACACCCGAACAGGCAATGTTCGGGCTGAAGTTTTGCTCGGCCAGAACCATTTTCCCATCACTAGTGGTGAGAGAGGGAGAGGATTGTTGGAGAGGTTGCATGGGGGTCATAGGTAGGAGAATACAAAGTCAAGGGTGTTCAGGCCATCAGAGTGAGTAAAAGCCTGTACCCATTGCTTCAGGTCAAATGAGGAGGTTAGACTAAGAAGTTTAGAAGTAGCAGAAGTGTTCGTATTAACAGGGATGTTGAAGTCGCAGAGAATGACTGTGGGGATTTCAAAGGGCCTGGTATGGAGGGAGGCCCCCTAGCTGTTTTATTTTTTTTATTATTATTTCTATTGCCGACAATGGCTTGCAGCTGGAAAATTTAATATAAATGTCATTTTTTGTTTTTTCTTTAGAAATGTCAGTTTTGCTGCAGCAGGTTCTTTACACAGTACAGATGTGCCACGTAACTGGCAGACTAAGGGGATCCCCAGGCGTTATATTTCAAGGAGTTTTTCATGTTAATTGTTTCACTCTAAGCATCTTTAAAATCTGCTCCTTTAAAAACAATATTTAAAAAAAAATTATTTGCATTGATAGGAGCAAAAATTAAAAAAAAAATCAGAACACTCAGAAAATTCAGGTATTCGGCAAACACCCGAACAGACAAAGTTTAAGCCGAACTAATGCCCGAACCAAACCATTTGCCCATCCCTACTCCCTGGTTATAACTCACCTCGACTACTGCAACTCCCTCCTCATTGGCTTACCTTTACATTGGCTATCCCCCCTTCAGTCCATTATGAATGCAGTCACCAGGCTCATTCACCCTACAAACCGCCTGCTACTCCTCTCTGCCAATTACTCCATTGTCTTCCACTTACCCAACAAATTAAATTCAAAACATACTGAACAAAATTATAAAAAAGCCACACTTTTGTTTTTGCCTCCATTTTTCATGAGCTGAACCCAAAGATCTAAGACTTTTTCTATATACACAGAAGGCCTCTTTCTCTCAAATATTGTTCACAAATCTGTCCAAATCTGTGTTAGTGAGCACTTTCCTTTGCCGAGATAATCCATCCACCTCACAGGTGTGGCATATCAAGATGCTGATTAGACAGCATGATTATTGCACAGGTGTGCCTTAGGCTGGCCACAATAAAAGGCCAAATGAGACAAATTTATAAAAAGGTGTACACTCACTACTTTACATTGTAGAAAAGTGTCATTTCTTCAGTGTTGTCACATGAAAAGATAAAATAAAACATTTATGTATCAATATTTCCAGGCCTTGGGCTTGATGTGGGTCTGCTACTGTTACTGGTAACACCTCCAACACATTTAGGCTGAATACGCAAGTGTGAGATTGGAGACAATGACCATTCCGGCATCTTTGGTTTGTTTTGTTTATTTTGTAATGGGGATGGGAGAAGGGAATGAGTGGGATACTCCTCTGGCTCAACTAGGTTTAACTGGGACACTTTACAGAAAAATGCCTGTTAGCGCTGTCTTGACGCCAGCTGAATGCTGACCAACGCTTCCTGGCGCTTGAAGATACTGTTTTGCTGAACTATGCTAGAACTTCGACTAACACTCTGGTTAACCTCAGAAGATCCAGGACTATAGAACACTTGACTCCCGACACTCTGTTTAACTCAAAAGCCCAGTAGACAGCTCCCTCCAACCCTTCACTGACTGAGGTAGCTCCTTGTAACTGCTTGAACTGCTGCAACTCTTAACACTGTACACTGCACGCATTAACTCTTCAGGGCCCAACCGCCGGTGCCCCCTTTACACTTCAGGGTCCTCTGACTAGGCAATCCCTCTAACACTTCAGGGTCCTCTGATTAGGCACCCCCTCTAACATTTCAGGGTCCTCTGACTAGGCACCCCCTTTACCGCTAGCTAGCTCCTGGATCCCTGGGACCTTCACCAGAGTGGTCCCCTTTAAGCTTGGCAGACCCCCAAGGGTAGTTCACAGTACTCACAAACTTGGAATGCTTTCCTGGAACTGAACCCCTCTTTCTCCGCTGGTCCTCGGCGTTCCGGATCCCCTCTGCAGCTCAGCTCAGCTCTCTCTGTACTCTCAGGCAAGCCACCCGATCCTTCTGACAGGAGAGACAGCCGTACTCTCCCCCCTGGGACTCTGCTTCCCGCCAAAGATGCTGCGCTCCTCTCAAACTTATACGCACTCCCAGAATCCTCTGTGGCAGAATCTGCCTTCTGGGGTAGATACAAGCCTGAATGTGCCACTGATTGGGTTTCCTCCACTGCCCAGTGAGAATCCTCTCATGGAGCCAGCGGGAAGACTCCCCTCTCAGCAGCCACACCTGGGAGACATGACAGCCCAGCTGAAAATCATGATCCTGCTGTTAGGCAGCCAAGGCCCACTATACTTTGCCTAGTAGGGTGCTACATCTACAAAAATGTGAGGGGTGTACTCACTTTTGTGAGATACTGCAAGTATAATCTCAGGTATTTGTATGAAACCCCCCTGACCTAGTAAACTAAGGAGTCTATGCAATAAATATGCTGGGTGAGTGTGACAAGCATGCGTCCAGCCGTGTCAAATTCTGGCGGTATTTGAATAAACACAGTGATTTCCTATAATCGTCAGCTCCAACTAGTGGCCATAATGAGGTATATGTTCCAAAATACCTCAATCAGAAAAAATAGTTCAATAACGCATTATGGCCACTAGATGGACCCAATGATTATAGGAAATCACTGTATGAATTAAAATAAAACCAACATTTGCCATGGATGAATAAATGCTTGTGATATTTGTTCATCTATTATTTAAAAAATAAACATGTAAGTGAAGCCAATTGAGCCAATCCCTTTTCAAACCACACATAATATCTCCCTTCAAGGTGAAAACAGAAATGATTACACAAAATCAAACAGTATAAATATTTTCCAACTAATAACCTCCACCCCGACAAGCTATGTAGAAATATAAAAAGACACCTCTCGTGCAGTGGTGGGATTCAAAAATTTTAGTAACCAGTTCCGACTTTCAAGCATGGTGTAATTTTTTTTATCTAATGTCAGTTAGGGGTCCGATCTGTCCGCCGCAATGTTGCAGTCTCGCTAAAAATCGCAGATCGCCGCCATTACTAGTAATAAATAATCAAAAATGACATAAATCTTTCCAGTAGTTGCGATAACTTTTGCACAATCCAATCAAAATCCGCTTATTGCGATTTTTTTTACCAAAAATATGTAGCAGAAAACAAATTGGCCTAAAATTATGAAAAAAATTGATTTGTGTGAGTTTCACCACCTCAGGGGTCTCACCATCCCCATCGGGCAGCAGTAGGGCCCCCGGGACTCCCTGTAGGGAAAGAGTTCCTGGTGGGAGATAGCCACGGAGAAGCCTTAAGGGGAGATGGGGTCCCTGTCCCCCAGGAGAGAAGGGGTCCCTGTCCCCCAAGAGAGAAGGGGTCCTTGTCCCCCAAGAGAGAAGGGGTCCCTGTCCCCCAAGAGAGAAGTGGTCCCTGTCCCCCAAGAGAGAAGGGGTCCCTGCCCCCCAGGGGAGAAGGGGTCCCTGTTCCCAGGAAGGAAGGGGTCCCTGTCCCCAGGGGAGAAGGGGTCCCTGTCCCCAGGGGAGAAGGGGTCCCTGTCCCCAGGGGAGAAGGGGTCCCTGTTCCCAGGAGAGAAGGGGTCCCTGTTCCCAGGAGAGAAGGGGTCCCTGTTCCCAGGGGAGAAGGAGTCCCTGTCTCCAGGGGAGAAGGGGTCCCTGTCCCCAGGGGAGAAGGGGTCCCTGTCCACAGGGGAGAAGGAGTCCCTGTCCCCAGGGGAGAAGGGGTCCCTGTACACAAGGGAGAAGGAGTCCCTGTCCCCAGGGGAGAAGGGGGTCCCTGTCCCCAGGGGAGAAAGGGGGTCCCTGTCCCCAGGGGAGAAGGGGGTCCCTGTTCCCAGGAAAGAAGGGGTCCCTGTTCCCAGGGGAGATAGAATGGAGTGTGGGGAATATGGGGTCATCTCACTCACTATTCCCAAGCTGCAGTGCACTCTCTTGGTCACCTTAGCTCCCTCCAGCAGCAGCACGGATGGCTGATCAGCAGCATGTCTCAGACTCAGAGGGCGACCTGTGTATGACAGGGGGGAGGAGGGGGGCTGGCCTTGCTGCTGTGTCCTCCGGCTCTCCTAGGGCTTCACCTGTATGGATGCATCATTTGCGCGGCAGCCGACTCGGGGGTGGGGGCCGGACTCTGGCTGGGGAGGAGAGGTAATGTTGCTGAGTGCGCTGAATTGGAGAAGCCAGCTGAGCACAAGGGCGGGAAATTTCAAATTGCCGCCTGGATCTCCGGCTTGCACACCGGTTCTGCGAACTTGTTAAATGTTAGTAACAGGTTCCACAGAACCGGTGCGAACCGGCTGAATCCCACCACTGCTCTGGTTCCATACTCCGCCAAGCCACCCAAACCCACACAGGAGCAAAGGAAAGAAGTTTTCACCTAGTTTATCTCCGAGTTCTCCTTCCCTCCTGTTGGGGGATGGGAGAAGAATGGACTGAAGACAGAGAGACACGCATCGGGGTCACCACTGGTAAGTAGAGCCTTGAAATGAAGGACATCAACTTCAGAATTTCTGTCTTGTCTGTGTAAAGTTTACTGATAAAGATATATGGGATCTCACAGCTTCTAGCTCTGTAACCCGCTATATCATTATCAGTAACCGTCACACAGACAAGCAAGACATTCTGAAGGTGATTCCTTCATTTCACGGCTCTACTTACCAGTGGTGACCCCGTAGCGTGTCTATCCATCTTCAGTCCATCCTTCTCCCATCCCCCAACAGGACGGAAGGAGAACTCGGGGATAAACTAGGTGAGAACTTCTTTCCTTTGCTCCGGTGTGGGTTTGGGTGGCTTGGCGGAGTGCCACTCTACACCCCAAAATTTACTCAGCCAACGAAAAGCCAACAAGGTACAACACTTCATCCATGCCTTTGGTGATCTCTTATCTCCTTATGAACGGTTTCTTACATGAAGAAGATCAGCCATGGAGTATATCTTTTTTTCTTTTTTTGTAAAATTCTTTTTATTGAAATTAAAAGAAAGCAAAAAATAAAGTAGGAAAACAAACACAAAAAATTACAGTACAAAAGTAGCCTCGTCAACGTATGCCAATGTGAGGTCACCTCTAAGGTGAGAGGCCCGTGACCAGTGAAGTAAAGGCACCCCACACAATTGTACAGGGATATATCAATGTTCATATTCCCCTCACTCCCGCCCCCACCCCATCACATTAAGGAACATAGTCAGTTTGCATGACAAACAATTGGAGATCATAGCATCCCCCCTGAAAAGGGGGATGTAACGGAATCGCAAACCCACACTGTGTTTGTGGGCTTCTGTCAGAATACCACTTCCTTCAGTCTTGAACATAGATATCAGATATTACAGTGCCCCATACAAAACTAACTGTAACTTAGCTTGTATAGATCTGGAACGACAACTTTTATTGAACAGACTCACACACAATATATACCACATAGGAGGACATCCCCCTCCTGATCAGATTACCCCACCAGGTCAGGTGCCTGATTATATTATCAAATGCAGATGAAATTGTGTACAGAAATATAACTAACATATCTAAGGAAAAACCAACACAAACAGTATTCTACTTTCCCACTAGCAACTAATAGATGACAGTAATTTAATTAACTTTGAGTTAATTACCTAGCAGACTTGCTGTCATCGAACTCACAAAGTACAATACACATTATTAGAAGTGTAAACACATCTCCACAGTAGACAATAGGTGAGTTAATCAGCACAACCAACAATGTGTGGAAGACAGGTGGTTGACCTGATGATATTAGCATCTGCTATAAGTCTGAGTGTGCGGAGCAATCCCATATTGGCAATAGGCAGCTGAGCCTTTAACATGGATCCTAGGCCTAGAGTCCCAGAGTCTTCATATATTCATTCAGGTATATTGTGGATAAATATTACTGCCCCATTTGAAGTAATCCAAACCATATTCTCAGTGTCCATTAAGTAGCTGTCCATCATTTCCTTGGTCACCCTGTGTCCCTAATAGACACAGGGTGACTTACACATAAGAGGGGCCTAGGGAGCTGAGAGAGCGATTTCTCAACCTCTCCAAGGTAAGCTGGGTTCCACGGGCCATCCAAACAAAGCGACTTCCGTCACAGGGAAATATATCATAAGTCTACTGCAAAAGACTTGGGTTCACATACTCATCAATTGGAAGCAGTATCAACAGAAGAGAGCCACCCACCCCACACTTTGTAAAAAGCACCCCTACTAAAATATGTAGCTTTATACAGAGGGAATGCTTTATTTACCAATGATTTCCGTGCCTGTAAAGATGGTGCTGACGTTTTTTTCGAGGATAATATAATCATCTTCTTGGCATAGAATAACAACGTAAAGGAGAGTGTGTATAGCTTTAGTAGTGGCAGGTAAATCTCAATAAGCAGACTTTTATAGAAAGGGGGATAGAAATCCTAGTAATTGAGCTAATGCAGGCCGTGACTTCCCTCCAAAAGGGACCAATGGCTGGACAATTCCAAAAGACATGTAGAAAATCCACAGCTGGTGTGGAGCAGCACCATCAAAGGGAAGACTGATTTCTAAACAGCTTGGCTAGTCTAGCTGGTGTAAAATATACCATATGCAAAAATTGAAAGTGTATTTAGCGGTCTTTGGCAGGGACTAATCTAGTGAAAGGGGCTTCCCAGACGTCTTCCCACTCCTCCTGATCCATTTCTGGAGCCACTGTTTCCCAAACCATTCTACAGGGTCATAGCAGCAAAGCAGTTTCTGGAAAGAGCTCTCTGTAAATAGTGGATAGTGGTTTGACTAATGAACCATCCCTCAGCAATAACTCCGTGTTGCTAGCTTCTAGGGTTATGTGGCCAGTGCCAAATTGGGACTAAAAGGAGTGATGTAGTTGTAAAAACCAGAAGAAATGAGTGTTAGGTAGGTGAAAAAAAGCACCTTTAAATCATCAATGGACCTCAGGGAGCCATTGACTACAATATGCTGCAATGTCATGACACTATATTTTGTCCAGACTATTGGATCAGGGTATGAGTAAAAACAAGGAAAGTTTGGACACAAGTTGTAAATGGGGGGAAACTTAGAGGGAGTCTCCGATATACTGCCAGAGACCACACCCCACGCCTTTATTACAGAATGCATAGAACTAGTGAGATCGTGGTGAGATTTGGAACCCCTGTATAGAAAATGGGTCAAGGCTTCATAGGATCCCAAGCAAGATGCTTCCAGGGACACGGCAACGTCATAAAAAGGGGTAGTTAAACCTGCGATGTGCAAAAACCAATTGACCTGCCAGGAAGTACTTAAAGTTTGGAACTGCCAAACCTCTTTCCCTCTACGGCTGCTGTAGCATAGCCATCTTGAGGCAGGAGTCAAACCATGCCAAAAAGATGAAAGAATACGATCAATGGACTTAAAAACTGCTTTTATAGGGAATTTCTAAGTATAAGAATAAAGGCAAGATGTTCATCTTAACCACTTAACGACGGCCCACCGCAGATTTACCGCGGCAGGCAGGCGCTCCTGGGCAAACCGACGTAGTATTACGTCGCTCGCTCAGGAGACTCTAGGGGGCGAGCGAGCGCCTCCGGCGGTGCGCTCCTGCCCCCGCTCGTCAGCTGGGGAGCCAGCGCGTGTGACCGGCGGCTCCGATGGCCGCTGGTCACTCGTAATCTCCCGCAGCTGAGAGAAGGACAAACGGCTTATGTAAACACAGCCGTCTGTCATTCTCCCTGAAGTGATCACAGAGGCTATGTGATTCTGCTATATAGGATCGCATGTCTCTGTGATGACTTCACAAGCCACGCCCCTTGACAGTTAGAATCACGTCCCTAGGGACACATTTAACCCCTTGCTCACCCATACTGTTAACCCCTTCCCTGCCAGTGTCATTTTTACAGTAAGTGATATTTTTAGCACTGATTACTGTAATAATGTCACTGGTACCCCCAAAAGTGTAAAAAATGTCAGTTAGGGGTCAGATATGTCCGCCGCAATCTCGCAAAAAAAAAAATCGCAGATCGTCGCCATTACTAGTAAAAAAAAAAAAAAAAAACAATAAAAATGACATAAATCTTTCCCGTAGTTAGTAAACGCAATAACTTTTGCGCAAACCAATCAAAATACGCTTATTGCGATTTTGTTTACCAAAAATATGTAGCAGAAAACAAATTGGCCTAAAATGTTAAAAAATTTTGATTTTTACATTTTTGAGAACTTCATATAAAAGAATGTGAAAAATATATTTTTTTCTAAATTGTCGCTCTTTTTTTTGTTTAAAATGCAAAAAATAAAAATCGCACAGGTGATCAAATACCACAAAAAGAAAGCTCTAGTTGTGGGAAAAAAAGGACGTCAATTTTGTTTGGGTACAGCGTCGCACGACCAGGCAATTGTCGGTTAAAGTCACACAGCGCCGCATCGCAAAATAGGACCTGGTCATTGAGCAGCCAAATCCTCCGGAGCTAAAGTGGTTCATTTTACAGATTAATGAGAGTGGGAGATTCTGCCAAGCATTTAGGCCAATTCTTAAGAATGTTAGGAAGTGGGGAAACATTTAGAGCAATATAATCCATCACCAAATTAGTCACACTCAAGCCTAAGTATTTAATCTTGGACCATCCTCCCCTGAGGCCAGATGTAAACACAAGGGGAGAACTTTAGACTTAGACCAATTTACTTTCAGGTCAGACACTACAGAGAAGCTGTCCAAGGTAGACAACGCTGCTTGCAGTGATGGACCTGTGTCCCCTAAAAAAAGGACTATGTCATCTGCATATAAGGCTGTGGTTTCAGTAAGGCTGCCTATCCAAATTCCCTGGAAGTGAGGGGAAAGAGTGTGGGGCTATTGCCAATGGCCCCATGAGGAGCACTAATAGCCCCAGGGAGAGGGGGTATCCCTGCCTGGTGCCCCTGGACACTGGAAAGGCTCCAGAGACCTGGCCATTATTTCTGAGGGCCGCCACTGGATGGTCATAAAGTATGGAAATCCAGCCATGGAGTATAACTGAGGTGTATATCAGGGTGTGCTTCTTCCCCACATGAGAGCTGTGATGTCCAGCAACATTCATATAGAAGACATTTCCCGCACTCAAGGCACTAATACACTTCAAGGGTTGTGTGGGATCCCTGATGTACAGGAATACAGGACTTCAGTGAAGAACAATTCCCTCACTCAGTACAGGAAAGTGGCTTCTCCACCGTGTGAGATTTCTGATGTCTGTAAAGTTCGGACATTTGTGAAAAACATTTATCGCACTCAGGACAGGAATATGGCTTCTCACCCGTGTGGGATCTCTGATGTGTGTAAAGATTGGCTGCCTGGGAAAAACATTTCCCACACTCGGGACAGGAATATGGTTTCTCCCCTGTGTGAGATCTCTGATGCGTGTTAAGACTGGATGTTCGTGAAAAGCATTTCCCGCATTTAGGACAGGAATATGGCTTCTCCCCTGTGTGAGATCTCTGATGTTGGTGTAGATTGGATTTATCTGAAAAACATTTCCCACACTCAGGACACGAATACGGCTTCTCCCCCGTGTGAGATCTCTGATGCTTGACAAGACCTGATTTTGTTAGAAAACATTTTCCGCACACAGGACATGAATACCGCTTCTCCCCCGTGTGATATCTCTGATGTGTGTATAGATTGGATTTATCTGAAAAACATTTTCCACACTCAGAACAGCAATACGGCTTTTCACCTGTGTGAGATCTTTTATGCACAATAATGCTGGATTTAGAATTGAAACATTTCCCACACTCAGGACAGGAAAACCTCCCATCTGTTGGAAGGACGGCACCGTACCTCACAGTCTGAGGTTCCTCAGGATAAGAGGAATACGATGGTCCATCTACACTGTATGGTGCCGGATGGACATTTGAGGTAGCCGGGTTTTCTCCTGGACTATACTGTGTGATGTCCTCATCTTCTACTTTACAGTCTGGAGACAAAGTGAGACAATCCTCTGAGGTTTTCCTCTTCTCCCGTCCATCTACTAAAATAGAAATAAAAAGATTATTACTAGACATGAGCAGATTGTTGGTTCCCCTAAACCAGGACTCCGCCCACATACAGCAGCTTTGTCTCTGATGATCTTACAATTCCACCCTCAAGGTAACCAGTAAATGGGTCCTCTGATCTCCTACCAGTAATGTACAACATAAGAGTATATAGTGCAGGGCAGTGTTAATTTTGTCATTTAATTTTTATTTAGTTTTAGTTATAGTCTTTTGACTAAAATGCCATTTTAGTTTCCGTCCCATTTTAGTCATCTGCAATTGTTTTAGTTTTAGTCTAATTTTAGTCGACTAAAATCGCCAGTACATTTTAGTTGAATAAAATAATTTTAGTCAACTAAAATCAAATGTGTTTAGTTAGAGTGTAAGGGCTCTTTCAGACGGCCGCTCCGCTGTTCTTGTCCGCTGCGGGACTTTTTTTTTTTCACGGAGCGGATGACATTTGTGTCATCCGCTCCGTATGCCCGCATATCATCCCATCCGTTTGCGGATGATATGCGGACATAATGTAAGTCTATGGGCATTGCGGATGTCAGCAGATGACACCGCTGACATCCGATTTTCCTTCCTTTCCGTTTTTTGAACGGAACAAAAATAGGGTTCTGTTTCGTTCCAAAAAACGGAACAAAACTGAAAGGAAGAAAATCAGATGTCAGCGGATGGTATTCCGCTGACATCCGCAATGCCATAGACTTACATTATGTCCGCAAAAAAATAGGATGATTTGCGGACAAGCGGAGCGGCCGTGTGAAAGAGCCCTTACTCATTATTTAAGCCTTCTATAGAATTTCCAAACTCATCATATACTCCTGGAGTAAAAAAAATATATAATATCATGTTAATTATTTATGGTATAAAGGTTTAAACAAACTCACAGATACAGATTTAGCTGCTCTGGACGGTCTGAGGAGGCCTGTAATGCTGCACAGAGCTCTGGGCGGTGGCTGAAAGACTACACAGTGCTCTGGAGGGTGGTCTGAGGAGGCCTGTAATGCTGCACAGTGCTCTGGACGGTGGTCCGAGGAGCCCTGTAATGCTGCACAGTGCTCTGGACGGTGGTCCGAGGAGCCCTGTAATGCTGCACAGTGCTCTGGATGGTGGTATGAGAGGCCTGTAATGCTGTACAGTGCTGGATGGTGGTCTCAGGTCTGAGGGATGGTCTGTAATGTACAGTGCTCTGGATGCCATGAGAGGCCTGTAATGCTGTACAGTGCTGGATAGTAGTCTCAGGTCTGAGGGATGGTCTATAATGTACAGTGCTCTGGATGCCAGTGGTCAGAGGAGGCCTGTAATACACAATGCTCTGGACGGTGGTCTGACTCTGAGAGGCCTGTAATGCTGGATCGGGATATGAGGGCAGGCCTGTAATTGTAATGTACACACTTGCAGTGCTCTCTGCTCTGGATGGTAGGAGTTGGGAGTTGGACTCTCGTCGGGAGGTCTGTTGCATAGTGCTGCTCTGGACGTTCGTCTGAGGACTCAGCAGCGTGTAATGCTGGCTGCACAGCCTGCTAACTGCTGCTAAGTGAAACACACTACAGACTCGAGTCGCTTGTTTGCTGGGAACAGAAGCAAGTGGAGCTCCGTAGAAACCGGAAGTTTACAGGGGTAAGCGTCCCTGCCCCACAATTTAGTTTTGTTTCCGTTCGCTAACGAAAACTTAATTGATTTTGAAAAAAATGTGGTGTACTTTTCGTTTAGTTTGAATCACTGTAAAAAGGCCTTTTGAAAATGTTTTCGTTGATGAAATTACCACTGGTTCAGGAGTATGTAATGTACAATATAAATTATACAGTGTAAGGGTCAGGACTCATAATATTGGTATTCAGTAATCAGTGGAAGCTTAAATGTTTACTTGAGACAAGTTGCAGAGGTTCCACACCGCTGCCTCTCATCTCCTGAGACTGCACTCAGTGACTTGGGTCTGAGACTATACAGACATATCAGAGTTTTTGCTAGACCCAAACATGGGGCAAAAAATGCAAGGTACATCGCCCAGGTGCATAAATCGAGTATCGCCTATGGTCAAAATGAACATTTTGCTGCCAGTTGAACCCCAGAATCTCCATAAATCCAGTCCAGATACATAAATTGTGTCTGCAGCACAGAGAAGGAAGATTATCCGAGAGAAATACATGAATACAGGAAGGGGGAACACAGCTCAGGAAAGTGACCAGGGGATTACAGTCTGATATCACCCAGTCCTTGCCCTACTCTGGACCAATCAGTGAGCAGTATGGGCGGAGGAATGTATTTAGTGTTAATGACCCACCTGTGCTGATCTCTGTAGGAGTGTCCTCCTCTATAAATGTTCCCGTTATTCCATCCTCCTCCATAGACCGCTGATCATCCCTCACATATGTCTCTTCTTCTTCTGCTTTAACCTCAAATTCTATATCGATTGGATCTCCACTCTAGATCAAGAAAATAAGAGAGGATATCAAATATAAGCTTTTTTATTGTAACTTCACATAAAAAATTCACACATTGTCACCACAAGTCCATGTTCTAGATGCTCAGTCCCACCAACCTTGTAACAGTGAGGGATGATGTGACCTTTCTGTATGAAATACCGGGAATACAGAGGACGGGGACATCTCTCTGGTGGGTTCCTGGTATTCGGTGGCTCCATCATATCCTTGTGTCTTTCTGAAAACTCCTCCATCACTCCATACTCCTCATCCTCCTCTTTATACTCTTCTTTAACAACAATATTAAAATCTCCAAGGTTTTCACTCTGAATATACAATAAATCATTCATTGTAACAAACATGCTGTGTATAAATCAAAACTGGCAATAATTATCAACTATCTACCTGAAGATGGTGAGGGATGGTGTGATCTTCCTGTGTGGAATCCCGGGAATACAGAGGACGGGGACATCTCTCTGGTGGGTTTCTGTAGCTGGATGACTCCACCATGGTGTCCTGGTACAGATCTTTGTGTCCTTTGGGAAACTCGGATTTCTCCATCACCCCATCCTTCTCCTCTTTTATCTCTTCTTTACCCTGAACCTTAGAATCTCTCAGGTTTCCACTCTGAATATAGAATAAAGAGATCAATTGTAACAATGCAGATAATGTACAGATCCTAATGACACGATCAGAGATTGTTCCTCATCTACCTGATGATGGTGAGGGATGGTGTGACCTTCCTGTGTGGAATCCCGGGAATACAGAGGACGGGGACATCTCTCTGGTGGGTTCCCATTACTGGATACATCTGTAGGAAACACACACACTGACTGAATACATTGTTTCTATGTGTTTATCAGATGATGGGGGATCTAGGTGGAGCCTCCGTACTGCTCTCTCCCTTACAATAAAGTCTCCTCTTACCCGGTGATGTGAGGGGCGGCTGATTCTCCATCATGACATCCTTGTAGAGATCCTTGTGTCCTTCTAAATACTCCCACTCCTCCATGGAGAAATAGACAGTGACATCCTGACACCTTATAGGAACCTGACACACACAATGATACAGTCACCATCCAGACACATCCCTTGTCTGTTACTGGATAATGTCCCAGAATTCCCAGCACCGCTCACCTCTCCACTATGATCTCTCTGGTGACTTCTAGAATCTTCTTTGTACAGTATTGCTCTATTCGATCAGGGAGGGAGGTGGAGGCAATGTGATGGTCATATGATCCCCAGACTTCACAGGTGGAAAACTCTAGATTTGAACACAAACAATAAAATCAGATGATATTCCCAGAATCCTCCTCACCTCACCATTCAGGTCTCCATTTTATTAAAGCCACACTTCAGACTGAGGTATGATTTACCCACACAGGACTCCCACAGTATGCAGGTTATAAGCTTGTTGCAGGCATTCTAATGTCATTACATACAATGCAGGACCAACAGTCCCATTTTACATAAGTGAGAATGCCAAAGGTCTGCCCACATCCTAAGAGCTTCAGAAAAAAAAAGCCAGATGGAGAGAGGAGGAGCTGTGAGGTCAGTGTGTTGTCATAAGATTCTCTGACTCTGGATGGAGGGACATTTGGAGGGGGGACATTTTAGAGGCCCTCTATATGAGGCTCCCGTGCGTCCTACCTTTCTTAAACTGAAGAGTGAACTTTGACCTTTACCATACAGAAATCTGTCAGGAATCTGTGAAAGTAAGCTCTTATATCCCGCTCGGCAGGGATATGTTTGCTCTGTGAAGTCAATATCGTTTCGATATCTATCTGCTTTATGAAGGGATACACACTCATGGCTTTCTGCTGTGCCTGATCACCATAGTGGAAGCAGCATGGCTCTTTCCCTGCAGATAGCCTCACGTCTATGGGAACAGTAGTATAATCCTATTAGGCATTGTTCTCTGAAGCTTTGCTGAATGGGATTCATGCCAGTAGTAGTGGTGGGAATATATGCACGAGTGTGATCAGAGCAGTGTTCATGGTTCTGGTTTTATTGTGTAGTGTTAGGCGTGAATTCCGCTACACGTGGGTTTCATTGTTACCTGCGGTGTGCGGATTTCCACACACCAATGGCGGGAAGCTGTACATGCTGTTTTGCTCATTCACGATCGTGTACTCCCTCTTTCTTTTGTATATTTGAATGTATATAGGTGTGTCATTGGCTGGTTCTATGTGAGTAACTTCCTGCTGTTGTCCCTTTGTTGTCCCTTAAATAAATGGAGCTCAATGCTTTAGGCAGGACATTCTATCAGGCATCCAATGTGATAACAGCTTTTGTGTGTTTATTACTGGGTACTGCTGAGTGCGCTCCATTACCTTATACAAGAGAGCTGGGAACTGTGCTTTATAGCACAACGGGATTGATTGTGCTTGGCGTATATTATAATATTATCTAAAAGTACACTTATTAGCGCAATGGAGGTATTTGTTTATCAAGAGTATATTAATTTCCAAGACAGCTCCCAATGGTGGGGAAGGATTTTGGTGCTAAGTTTCCACCCCCAGGTGTGGAGAAAACCAAGGTTTTGGCCTGCACACACTGAGAAAATCGGGTGAACGTTTGGTTGATTTTTCTCGATGTTTCACAGCAAGTCGTAACAGAGGATAGAAATAATGTACGGAAATTCTCATACGAGAAAGGCTTTTTTTTGTTATTTGATGTTTCTGATCATACGCAGTCCATTGTATCTGATATTTCCCATACGAAAATCGTAGGAAAACGGTTCATATTAAACGAAAATCATTCGTTCTGTTCCCGTAAGAGAAAAATTTTGGCATTTGTCTGTTCGGAAATTTTTATTTGGAAGGTCAGAATCGGCAGTTGAAGGTTGTTTACACAACATCAGTAATTTGTACGATCGTTCATCGCACAAAAATGTTCACTTGATTTTCCTATAGTGTGTACGGGCCATTAGACTTAACCATAACTCTGTTTCCATAAGTCTTCCAGGCCAGCCCATGAGATATAGCACTTCCTCCAACAGGAACAGGAAATGCATCACCAAGTATACTTTAAAAGGAAGCCCCTCTGCAGAATTCGTCAGTTTTAAAACAAGAACCAAAGGACAAACTCTAAACAAAACATCATAAAACAAGGGTGGGAATCAGGCTGTCCTGGAGGACTCATGAAAACAAAGTTGCTGGTAAGTCTAAAGCCCCGTATTCACGATCAGATTATCGAAAGATCTGCCGTTTTTTGTGGCATGCTAGTCTGATGTGGAAGGTGAAGAGGTTATTTTCATACGAATTTTCCCGTACTACAGAATTCTACTTCAGAAGTGATGTCATGTGTTGGATTGCTTTGTATGTGTTCTTTCGTCTCTGAGCATGCCTAGTCTTGCTGTTAAGATTTTTTTCCGTCAAAATCTGTACTAATGAGACGAAAATCAGACGTTGTATTGCGGACAACAAAAATTTTATAGCCTGCACATCAGGATTTTGTCAGCCGAAAATTCGGAGTCGGCTGTCGAAAGCACCATACTAACAACCCAAAAAATCAGCAGATCGGTCGTCGGACGAAATTTCCCTTCAGATTTTCTTATCGTGTGTACGGGTCTTACCTCTGGTTTTCCCAAATTGTCTTTCAGGACAGCTCATGAGATAACAAGAACTTACTTGATTAGGGGGGTCATTAAAAGCCCAAAGATCTTTACCACCATAGAGATTACCATATATGTCATAGATATGGTTGACCTATATTTCAATGGAGAGAAAAACCAAGGTAGGGGACCTGTTTGCAAGGAAAACCCTAAGCCATATCAGCAAATAAGTGCTCAAAGTTACTGTCCCTGGTCAATTAAGGACAGATTTTCATAGCCTGTGTGGCCAAAGAAACAGGGCAAACTGAAGAACACTGTAGGTAAAAACTTGACAGCTAAGTGGAAAAAGACCAGCCCCAACATGGAAGAACTAGGTCTGAACTTACGGCGGAGATACAAAAACACCACCTATATAGAATATAAGCACATAAGGATCTGCTACAAAAGCATACGTCTGCTGACTTTCCCCCACCTACATCCTTGTATAGGAATGTGACAAAGTCCAGTGCCTTGAGACCTACATTATCCTTCAGGGACCCATGTTACTCTCCACTATGTAATGACCACCTGATATATGAAATAAATTTGTTATATGGAGACAACGCTGATACACAAAAACTGACCAGTTCAGCAGAGGGACTTAAAGTACCTTTTAAAATGTACTTGGTGATGCATTTCCCGTTTCTGTTGGAGGAGGTGCTATATCTCATGGGCTGTCCTAGAAGACAATTTGGGAAAGTTATGTAAGAGGATATGGAGGAGAGATGAGGAGGAGATCCAGGAATCAGGATAAAGGTCAGGACAAGCAACAGACGAGCATATCCAAGACATGAAGCCGGGTCACTACACAGAAAATCAACAGGCAGGACGAGGAATAGCAAGAAGGAGCTAAGAGACAAATGAGAATACTGCTCAGCCAATGGGAGATGATCTCAGCATGACTTACATAATGAAGGAGATGAGGGGGAGGGGAGGAAGTCACTTAAGGTGACCATATATACATGGAAATTCAGCTGGTTCAGTAGGGATCGGTCACATTTCCATCCATGTGTGCTCGATCAGCTGCTGCAGCCAATAGCTTCATCGCTGATCTGTGTATTCTGAGAGTGGAGGAGCGCCCCCCATTGTCAGAATACAATAGTGCAGCAGGGAGGATTCCCCCATCCCCCTCCGATGTGTGGATGGGGGAATCACTTCAATATTTTCTGCTAAGCCCACTGGCTAAACGATAAAACTGAACCATGTATGGCCAGCTTTGAAAGCAAGATATATTAATCATAAAATGGTCCCTGAAGGGGTTGATCTAGGTTTCCACACTATGGTGTACTTTTATGAACGGGTGAATTTTTTTCTCTGTTGGCTTCTCTACAGTTCTCCGGGGAAAATTATCACATCTGGCACCCTTTTTATGAATCGGAGAACTTCAGTTCACCCAGGGTGATCAGAGGAGAACGGTTTTCTCGGAGATCTGTGTAGAAGTCAATGGGGCGTCTGTAATCTCGTGAGACAAAGCGAGATTACAGTAGTATGAAAATCCCTGGCACGCTTTAACAAGCAGTGATAAATTATCACTGCTGAGTACACGAGGTTAATAAATAATAGTCCCCTTACATAAATATATATATATATATATATATATACACACTGAATACACACACACATACATTGTATATATATATATATATATATATATACACACATTAAATATATATCTACATGTATGTGTGTATATATATATATATATATATATATATATATATATATACACATGTATATATATACATAAATATGGCAGGGGGACATGATTACTGTGTTGGGGGGTCTGAACGAGGAAGAAGGAAGTCCATAATCTTCCTTTTTCCCTCTCAGTTCTCCCCCGATTCTGTCTTCTCTACCCGCTTCACAAGCTCCAGGCTGGTGAACCCGGGAATGTGAATTCTGACCCAGATCGCCAGTGAAGTGCGGGGATCGCAGCTTCATAGCCTGGCTGTTTCTGTGTCTGTCAATGTCAGATTCCCGTGTGAAGAGATGATCAGCGGAGAACATGTTCTCCTGCGATCATTTCTGTTTCATAAACTAAGAATGATCGGAAATGAGCTGTGATCAGCAGGATCACTGCTCATCTCCATTTCATAAAAGGACACCTATATATGTGTGTATCATCATCTGCTGGAGATAAAAGACGTCACAGTGACTATGGGGGAAGAGGACGGACATGAGGGGGAGGGGGGGTGTCTGGGTACAAATAGAAAATAAGATCTTATTACCTGCTCTGCTGCCACTTCCAGTAACGTCTCCTCTCTTTCCTTTCCAACTCACCTCTCACCCGGAATTTCCTGTCTTTAGCCGACATCACTTCCTGTTTTCCATAGAGACTTCCTGTCTATGTAGACGTGAGATCACCATCTTGTGGAGCTCAGAGGAACTGCAGTCCTGAGAACCGTCTCGTAGTGAGAACCCGGCCTTGTGCTGTGTGTGTGTATGTACTGTATATATCCTTATAGATGGGTCATCTCCACTCCCACCAAGGGGGATAGAAATCTATTACTGCTCGGGGGGGAGACATTTTGGCCCCTTTGATTTTGTAGTAAAACTGATTGCAGATTTAGTCATGTAGAACATCTGTTATATGGATACAAAGAACCCCAGCCGAGAGTAAATGGTGGAAATGGCTCCTGATCCCCAGATTTGGGCAATTATGTCACCAATATAAATGGATAAAAACCTGCGCTATGTGTAACAACTCAAATACCTACAAAAATAACTTATACCGGACTGCTGCTGTAACAAAGGTAAGTATTCCCTTTATCAACTAGAAGAGCATTATGTGTCACAGCGCTGTCCTATTGTGTGTGCACATAAATTATCACAAATACACTAAAATATGTGGATACATTCATATATAAAGTGCTAGGGGCTCAAAATAATATTCTCTGCAGATCCACAGCTTCCATTTTACACCTACTTCATTGATCTTATAGTTTTTATCAATAAATGAAGTAAACTGAACCATGTGCAAATTCATATACAACAAGATGCTTTGAGTTCAAGATGCTGATCCCTGCAGATCCACTGCTTCCACTTTTCACCTACTTCTTTCACTCTGGTGAGTGGGGAAGCACTACTAAGGGGGCGCCCTCACCATCACATGTGTAAGAGGTGGAAGAAGGCGTGGCTACACTACAGCTGGCACAGTTTGGAGCACGGAGAACTTTCACAACTTATCAACTTTTCATTCATTTGTGGACTTTTTTGTGAGAAAAATAAGTTCATCGAAGTAGATGCAAAGTTGAAGCAGTGGACTTGCAGAGAACACTATATTAAGCACAAAATATTGTAGGATTACATACATTTGCACAGATTTTTACTTTATTTAATATAACAGCAAATATGAGAATAATGAAGTAGGTGTAAAGTGGAAGCAGTAGATCTGCAGAGAATGATATTTTGAGCCCCTAGCACTTTATATATGAATGTATCCACATATTTTAGTGTATTTGTGATAATTTATGTGCACACACAATAGGACAGCGCTGTGACACATAACACTCTTCTATGTAACCTCTATCCCTACCCCTTCCCTTCCCTTATATTGTCATTAATATCTCAGGGATGTCATTTAGTGAGTGGTGTGTCAGCAGAGTTTCTCTTTCGGTTGGCATCAGGCTTCATGAGTGACATTGATCTCCATCATCCGCACTGGCTGCAAAGGATTGCCCTTCCTATACAACATGGAATGTGTCAGGTGTACAGAATCCCAGAGGAATCCTTAATACGATGCTATGGGGTCTGCTTGTGACAGACATGTGATGATTGGACATGAATCCCAGAGGAGTCCTCAATACGATTCTATGAAGTCTGCTTGTGACAGCCAAGTGGTGATTGGGCACGAATCCCAGAGGAATCCTCAATACGATTCTTAGGGGTCTGCTTGTGACAGCCATGTAGTGATTGGACATGAATCCAAGAGGAATCCCCAATACAATTCTTTGGGGTCTGCTTGTGACAGCCATGTGATGATTGGACATGAATCCCAGAGGAATCCTCAATACGATTCTATGAAGTCTGCTTGTGACAGCCATGTGATGATTGGACATGAATCCCAGAGGAATCCTCAATACGATTCTATGAAGTCTGCTTGTGACAGCCATGTGATGATTGGACATGAATCCCAGAGGAATCCTCAATACGATTCTATGAAGTCTGCTTCTGACAGCCAAGTGGTCATTGGACATGAATCCCAGAGGAATCCTCAATACGATTCTTAGGGGTCTGCTTGTGACAGCCATGTGGTGATTGGACATGAATCCCAGAGGAATCCCCAATACATTCTATGGGCTCTGCTTGTGACAGCCATGTGATATTGGACATGAGTCCCAGAGGAATCCTCAGTACGATTCTATGGGGTTGTTGCAGCAAATAAATTGAAACCCAGAATTAATTTCTTGGACTCAGGCTTTGGAATACAACCTTTTTATTCGCCAGCAAAAATGGCTTAGCACGGCTCATGCCCGCTTGCTAAGTGAGTAAAAAAGCGTGTACATCACATATATGAAACAGCAGTTATGTCACAATACATATTTCGTTAACTAGCTTGGCAGTAATACAATACATATCCTCCCCCTCCCTATGTCTCCTGCACATCTGTGTGTAGCAATTGCATCCCTGGCCTTCACTCTTATCTGTATTCTCGTTAGTTCTTGAAAGGGCTAGAGAGGAAAAATATGAGGGAGAAGGTGGAGGCCTCAAATGCGCAGCTTTGACTGTCATGGTCTCTGTAGTACCACAGAATCCAAAATTTTGTCTTAAAATGGAAAATTTATATCAAATACTTACCGTAATTTTCCTTTCCTGATGGACTCCATGGCAGCATACGTATCGGGTTTGGCCCCGCCTCCAAACCTACCCATAGGACACCACTCCCATAAATCTTTGCACCTGTTCAGCACACGTGTTCTGTAACTATCCTCCACAGAATCTGGGAGGGAACTCCTGCTGCCATGGAGTGCATCAGGAAAGGAAAATTACGGTAAGTATTTGATATAAATTTTCCATTTTCCTGACAGACTCCATGGCAGCATACGTATCGGGAAATAACTCGCCGTACACAACAGGGTGGGCAGGTGCTGAACAAAAAAGGTTTAATTCACTTTGTCAACTGACAAGACTTGTAAACCAAAATTTACAGAAGAAAGAGCCGCTGGCTCAACACAATAGTGAGATAAAAAGGTATTGATAGAAGACCACAATGCTGCTCTACAGATTACATCAGGAGCTACGTGTCTGGAAACTGCCCAGAAAGTAGAAACACTCCGCGTCAAGTGAGCTGTAACTGCTACTGGAGGGGTCAAGCCCTTAGCCCTGTAAGCCTATTGGATGGCCTGAATGATCCAAGAGGAGATTGACCTCGTAGAGGCTCTTGAGCCTTTATTTTTTCCATAAAAGGCGACAATAAGGTACTCCGACTTTCTGAAGGGAGATGTGGCATCCAGATACTTTTTGATGCAGCTGCCCACTACCAGTGGATGAACCAGAGAGCCTTCCTCCTGTCTGAAGGTGGGTAACACAATCTCAACATTCTCATGAAAGACCAATGTCACTTTTGGTCTTGCATCCAACATGGGAATAAGTACCACTCTGTCAGGAAAGAATGTAAAAAAGGGCTCTTGTGCCCCAAGGGCCCCAATCTCTGATACTCTCTTTGCTGAAGTCACAGCCACCAGGAAGACCGTCACTAGAGTCAGCTCTTTGATGGTAAGAGACTCAGACGTATCTTGAATACGATGAGCTAAGAAATCCAGCACCAAAGGAAGGTCCCATTTGGGAAATCTTGGCTTTCTTTGAGGCCTGATTCTTACTGCTCCTTTAAAGAACTGGTGTATCAAGGTATGATTAGCCCAGGAAATACCCGTGAAGGCAGAAATGGCTGACACTTGGACTCTGAGAGAGCTCACTGAAAGCGGAAGATCCAAACCTGATTGCAGGAAGCTCAGAACATCCTGGATTTTAATGGAAGACTGAGGGTCAGGTCTTGCAGCCAACTGTGAGGAAAATCTTGACCAAATCCTTTGGTAAACCCTATTTGTTGAGTCCCTTCTGGCACTGAGGAGCGTAGAAATTGCTTCTTCAGGGCACCCTAATGTTTGTAACCTCCTCTCAACATCCATACCCTCAGATGTAGACGAGCAGGGCAAGGATGGAGCACAGACCCCTGGGACAACAGATCCGGTCTGATGGGCAGTGGAATTGGATCTCAAACATTGAGAAGTGTCAGAAGGGAGAACCATGGCCTGTTGGGCCAGAAGGGAATCACCGCCAATATCACTACCGCCTCCGACCTGAGTCTCGGAAGAAATTGCAGAATTATCGGTACTGGCGGGAAGGCATACGCCCTGTGGAACCTCCATTGATCCGAGAGGGCGTCCACCCCAAACGCTTGGGGATCCCTGAACCTTGTGTAGTACTTCACTAACTTGTGGTTGCAGAGGGAGGCGAAGAGGTCGACTTCTGGTGAGAACCCCAGTGACAGAATCCAGCTGAATACTTCCCCGTGGAGAGAACACTCGTTGTTGTCCAGGTCTACTTGGGACAGAAAATCGGCTTGGACATTCTGGATTCCTGGAACGTAGACCACCACCAGATCTGATAGATTACTCTGTGCCCATGACATGATAGGCTCCACTTCCCTCAGTAGGGACCAGCTGCACGTTCCTCCCTGCCGTCTCACATAAGCTACTGCTGAGGTGTTGTCCAGTCTTAACATTACTGGTAGACCCCTTGTCAGATGTAGAAATGCTCGTAGCGCTTGAAATGCTGCCCGAAGTTCCAGGACATTGGATACTATCCCTTGAGTGGGAAAACTCCACTTGCCCTGAGCCACTTCCGTAAGACAGTGGGCGCCCCAGCCTGTATTGCTGGCGTCTTGAGGTGACCACTACCCACGGAGTCGGTCTCAGTGAATGGCAGTTCAGCAGGTAATCTCTGCACAGCCACCAAGGAAGACTCGTTCTCATGGCTGGAGTCAGAAAAATAGGCTGATCTAGGTGTCATGCGTCCCACTGTTGCAGGAATCCCTTCTGAAAGGGTCTCATCCTCTACAGGGCCCACTTCACCATGGGGACTACTGCGACCATAGTCCCAATCACCTTCAGGCATTGACATGCTTGAAGATGGGAAGATGAGAGGGCGTAGCGTACTCTGTCCCTGACTACCGCTATTTTCTCCTCTGGTAGAGAGATTGTCGCCCTTGCTGTGTTGAACAGGGCACCAAGGTAAACAAGGGACTGTGTTGGAGTCAAGTGGCTTTTCTCTTCGTTCAGTAGCCAACCGAACCTCTGGAGCGTAGACACGACCTGATTTAGATGATCTATCAACTGGTCTTTGTCTTGCGATAGAAGGAGGAGGTCATCCAGGTAAAACAGGTAATGGGTGGTACAAGGTGCCAGGTGCTGTAATTATATCAGAAATAAATAGCAATATCTAAAAGTAAAGAAGTCTCCAAATTCAGTGCAATAATGGATATCCAAGTGAAATTAGATATATAAAAAACATCAAAAAGAATTAATTAATTAAAAAATATATATATAATGTGCCAGGTGAAACATAAGAGTATCAGAGCTCTAAAAAATACTTAAAGAGATCCCAAAAATAAATAAGTAAATATCTGGTGAATAAATAAATATAAATATGAAATTAGATAGTCCGTAATATATGTGAAAAAAGTCCACAAAAAATATATTCAATATAATAGTCCAAAAACGTGCAATATAGTGATAAAAAGTGCCAAAGGAAATTGCATGGATGGAGGGGGTGCTTCCCGGTGTTGGATCAGGATGTGGGTGCTGGGTGAGGGAATTCCGTGCTCCCCTTCCCATGTAGCCCGCACTCACCAGAGAGCGGCACCCCTACAGGGGTAACCAGCGTTGGATATTTGGGGTATTCCCCGGTAAACCGCGGTGAGCCTCTCCTCTCCTCCTGGGACCAGTTGCACTTCCTCCCTCAAATGGTAAGGTGTTAGGGTAAGCGATGTATAATAGGGGTGATAGGCAGCACTCCAGAGTAATAAGGGTGATGTCCGGGATTATATGGATAGAAAACGCTAATATAGTGAAGTACTGTAAGATGTATCCATTTATTCATTATTCATATTTTGAATAAATGGATACATCTTACAGTACTTCACTATATTAGCGTTTTCTATCCATATAATCCCGGACATCACCCTTATTACTCTGGAGCGCTGCCTATCACCCCTATTATACATCGCTTACCCTAACACCTTACCATTTGAGGGAGGAAGTGCAACTGGTCCCAGGAGGAGAGGAGAGGCTCACCGCGGTTTACCGGGGAATACCCCAAATATCCAACGCTGGTTACCCCTGTAGGGGTGCTGCTCTCTGGTGAGTGCGGGCTACATAGGAAGGGGAGCACGGAATTCCCTCACCCAGCACCCACATCCTGATCCAACACCGGGAAGCACCCCCTCCATCCATGCAATTTCCTTTGGCACTTTTTATCACTATATTACACGTTTTTGGACTATTATATTGAATATATTTTTTGTGGACTTTTTTTCACATATATTACGGACCATCTAATTTCATATTTATATTTATTTATTCACCAGATATTTACTTATTTATTTTTGGGATCTCTTTAAGTATTTTTTAGAGCTCTGATACTCTTTTATGTTTCACCTGGCACATTATATATATATTTTTTAATTAATTATTTTTGATGTTTTTTATATATCTAATTTCACTTGGATATCCATTATTGCACTGAATTTGGAGACTTCTTTACTTTTAGATATTGCTATTTATTTCTGATATAATTACAGCACCTGGCAACTTGTACCACCCATTACCTGTTTTACTTGGATATCCACACTTATAAATTTTAAACCAACACTGCCACCTAGTGTTTACACCAATTATTACAAGAGTCACTTTATTTTTAGCTTTGAGACACTGCTCACAGTTTTATTTATTTATACTGGTTTACTTTTTTATTGAATTCCATTAAGTATGTATTAGTGTTATTAATTGATGAATGGTTGGTTAATTTATTGATATCTATAACACCTACTGTGGCTTACTATCAGTACCATTGGGTATATTTTAAGGACCATCACTTATAGTATTGATATTATATATTGATCACCTATATGTACCTAGATTTGTGAGACACACCTTTGTACATTTTTCATTATTTGGCAGCGCCAATTACCCTATCATATTTTCCATACCCTGATATAGTTTTACTATATTTTTGGGGTAGGCTGCAGCCAATCATACAAGGAGATCCATTTGCGCGGAATTTTTTCTTTATTATTTGTCATCCAGGTAATGATGGAGCCGAATCCCCCCTGTCCTCAATAGGGCTATCACAGCCAACAAGACTTTTGAAAAGGTCCGTGGAGATGTGGAAAGCCCAAATGGGAGACAGGTAAATTGCAGATGTGAGTCGCCCATGGCGAACCGGAGATACTTCTGAAACCCCTCTGCCACAGGGACATGAAAATAAGCGTCCTTTAGGTCGATGGACACCATCCAGTCGGCCGGCTGTACTGCTTGTTGTATGGATAGCAGGGTCTCCATTTTGAATCTTTCTTTCTTTATGAACTGGTTTAAGAAAGTCAGATCTATAACTGGTCTCCATGAACCGTTCTTCTTTTGGACCAGAAAAAGCGGAGAGTAGATTCCCTGGCCTCGCTCGGACTCTGGAACGGAAATGACAGCCCCTTGAGATACCAGAGACTCTACGTAGGAAAGCAGAACTTGACGTTTTTCTCCTAGGGATGGTAGAGCTGTAGGCAGAAATCTTGAACTGGGAGTTTCTTTGAAGACCCACCTGTGACCTGAAGACACCGTCCTGACGGTCCAGGGGTCCTGAATCGAAGCCGCCCAGACATGACGAAAGGAGAGTAAACGTGCTCCCACTCGGCATGCCTGAGCAGGCCCAACTTCAAAAAGATTTAGTGGGCTCGCGGTCACCAGAGGAAACATTCTTTGAGGTCTTTCTGGAGGATTGCCTAGACCTCCAATTACGGCTGAATTCTCGTCCAGGTCTGTATGTATGAGCCTCCCTGGCCCGATCTGGGACAAACTTCCTGTTAGGCTGCCCTTTCTTCACATTGAACTGGCACCGATCCTGGGCAAGAAACACAGACTTCCCGCCCGTAGCCCGAGTTATGGCCTCGTCAAGCTTATTCCCAAAAAGGGAGGACCCCTCAAAGGGAATACAGCACTAAACTTGTTTGGAAGCCGGATCGGCGACCCAAGGACGAAGCCATAAAGCCCTTTTCATCGTGACTAAGGACAGCATAACTCTAGCCAACAGATGGATCAGATCTATGGAAGCCTCCCCAAGAAACGACTAAGCCAGCCTAAGTTCCTGGATCGGGGAACTCCTGGCCACTTCTTCCGACACTGCTCTGACGGACTCGTCTATTACATCGGCCCACGACTCCATAGCTTTGGAAAGAGCTGCTAAGGCCAGGGCCGGTTTGCAGGCCATACCTGCCGTCAGATAGATCCTTTTCAGATCCAAATCCATTCTGCGGTCTAAAGGATCCTTAAAAGAGACCGTATCCTCTAAGGGGAGGGTCACATGCTTAACCAGCCTCATTACTGCTGCATCCACTAGAGAAGGAGACTCTAGATTTTTGACATCTTCCTCTTTAAACAGATACAATCTGGACATCTTGGAGACCAAGGAGTTTTTCCTCTCCTCCTTACTCCATTCCTCTGAGATGATCTCTCCCAACTCTCCCAGGAAGGGAAAATTAAGACGCTCCTTATTGAGCTGTTTAAAATATTTCTTTTGTTTGGGAGGAGGAACAGCTGAATCTTCCCAATTTAAGGTCTCCCTGACCGCCTTTACCAGGGAAGGAACTAAGGTGAATTCAAAACCCAGACAAGGGTCCTCTATTTCAGAGTCGCTATCCGACAGGAGCGCTGATTGCTGACTTGTATGAGTAGATTCAAAGTCTTCCCGCGGTTGTACAATGGCAGGGGAAGGGCTAGGAGGAGCTGTTACAGAGCCCTGGGGCTGACTGTTCAGCCAAAGAGTCCTTCACGACCCTCTTCACAAGGGCTTCAATGCGCTGGTCGGAGGTGTCCCTTTCTCCCGCAGCCTGGGAAAAACATTTGTCACACAGGGACTCGAGCGCCACAACCCCAACAACCTTCTTTCTCAGGTCTACGTGAGTGGCTAGTTGATGTGGACACTCTCTTATAATGCTGGGAACCCGATGGGGACCTCCAAGCAGATTTTGAAGAGTGCCGGTGGTGGGAACTTGAACGCCGTTCACTCCTTTGAGAGGAGTGATGAGTCTCCAAACGGGAAGGGCTGAAACAACAAGGAAACAAAAACACAAACAGGAAGCTAGGAACATGAAAAATGTTCCAATCCCCCCTAACCCACACCCCGAACCCCAAAAGCCCCTAATACCTGTTAAGTGCGGGCTGACCACCGGAGGGCGGAGAGGCTTCCATTCTGGCGCTGACCTACAGGGATGAGCCGGACAACGATGTCAGAGAGGAAGCGAACATGGGGGGGGGGGAGGCTCCCAATTCTGGGGTCCAGACTACTCACCAGGAAACCAAGTGGAATACAGTGCAGAGCTGCAGCGATGCAGCAGGACAAAACCCCCTCCAGGAAGCAAGAATCAAGCTGGCAATCGCTCCAGACGTCCCACAGCAGCAGAGTGTAAAACACACAGACTCTGCTGACAGCTTGGGAGTTTAAATATGGCGCTCCGTGACGTCCTTAGCGGGCGCCGCAAGAAAACCTCACTGCGCATGCGCCGCGATGCCACTGCGCATGTGCGAGAACCAAGCCTCGTTCCCGAGGTGCCCGCGCATGTGCAGTAGAGCACCGAACCGGCGGCCGATCAGGAAGTAATACACTGACCGGCCCCGGACCGCTAGCCACCAGGGAATATCAGAAAAAGAAAAGGTAACATAAAGCCACTTAAACAAGCAATAAGTAAACAGCTGCAATGGAGATATCAATATGAATGGGGTACTCACGAACCGCTGGCCACCAGGGATAGACGGACACACACCGGACTTGGTAATTCTTAGGCTACCGGCCACCCGCAGCAGCTGGGCTTTTTGGCCAAGGGCTGCACACATCTTCGCCCCTACTCCATACCCCGCAGCAGCTGGGGGTTGTTGGAGAACACTCAAATACCCGAATGGTAGAGTCATCCATCACCTGGGATCCATCTTCAGGTAGGATAAAGGTAATCCTTTGGAGGACAAAAAAGGAACACGTGTGCTGAACAGGTGCAAAGATTTATGGGAGTGGTGTCCTATGGGTAGGTTTGGAGGCGGGGCCAAACCCGATACGTATGCTGCCATGGAGTCTGTCAGGAAAAGGCTATTTATCCGCCATTTTAGAAGCTTTCCAGGTACTGCCACATTCCCCCCTTTGATGCTGTCGTAGCGAGAGTTTGAGCGGAGACTAAGCCTCACATAGCATCATTGCAAAGCACTAAATTAATGGGGGTATACCAAAAAGGGGTGAAGGAAGGAGTTATGGCAGTTTTAATTTGTCCCGGGGAGCTAAGGGTTGGTACTTTTACATGGGCCGCTGCCTTCCTCTCTACAGTGGCCTAATAATTCAGTTAAGCATATATATATATATATATATATATATATATATATATATATATATATTGTAAGGGATTAGCTCGGTGGTAGGCGTGGATGACCCCTTTGGGGGTGCGTTTTCACAGAGAGATAGCCGAGCAGTGGTTGCAAACAACACTGATTTATTCATGCAATTTACTTCACACAATTGCAAGCCTCAAAACAGCCAAAATAAAATAAAACAAAATAAATCCTTGCCACTGTGCGCGGCTACCTTCTCACACACTGGAACCTCTCTAATGAAGTCTGTCCCCAACCTACTGTTGGGCAGACTTGGCTGGTCATACAGCAGACTCTCAATAGTCCATGTTTTATCTCTTCACACAGCACATGTTCATTTAAGCTGTCCCTTTGTTTTTCTCTTCATATGGCAAACATTCCTTTATTTCTTCCACATAGAAATAGTTTGTTTATTTACCTTGAGAAGTCTTTACAACTGGTTACCCTCCTTAGCACACATCACTTCAGGGGGTCTTCTCCCATGCCCATACAGCTTGTCGGGAGGCACTCATCTGACTGTCCTCCTTCTCCCAGCCCACATGGCGACAGGAGGCAGCAATCCATAGACTTCCTTTGGACAAATTATAGAGGCCTTAACTTCCTCATTCCGAACAGCTGAAGGCCTTTCAACTTCTTTACACCTTCCTGCTGCCTTTGGCAGCCGATACCCTATAGTAATTAGTGAACTTTCCAAAGCAGGTGGGAATGTGTCTCCTCTTTGTGACTACATTCCCAGATTTACCTGACTTCCTGTCACATACCCCCCCCCCCTCTTGTTTCAACCCTAGGGTTGGGACACAGATTTCCAGGCACGCATGTGTCAAGCACTGCTGACTCTCACTGATAAGCCTCCTAGTATCCTCCAGCTTCCGGATGAAACTGTTTCTGTCATCTTCATTGACAGATTTCTCATAAATGCCACACAGTTTGTCTCTCATCTCATATACACATTCTTCAACTGCATTTTTGGCATAATTTTGCTCCTTCTCGTTTCTGTCATCTTCATTGACAGATTCCTCATAAATGTCAGACAGCTTGTCCCTCATAACCGTCTGTCCTATCCACCATGGAGGACCGTGATCCATAGGCAACTCAATTGGGCTAGTCTTAAAGTCTTCAACATTCTTAAGATGCCTCTCTCTGCAATCAACAAATGATTTCCACAACACTTTGAGAACCTCTGCTTCCCTTGGCTTTGTTCCAAGTAGGGACTCTTGACATCCCTCTGTGACTTGAGTTGCCTCTCCATACAGCTGTACACAATCATTGACTTTTTGTTGTAAAAGGGAATGATCTTCCTTCTTGAGCTTGGCTTGCTCTAAGATGCCGTGCAGAGGATTTTCCAATTGAGACAACAGGCTGTCACCCATTTCTTCAAAGTGACCCCTGTTCCTTTTCCCAGAGACATCAATATCATTCACCAAACATTTCATATTCATAGGCAGATCTGAAGCATTTGCACTCATCAACTTCTTAAACTGTTCGCCCTCCTGAGCGAGTCGCAGTAAAGGCCTACTATTTGATTTGATATTCAGTTTATATTTCTTGCCAAACTCTTCACAGAAGTAGCCAACCAGAACATCATCAACTTTCCTTCCACCAACATAGGGGTCAAAGGCAACAACACATTTGAACCCAGCGATCTGGGTGGTATCCATTATAGACCTCCTCTCTGCATCAGTGAAGAAGCATGGAACTGCAACACATTCTTTTACAGGTTTCTTCAATGCACTTTCTGCTGAACTATTTGACCGCTCAAGGTCACCTAGTTCCTTTTCTCTATCTGAATTCCACATGGAATGCATCTCAAGATCACGATCAAACTTCTGCCACCTGTCTTTCACCAGTTCCATTTTGGAAATATTCCCTGAAAGGCACTTGAAATTCATTTGCTTCACGTTTTCACCAACAGCCTTAGTTTTCTCCACTAGGTGGCGTTTGCTTTTTCCTCCCAGATTTATATCACTTGCTTTAGTTTTCTCCGCTTTAGTTTTCTCCACTAGGTTTTCAGCCTGAACTGAGAAATCATCACATTTCTTACACAACTCCTTTGTTTGCTGAAGCTCTAATGATACATTTTCCAATGCTTGAAGTTTTTTAAGGAATGGTTTATTCCAAAGGGGTGATTCCAGCCACATGTCATCACATTTCTGAGGCTCACTCAGGACAGACCCCGAAACTCTGATCCTTTTAAAAACTGCATCAGGCACACTATCCCCTCTTTGGGACAGATCCTCTGTTGCCTGTAATTCCTCTTCCAGTTCCTGCAACGGAATCTTCATCTCTTCTACTTGCTGTTCTAAGACTCGCTTAGACTCTTCTAGCTCCTGAACGCTTTTCACAACATCATCCTTGGAGCTGACCAATTCTTCCATCTCTGTACACAGCTGTTGGTTAACTCTTTCTAGTTCAACCTTACACTCTAAAGCTTCCTCCAAGGAGCGAGCCAAGAACAGGGCTTTGCTCTCGTTATCACGCGCCTCCGTTTTTTCACGGTCGCGTTCTTCTGCATATTTTGCAGACGCAGTCTTCTCCTCACTAAGCATCTGATCAAACTTCTTTTTCACATCTTCAACACACTCTAATGAACCAACGCTTTCTTCCATGCGTTTTTTCATATCCGCTATCTGAGCTTGCAATGTTGCGACTTGCTCTGATAGGTTTTTCTTTGCTTCCTCCTCCTCTTTTAATTGTTCCAGGAAGCCATTTTTCTCATCTTCCATTTGTTTTAGCTTTGTGCTAAAACTCAGCCTTTGACACCTCTCTTCCTGTAAGAGTTCCTGCGTGTCTTGCAGCTGCGATTCCAAGATAGAAAAATCTTCCGCAATTTCTCTAGATTTGCTGTCTGCTTGAGAAAGCTGATTTGTGACACTGTCCAACTCAACCTGCAATCGGTTGTCCTTCTCTGACAGCTTAGCACACACTCGGTCACCTTCTGACACCTTGACTTGCGATTCCAGAAGCTGTGCCTCTACTTTTTCCCTCTTATGTTCACAATCTCCTTTTCCCTGCATAAGAGCTTTCACCTCATTGGCTAGCTTCTGGGAATGAGACTGTAATTCTGCCACACAGGCTTCTTTCCCCTTTAACTGCTGCTGGAAACGTTGGGCTTCACCTTTCCAACTTTCACAGTCTGCACGTAATTCATCTACCACATTGCTCAAAGTGGTGAGCTCATACACAGTACTCAGTAATTTAGCCTCTCTTTCACTTTTCTCGTTGTCGCTGAGAGACAATGTCGTTTTCAGAGCGTCATTCTGTTCCTGCGCCCCCTATTTTTGTAGCTTCCAAACACTGAAGACTTTTTTCCAGCTGATTACGCAACTCCAACATTTCACACATATTTTGCTTCTGCAAAGTCTGAATTTCAATTTCCTTTTCCATGAGGATGGTATCTTTCTCCATTATAGTCTCTCTGCGTTTGTGCAACTCGGAAAAAAGTAGAGCAGTGGATTCTTCCCACTGGAACACCTGAGCCTGCACGTTTCTATGCTCTATCCTAAGCAACTCCAGGGCTCATTCCTTTTCTTCCATTTTCCATTTCAAGGCATCCAACTCAGCCCTGCACACATACTCGGTTTCCTCCAAACCGATGGCCTCCATTGGCTGCTGGTGTCTCTGTTTCCAGCCTGCCATGCTCTCTTGGTGAGCCTTTTGTTGAGCTGCAAAGCTCCGCTGTTTCAGAATCTCCCCCATTTTGAGTTTACTTTTCATCTGAGCACACTGCGTCTCCATAGCAGTTTCATCAGTGTTGCTAGGGACAACAACCTTCCTCTTTAGTAGACTCTCTTTAGGCATGGATGGGGCTCGTTCAGACGGTAACATCCCCTCCATCCATAGAATCCGGTCTCTCATTTCATCTATCTTTGCATTTTTCAGGCGTTTGGATCGCCCCATCTTCAATAACTCCACAAACAAATTTTTCACAGTCCAGCAAAAAATTTTCAGACCACTGTCTCTAACACATGTAGTTTTTTCTCTCTCTTGCAAGATCTCTTTTCCTGCGCACACAGTTTGTGCAGTCCCTTGCACCAGACACAACAAAGTTCATCAAAAATTTTGAGACCGCCGTCTCTTTAAAACACGTTTTTCTTTTTTTTTTTTTTTTCTTTCAGGATCTTCTCTCCTGCACACATAGATTGTGCAATCTCGTGCACCAAACAAAGTTCATCAAACATATGCACTTCTTTGCAAGGATCTCTGCTTCTGCCCACTGCATACCTCCACCATATGTAAGGGATTAGCTCGGTGGTAGGTGTGGATGACCCCTTTGGGGTGCGTTTTCACAGAGAGATAGCCGAGCAGTGGTTGCAAACAACACTGATTTATTCATGCAATTTACTTCAAAACAGCCAAAATAAAATAAAACAAAATAAATCCTTGCCACTGTGGGCGGCTACCTTCTCACACATTGGAACCTCTCTAATGAAGTCTGTCCCCAACCTACTGTTGGGCAGACTTGGCTGGTCATACAGCAGACTCTCAATAGTCCATGTTTTATCTCTTCACACAGCACATGTTCATTTAAGCTGTCCCTTTGTTTTTCTCTTCATATGGCAAACATTCCTTTATTTCTTCCACATAGAAATAGTTTGTTTATTTACCTTGAGAAGTCTTTACAACTGGTTACCCTCCTTAGCACACATCACTTCAGGGGGTCTTCTCCCATGCCCACACAGCTTGTCGGGAGGCACTCATCTGACTGTCCTCCTTCTCCCAGCCCACATGGCAACAGGAGGCAGCAATCCATAGACTTCCTTTGGACAAATTATAGAGGCCTTAAAGCGGTTGTAAACCCTATGAAAAAAAAAATAAAAAAAAAAAACCTGCAAGACAAAGGCATAATGAGCTAGTATGCATCGCATACTAGCCCATTATGTTTAACTTACCTTAAAACGAAGCCCCGACACGGACCCCCGGACATCGATGCGGGCGCTGCCATGATCCCTCATCGTCTCTTCCGGGTTCGGCGGCTCCGGCGCGCTGATTGGCCGGAAGAGACGGCTCCAGCGCGCTGATTGGCCGGAGCCGCGATGACGTCACTCCCGCGCATGCGCGCGGGAGTGATTTTTCCGGCAAGCTCCCGGCAAGTTAATTGAAGGTCCCCCCGGACCTTCAGAGCGCATGCGCCGCTCGCGCGAGCGGCTGCATGCACTGTAAATATCTCCTAAACCGTGCCTGTTTAGGAGATATTATTTGTACCTACAGGTAAGCCTTATTATAGGCTTACCTGTAGGTAAAAGTGAAAAAAAGCGGGATACAACCGCTTTAACTTCCTCATTCCGAACAGCTGAAGGCCTTTCAACTTCTTTACACCTTCCTGCTGCCTTTGGCAGCTGACACCCTATAGTAATTAGTGAACTTTCCAAAGCAGGTGGGAATGTGTCTCCTCTTTGTGACTACATTCCCAGATTTACCTGACTTCCTGTCACAATATATATATATTTATAGAGCTACAGTAACCATATGATCCATTCTCCACCCAGGTTGCGGGGCCATAATACTGAAAAATACATTCAGGGGACTATTCCTTGTCTTTGCAACTCCCTATCTGGAGGCCAGGTGCTCTCTTTCCCATCCTAATCCCCCGCAACCTCTCCTGGGGAAGCCACTGAGGTGAATGACAGAGCATACATCAAAAGCAAGCTCACTGCTGTATTGGGGTTAGTAATCAGAGTACAGTTTATCAGCTTGCCTGTGGAGCCAAAGCTCAGAATGGCTAACCACGTTTTGGTGGGTGCAGAGGTGGGGTCATAACAGGTTACCTGGTCCCCTGCAGTGCACACTGAATAGGTGGTTTCATTTTGCACGCAGATGCCAGTTACCACGCCGTCACATTTGTAATATAAATACCACAGCAGCAATTTGGTGGTTATGGGGCCTACCTTAGTAGTTTTGATACACGGATCACATGATGTGCCCTCCCCCTTAAGGGTATTTTCAGTACTATCACCATGGTTACCAGTAAACTTATTAAAGCATTTCTAATAAACATTATATCTGTGAATATTCACAGCTTTGGCTGTGCGTTGACCAGTCAGCTTCCAGGTGTGACTGGAGCAGAGCTAGCAGATATCAAATGTCCTATTCTTCCACCGTGCGTTGACCCGACAGCTTCCAGGTATGTGTTGGGAGCAGGGCTGTAGTCCAACTATCTTCTGCCGTGTGCAGGCCTGACAGCTTCCAGGTATCTGGTGGGAGCAGGGCAGGAGTTCTTCCCTCTCATTTCTCTGGTCAATCTTAGCCTTATAGGGTCTTGAGGGTCTACTGTGCTGTTGCTAATTCCCGGAGGCACTTCATCCATTGGTGAGGCTCCTACAGCTTGTACTCTGGGAATTTGTACTGGCCCTTGTCTGGGGTTGTTTCTGGCACATTCTATGCATCTGCTGGCTGTAGCTTGGGTCAGTGTAGGTATCCGGGGAATATAAAAATGACTTTCTAGGGCCTTTTCCATGGCAGTCTTGCCTATGTGTGTTCCCCTGTAGAATTCTGTCACTAACTCAGTTGCCACTGCAGCTGGGATGACAATTCTTCCATCCTGCAACTGGTACCACTGGTCTTCCCTGTACTTTCCAACTTCAGTCTCTATCCATTCTTGTTCTGTCTTTGTGTAGATAGGATCCCATTCAGAGAGTGGTACTGGAAACAAGGGGGCCATTATCTGTTGTGGTGGCCGCTGGAATTCTGCATTCCTGGCCGCTTGGTCCGCAGCTCTGTTGCCCTTAGCTATCTTGGAGTCTCCCTTTTGATAGCCTCTACAGTGGACCACTGCAACTTCAGAGGGGGCCCATACTGCTTCCAAGAGTCTCAACTCTCGCAGGGAAGGGAACCGGAAGACAGGTGCTGGCATCGGCCAAGCACACAGTGGGGAGATAGAGTGAGGATGGGGAGGACAGCGGGGGATCGCAGGGGAAGGTGAGTTTGATTCTAGGGTAATCCCGTGTGGCTCGGGGGTTACCGCTTTGGTACACTATATTTTCCCCGAGCCACACTTGGGAATACCACTAGGGAGGTTAATAGGAAGAGTTATTTTACAATGGGTTCCAATAAACATAATGTAGAAACTACTAAATTATCCATCTGATTTGGGGAAATAGAATTAATGGCCCACTCGTACATTTAATTTAGCATATTACAGTTCAAAACCATCAACCAATTGGAATTGGGGGGGGGGGTATATAAACACCAAGAAAATGGCTGCTGAATAACTTCCTGATGACGCTGATTGAGAAATGCATTGAGTTTGGTTACAGCGATATTACTTCCGGTTACGTCACATCCGCCCCGGTGGAACACACGCTGGAACTGAGCGGCGTTCCAGACAAAACCAAGCTGTATCAGTGGGTGCCACTTGCAGGGACATGAACATGTACAGTAAATGCAACACTTATTTATTTTAATCCAAAACAATAAAAACGGTATTGTGCGATCATCTTTTACCTTCTGCTGGGAAAACGAGTACGCCACTCTCTTAATATCAGCCCAGGGGGGCATTGTAATAATTCTGGCTAATCCCAAACTGGAGGCTTTCAAGTTGATCCTATTAACAAGAGAATCTAATAAAAGTCAGCTTGGTCCTGGAGGCCCTCAGTCATTTGATGAGTGGCCTTTTTGTACACGGGTGGAGGAGCACCATTTGTATGTGCCTTATTTAAGGGGGATACAGGGCACTCATCACTCATGGTGCTTTGAAGATTGCGTTTGTCATGGACATTCCAACTGTTGTGTAACTCTCTAAAATTGTAAAAAATTGTATTTTTACTATGAATTTTTTATTTTATTATCACATACAGTAGCTTTTTAACATTCATGGATTTGATACAGCGCCTCAAAAATTAACTTGCTTTTTGGACCCCATGGACATTCTCAAGTTTCCAGTCAGAAAGAACAGTAAAAGTGCAAGCAGGGCACTGGACAAAGCACTAGGGACAAAACTGAGGTGAAATGGTTTCACACATTAGTATAATCCTAACAGATTACAATGTATTACAATGTGTATGTCATGTTTTGTTTACTTTTTGAATTTCCTGCCTGGTCCTGCCCCCCTGCGTCATAGCGCTCGCAGAGAAGGGAACCCGGAAGACGGATGCCGGCATTGGCTGGAGGACACAGCGGGAGGACACCAGGGGATCGTGGGGACAAGGTAAGTTTCACTACAGAGTAGCTTCGAGTGTGGCTCAGGGTTACAGCTTTTGGTACTGAAAATTAACCCCACTCTGGATTACCGCCAGGAAGGTTAATAAGAGAGAAAAGTCTCTCCTGTACTGTAGGGTGACCAGAAAATTTCGACCCGAACATCGCCGTTTGGGTTTTTTCCAAACATCTAAATTTTTTGTGCATTCGACGGGTGATATGCCCACTGAACGCACAATCAATATATTGTTAAGCAACATGTCAGAATCATCAGCTGTCAGTGGGCTTCCCCCCTGACAGCTGAAAAAAAAATTCCGGTAAGAAAGGCATAAGCTCCCCCCTAATATCCATAACAGACCCTTATTCAAGCATGCAGCTTAGCAGGCCAGGAAAGGGGGGAACGAAGGAGCAGCCCCCCTCCTGAACCATACTAGGCCACATGCCCACAAAGCACCTTGTTTCCATGTTGATGGGGATAAGGGTCTTTTTCCGACAACCCTGGGAGGTGGTTGTGGGGGTCTGCGGGTAGGGGGCTTACTGGAATCTTGTAGCCCCCTTTAACAAGGGTGTCCTAAGATCCTGCCTCCCTCTGTGAATGAGTATGGGGTACATTGTACCCCTACTCATTGACCAAAAAAACTGTCAAAAATAAATAAAAACACTAGATATGTTTTTGACAAGTCCTTTAGATCCATCGTCAATCACAATGCCCGCTGCACCTCCGGACCTAAAAAACAAAGGCTGACCCCTGAATGCCTTCTGTGCCAGGTGACAGTTCCTAAATAGGTAAGGGAATGATATCACCTAGTGGCCCCTCCCCTTGTGATGTCACTGACCGGTGCATGCTGGGTCAGTGTGGTCACAAGGAGGTGAAGCCACCAGGTGGCCCACCCCTTACCTATTTAAGAGTTGTCATCTGGCGGAGGAGGCCTTCAATGGGCATCTTGGGACATTGTTTTTTTTTAATAATAAAGACCCGAAGGGTCTGGTATTGATTTTGTGGGGGGGTTGAGGGCCCACGCCATTTTTTAAATCTTTTTGCGTGGGGTTCCCCTTAAGATCCATACCAGATGGTATAGATTTTGGGGGGCACCGCATGCTGTTTTTTTTTTTTTTATTTAACCATTGTTTACAAAATACAGAAAGCTTGCAGGGAAAATCAATTGATAGTAAATGTAATTTTTTTTTTCTACAGAAATGTAATTTTTGCTGCAGCATGTTCTATACATGGTACAGGTGCCCCACTTTGCAGGCAGACTAAGGGGACCCCCCAGGCACTATATTTTATTATTGTTTTTAAACCTTATTAAAATTACTCCTCCTTTATGTCCCCCAGGGCAGTACCCGTACCCCCATACCATTTTTATGGCCAATAACTTGCATATACAGTAAGCCTTCAAAAAGGGAACTTTTGATTTTTTATGTTCAGGTCCTATAGACTTTAATAGGGTTCGTGGTTCGGGGCCGAACATTTTCCCTGTTCGGGAGTTCTGGTGCGAACTGAACTGGGAGGTGGTTGACCCATCTCTAGTCCCCAATTTCAGAGGAGACCAGGGAAAAAGTGTCCATGGATAAAAGAATGTGTCCCTGATTTCTTTCCAGGGTAAGAAGGGTAATCCGTCCTCTGTCATTGGCCTGAGCAGGGTGGAGAGGAGTGTGTCTGCTCCCAGCTGAGTCCGGGGTTATTGATGATGTCACATGCTGAAATCACATGGTCTACTCGGTCACTCCCATTTCAGCTTGTGTAGACTTTTTCATGGGAGGGAAGGATATGGGTTATCGGTCATCTTGCTCTTCTTTGTTATGGCGAAGTGCAGTTCACATCTGGGCCTGGAGCCGGTAAGTCAACACTACACTAGTGTACAGGGCCAGGACAATGGAAGAAAATGTTCAGGATGTAGATGAAGGTTACATATATGTGAGAACTTTTATCAAAAAAATTATATTTTATCATTTCTAAAATTTTGATCTATGAGAGAGATTTCAAGTCAGCTTAGAGACCAATGCATTTATTTTCATTTACCTTTCCCAAGAGACAATGTGTTATACAAACAAGTTGTGGATGAGCTAATTACAGACAAAGTCCCTTACAGTCTGAATAACGGGGTTTCTGGTTTGAAATCTCGCTCATTTTGACCTATGAGAGAGATTTCAAGTCAGCTTAGAGACAAATGTCTTCATTTTTGTTTAACTTTCCCAAGAGACAGTGTGGTCTGCAAACAAGTTGTGGATGAGTTAATTACAGACAAAGTCCCTTTAAAGTCTATGAACAATGGGATTTCTGGTATTTACACACCACCAACCAAAGACGCTGATCAATGTTTACAAGGACCTTCAGGTCTCAGTATTGTGTATTGTGAAGATACATTATATGTTTGCCTAGGTGAAAGAAGTAAACATTCTCAGTGATTCCAGACAATGGCAGTATCTCTCTATTGTTCACTGAAATGAAGGACAACCAAAGATTCAACATGCAAGAAACTTTTTGAAAGGTGCATGAAATAAAATAAAAAAAATAATAATATATTTCAGGATTATATAAAATAATACTTGATATGTTTGGGATATCTTAGGAAGAAACTAAAAAAAGTATCAAGACACTTGCCAAGTTAAATATCTACCCAAAATAAAATATCATGTAGCCGCAAAAGGATTTCTTAAGCTTACTACGTTTATGTTTGCTTGTAATCACTATTGTTAGAAATATATGTGTGTGTGTGTGTTACAGCGTAACCATATTCAAATAGTAGTTTAAAGTATGTGTTGCTCTAGCCCCTAGAGGGACCCTTGATTTTTGGGTCCCCCTATCCCTACACAGCCAGGCAACATGCATTTTCCAACTCTCACACGAAGACAAAGAATCAGTCCATGGGCTTGTTTTTATTATGTAAAACAACTTCGTAGGGAGATAGGAGTTATGGGATGCCCAACTTCACTTGATTAGAAAAACCCAAGGACAACTTCATTCACTCTGTACTCTGAAAAATGGCAAATCCTGGACTGTGTTCCCTCTGGGACGACAGTCTCTCCGAATTTGGGAAAGAAGAATTCCACTTATTGGAGCTCTGCCCCCTCTCTTGAAAATATTAGCCCACCTGGCTGGGTTTAGCTGGTGGCACTGTACCTGGAAAACTAGATATTGCATCTTACAGCCTCTCTATTTTAGGTCCTGGGGGTGTCGAGGTACTCACACTGTCCCTGTAATCCTGCTGCTTTTGAGAAGATGCTATTCAAGCCTTCTGCTGTCCACATCCTCCCATGCTAGCCAGGGTGTCCCCTAGAAGAAACTATAGGGTAGTGGAGTTCCCTTTGTCCTTCTTCCTTTCTTCCTCAGCTCCAGCCTGGAGGCAGAGCTCCCTCAGCCCTAGGGTCTGCTCCCAGGCTACATGACACAGCCTCAGCACTACATATTACACCCAACCACAACCCCCCTGCAGGCCAGGCTCCACAATATTTATTGGCTGACACAGCCACCCTGCCAGACCTCCTGCATTGGGATTGGCTGGATTCCCATGAATATGAAGATCGTGGCCTCATCTCCTCCACCCACTAGCTTCTAGAAGCGTCTCCAAGCTTCTAGAACCGGGGGGAGGTACCAGAGGCCTGATCTGTAGAACCTTCCAGCCTGACCTACAGTAACCCCCAACTAATTAGCAGACTCACAAAGCTACTGTAAAACAAATAAATACATTTTCCTCACACTAGAGTGTGCTACATATGCAAAGTATTTTATTTCTTTTAGGTGTATTGTAATTATGGACTCAAATTAATCTCCACCACTTTTTAGTTAAAATGTTTCCATTTAAATGCTCCTACCACAAATTAGAAAGCTTCCAGACCCTCAAAGGCATTTTATGTTTTCAGGCCAACTAACATAGTTGAGTCCTTTATAGAAAATGAATCATTTATCACATTAAAGAAGAGTATATTTAATGATGAGGTGTTATAGGAAATTAATTCTTTCTGAAAATGTGAGTGTAGAGATTTCTAGTCTCAGAGTGCCACTCGGTGGCCAATTGAGCTAATGCTTGCATAAACACATAATTGAATAGTACCCATATCCACCAATCAGAAAGAAGATTACACCTCATGGGCCAAGTTTCTGGGGGACTTTTATGAGGGTATTGTCTTCACTGGATACAAATAGCAATTCAGGTGACAGAGGGATCAGACGCCCATTATCTATAGATAGATACATCAGATCACACCTCATCATCAAGAAGGAGACTCATCACCTGGCACCATTCACTGAAGCCAGGACACACAGCTCCAACATAGCTAGACGCCATTTTGGGAAGACAACTCAATTCATTGGTCAGTAACAATTTGAGGGAATCTGGTTGGTAGTCATCATCAGGTAATCCATTTACAGCGTTTCACTTTATTGCTTCTGAGGGTATATTTAACAAATTATTCTCCTGTGATTTTTGTTTAGGACAATTGCAATAATCCTGGCTGTAACTTAGTATTTATTCCATTTTTTTGTAATTCAATTTTATTTTATATTTTTTTTTCTTTTCTCTTGGCTGTATTGGCTTAGCCTTTTACTTATTTTGACACTTTCTTCAGGAGAATAAAAGTCGAAGTCTGCAAAATGGAGTCTGTTCCGTAGTTACAATGGTTATGCTGTCTATGAGGGGAAATTAAATATTTAGTTTAATCCAACATATATACCAAGACTTTAGCGGAATATCTTAAGTAAATCCTTGTGAAGATCATTTAGTGTCTGTGTCTCCTCCTCATCTGACTGTTAGTGGTGTATAGAAAGTGACTTATTGTAAATAAATATGAATTTGGTTTAGATTGCCTTTAGTCCATACTGACACCCGCATTTTGACATAAGCAAAATAGCTCATGAATAGTTAATTAAGTCAGCTTAGTTTATTTTCATTAATTATTTTTGTATTGGAGGTACTGTTGTCCATCGATTTGATTGAACGATAGATATAGCTGACTAAATTATCATTCAGTCTTTCCCTGACATTACAGAATATCAAAATAATTTAATTCTAACAGAGATGTATATCAGGATGGGCTTCTCCCCCACATGAGAAGACATTTCCCCAATTTAAGGCACTAATACACCTCGAGGGTTGTGTGCATCCCTGATGTACAGGAATTCAGTGAGTAACATACAGTATCCTTCACTCAGGACAGGAATACAGCTTCTCCCCTGTGTGAGATCTTCGATGTCTGTTAAGATTGGACTTTTGTAAAAAAAACTGAGGACAGGAAAACACCGTCCTTCCTGTGTGAGATCTCTGATATCTGTTAAAACTGGACTTCACTGAAAAACATTTCCTGCACTCAGGACAGAAAAACAGCTTCTTCCCCGTGTGCAAAGATGTGACTTCACTGAAAAACATTTCCTGCACTCAGGACAGGAATATGGCTTCTCCCCGTGTGAGATCTCCGATGTCTGTAAAGATTAGACTTATGTGAAAAACTTTTCCCGCAATCAGAACAGGAATACGGCTTTTCACCCGTGTGTTTTACCTGATGTGCGTAAAGATTGGACTTAATTGAAAAACATTTCCCACACTCAAAACAGGAAAGCGGCTTCTCCCCCGTGTGAGATCTCTGATGTATGTAAAGATCAGACTTCTCCAAAAAAAATTTCCCGCACTCAGAACAGGTATACGGCTTTTCAACAGCATGAGATCTCTGATGTCTGATAAGTTTTGATTTATCTACAAAACATTTCCCACACTCAGAACAGGAATATGGCCTCTCTCCTGTGTGCAATCTGTGATGTTTATAAAGATTGGATTTTTCTGAAAAACATTTTCCACACTCAGAACAGGAATACGGCTTCACCCCTGTGTGAGACCTCTTATGTATGTAAAGATTGGACTTCCATGAAAAACATTTTCCACACTCCGGACAGGAATACGGCTTCTCCCCTGTGTGAGATCTCTGATGTATGTAAAGATTGGACTTACCTGAAAAACATTTCCCACACTCAGGACAGGAATACGGCTTTTCCCCGGTGTGAGATCTCTGATGTATGTTAAGATTGGACTTCCCTGAAAAACATTTTCCACACTCAGGACAAGAATACGGCTTCTCCCCTGTGTGAGATCTCTGATGTATGTAAAGATTGGACTTCCCTGAAAAACATTTTCCACACTCGGGACAGGAATACGGCTTCTCCCCCGTGTGAGACCTCTGATGTCTGTAAAGACTGGACTTTACTGAAAAACATTTCCCGCACTCAGTACAGGAAAAACTCTTATCTGTTGGAAGGATAGCACCATCCCTCACAGTCTGAGGTTCTTCAGCATAAGAGGAATACGATGGTCCATCTACACTGTGTGGTGCGGGATGGACATTTGAGGTAGCCGGGTTTTCTCCTGGACTATACTGTGTGATGTCCTCATCTTCTACTTTACAGTCTGGAGACAAAGTGAGACAATCCTCTGAGGTTTTCCTCATCTCCTGTCCATGTACTAAAATAGAAATAAAAAGATTACTAGACATGAGCAGATTGGTTCCCCTAAACCAGGACTCCGCCCACATCAGGCAGCTTTGTCTCTGAGGATCTTACAATTCCACCCTCAAGATAACTAGTAAATGTGTCCTCTGATCTCCTACCAGTTAATTTCTTTATTCATGGACCTTAGTCAGAGAGTGAGGAAACAACGAGAACTGTCTTTTATAGGAGTGACAGTAATGAGGAGATTATAGAACGAGTGTCCCCACCCCCTCTATCACTCATTGCCATCTTCCCAACACAAGAAGTCCCGCACTTCCTTATTTAGTCCATGAATTAGTCATGAATAACAGCGGGGCTGAGCCCCACCAGAGGTCAGAGACTGAGGATGAGGGGAGAGCAGCCAAAATGAAGACTGGACTGATCCTGAAGAACACCATCATTGGGTTATTGTTCCCTCCTTCCACATCACTTTCTATTTAAGGTTTCAAAGTTTGAGGATGTTATCACATTATTATTAACTTGTAAAAGTCTGTGCTCCAATCAAATCATCAGATATAAAATGTCCAGCTGGTAGAAAATGGGTGTAACAAAAGAGAATCCATATTATGTGTATATATAGCAGTGGGTAGAGGGGAGAGAGCAGAAGTCAGGACTATGTAATGTACAACATATTGTATAAGATACAACAGATAGGACTAAACAATATCAAAATTATGTAATGTACAACATAGAGTATATAGTGCAGGGGGTCAGTAGTATGTAATGTACAACGTAGAGTATATAGTGCAGGGGTCAGGAGTATGTAATCTAAAATATAAATTATACAGTGTATTGGTCAGGACTCATAATATTGGTATTCAGCAATCAGTTGTGGCCTAATTGTTCACATGAGACAAGCTGCAGAGGTCCCACACCACTGCCTCCCATCTCATGAGACTGAACACATTGTTTCTATGTGTTTATCATACTTACATAATAGTTGAGGTTGAATAAAGACATCAGTCCATCTAGTTCAACCTGTGCAGGTGTGTGTGTGTGTGTGTATCAATGGCTTGATCATTTCCCATAACCCTGAATGTTGTGATCTGTGAGATGTACGTCCAAGAGTCTTTTAAAAGTATATAAAAATCTATATTGAGTCCTGCGAGCTACCCCCCTATCCTAGATTTTTATATATTGCTGCAAACACCTCACTCCTCTAAAAGTGCCCAGTGCCAAATAGTTATATAAATAGTGTTGCGCAAAATAAAAATCACTTTTAAAAGTAGCCATACTCCCTGCAGCTACCACCAATTGTTGAAGAGAATTCCACATTCTCACCACCCTTACAGTGAAGAACCCCTTACGCAGCTTAAGGTTAAATCGCCTCTCCTCCAATCTCATTGTATGGCCACATGTCCTCTTGCACTCCTTGATACTAAATATTTTTCCTATGCTGAGATCACCATTGAGATATTTGTAAATCGCTATCATGTCCCCTCTCGGGCGTCTCCTCTCCAAGGAGAATAAATGAAGCACTTGTAATTGCTCCTCGCAATTAAGGTTTTCCAATCCCCTAATTAGTTTTGTTGCCCTTCTTTGGACTCTCTCCAGTTCCAGCATGTCCCTTCTGAGGATTGGCGACCAGAACTGGACAGAATACTCCAGGTGTGGCTGGACCAGGGTTTTATAAAGTGGTAGGATTATAGTTTTATCTCTGGAATACATCCCTTCCTTATGCATGCTAATATTCTGCCGGCTTTGACAGCTGCAGCTTGACATTTGAATGCTATTGCTTAGTCTATCTTCTACTAGAACCCCCAAATCCTTCTCCATTCTGGATTCCCTCAGAGGTTCCCCCCAGAGCATAATTTGTGTTTATGTTTTTTGCCCCAAGTGTAATACCTTACATTTCTGTACATTAAACCTCATTTGCCATGTAGTTGCCCACTCTGTTATTTTGTTCAGGTCATTCTGTAAGATTTCTATATCTTGATGTGAAGTTATTGCCCTGCATATTTTGCGTCATCCGCGAAAACTGATATTGAGCTACTGATCCCGTCCTCTATGTTATTGATGAATAAATTGGACAAAATCGGTCCCAGGACTGAGCCTTGGGGGACCCCACTTACCACTCCAGACCAGTCTGAGTAGGCATTTTTTATCACCACCCTTTGGACACGCCCTTGTAACCAGTTTTCTATCCAAGAACAAACCTTGTGGTTGATGCCTGCAGACCTTAGTTTATAGATTAAGTGTTTGTGAGGAACTGTGTCGAATGCCTTAGCCAAATCCAGATACACCACATCCACAGGTCTCCACCTATCTAGCTCACAGCTCACCTCCTCGTAAAATGTTAACAGATTGGTTTGGCAAGAACGACCTTTTGTGAACCCATGCTAAATACTGCTGATGATACTGTTGACCTTAGCAAATTCTTGGATATAGTCCCTTATCATCCCTTGCAATAATTTACATACAAGACAATTGATGTCAGGCTGGCAGGCCTATAGTTTCCCGGAATATCCCTCCTCCCTTTTTTGAATATTGGTATCACATTAGCTTTCCTCCAGTCACCTGGTACAGTTCCTGTTAATATACTGTCTGCGAAGATAAGGAACAACAGTCTAGATTTAACCCTACTGAGTTCCTTGAGTACTCTCAGGTGCAAGCCATCCGGTCTTGGTGATTTATTAGTGTTAATATTATCAAGTCTTTTCTTGATATTACCCTCTGTTAGCCACTGTGGCAAGTCTTGTGATGTTGTGCTAACCAGACAGTTCTGGTCTGTATACCCCTCCTTTTCCTGTGTAAAAACCAAGGAGAAGAAAGTATTTAGCACAGTTGCCTTCTCTGTGTCCTCTGTAACCATCCTCCCATCATTGTTAATTGTGTGTGCAACGTGTTCTGACCTCGCTTTTTTGCTATTAAAGAATGTTTTAGGGTTTTTTTTTACTCTCCTCTGCTATGTGTCTCTTAAAGTCATTTTTACCCATCCTAAATACATTTTTAAATTTCTTGTTAGATTCCTTGTATTGGTTATATTTCTTAAAGGCCATTTTTTTCGCTCTAATAAGCATTTTTACATTACGGTTTAGCCACCCTGGTTGCACCTTGTCTCTTCTAAATTTATTTCCCGTTGGAATGTACTGTGCGATACTTTTGTTTAATATGTTCCTAAAGCATTTCCATTTTTCCTCCGTGTTCAATGATGTTAGGGTAAGGCCCCTGTCTATGTTCTCTATTATTGAGCACAATTTAGGAAAGTTTGCCTTTCTGAAGTTTAGAGTCCTTATGTTCCCCTCGTGTCTTATTGTCCTATGATTTACTATAAATGTGATCATCCTGTGATCACTAGAGCCCAAGTTGTCCCATACTTCTACATTTGAGATTAGACCTGAATCGTTCGTACTTAATAGATCTAGCAATGCTTATTTTCTAGTGGGAGAATCTACCATCTATGACATGTAGCTTTTCCTGTAAGACATTCATGAAATGCCTGGCCTTTACTAAGTGAGCTGTCCCTTCTTCCAAGTCAATATCGGTATAATTGAAGTCCCCATTACTATGACTCGTCCCTGCTTAGCCGCTGTTCCCAACTGTGAAAGAAGTTCCAGCTCTACCTCCTCGCTTTGGTTGGGCGGCCTATAACATACCCCCACTACTACTTTCCCTATTACTTCTTCCTTATGGAGTTCTACCCACACGGATTCCACCTCCACCCTTGTCCCTTCCATAATGTTACTCCTCTCTACCACCCTTATGTTATTTTTGATATAGAGACATACCCCTCCCACTCTTTTGCCTTCCCTGTCCTTCCTATACACAAAATACCCTTCAATATTTGCCAGTCAGTCGTGTGATGGGTCAAACCAGATGATGGGGGATCTAGGTGGACCCTCTGTACTGCTCTCTCCTTTACAATAAAGTCTCCTCTTACCCGGTGAGGTGAGGGGCGGCTGATTCTCCATCATGACATCCTTGTAGAGATCCTTGTGTCCTTCTAAATACTCCCACTCCTCCATGGAGAAATAGACAGTGACATCCTGACACCTTATAGGAACCTGACACACACAATGATACAGTCACCATCCAGACACATCTCTTGTCTGTTACTGGATAATGTCCCAGAATTCCCAGCACTGCTCACCTCTCCTGTCAGCAGCTCCATCATCTTCTTGGTGACTTCTAGAACCTTCTGTGTGTTGTGTCTTGTAGGGATCATGGATGTTGGTGGGGGGGTGGTGAGGGGATTCTGGATTCTCGAGGATCTTGTGGTCATATTATGAGATCTCCTTGTGTCATTTTCAGTAGATTTCTTCATTAGTACTGTGCAGTTCTATGTTATACAAAGATAAATATCACTCTCCCACAGGGACGTCCTAATAGCATCATGGGCCTCTGGGCAAAGCAATGCGCTGGGGCCCCTACCAACCTGCCCAAATTTACGCTCCTACTCTCAAAAATTAAAGTGTAAATAGTTGATAGCAGGGATTCCCAAACTACGGCCCTCCAGTTGTTCAGGAACTACAATTCCCATCATGCCTAGTCATGTATGTGAATATCAGAGTTTTACAATGCCTCATGGGATGTGTAGTTCCGCAACAGCTGCAGGGCCGTAGTTTGAGAATCCTTGGTTGATAGTATTAAACATATATTTATTAGTAAGGCGCTGTTATAAATATATATATATATATATATATATATATATATATATATATATATATATATATATATATATGTGATATCTTACTATGTGTCCCCCGCTGAAGTGTCTATGTGAATAGCAATGCCTCATGGGATGTGTAGTTCCGCAACAGCTGCAGGGCTGTAGTTTGGGAATCCCTGGTTGATAGAATTAAAGAATTAAACATATATTTATTAGTAAGGCGCTGTTTTTATATATCTAAATATTTATTACATGTCTATGTGAATAGCAATGCAAAAAAATAATATAACCTACACAGCAACAACCTAACGAAATGTGCTGAAATATGGAAAATCACAAATACATTATCCAAGAAAAACAAGGGATATCAAGCATAGGAGTCCAATACTTGTGGCCTCAGTGATGAGGTCACTAAAAAAACAAAAAAAACAAAGTGTGTATATATATATATATGTGAAATACCCCTATAGGCAAAATGCATAGAGATCGGGTTTCTGCCTACAGACTGTGGATGACCATTTGACGTAATTTCCGGGAGTCGTGGAACGTACGCGAGAAGGGGGACTGCTGTTAGTCACGAGGGAGAGTGAGTTCTCAATCCACCAAGTCTTGACTGCCTAAGGGCATTGTGCAGGTTTATCAAGCCGGTGCCGGTCGGGGTACATTTAAATGTAAGTACAACTACTGCAGAGTTGCTTTAAAAGAAATTTGTTTTAGATTTTAATAAATGGTGTTGCACGATGACCTTGTCATTTGTTTATTATACCAATTGCCAGTGATTGTCTGAGGCAGGGATCCTCAAACTACGGCCCTCCAGCTGTTGCGGAACTACACATCCCATGAGGCATTGTAAAACTCTGACACTCCCAGACATGACTAGGCATGATGGGGATTTTAGTTAATGAACAAGTGGAGGGCCATAGTTTGAAGACCCCTTGTCTGAGGGGAGGATGCTCCTTCATGTGGATTGCCATTAATTAAGAAAGAGCTTTAAAATTCTACATAAAGTTGTATTTTGTTAGTGACCTCATCACCGAGGCCACAAGTATTGGGCTACTATTCTTGATATCCCTTGTTTTTCTTGGATAATGTATTTGTGATTTTCCATATTTCAGCACATTTTATTAGTTTGTTATGCATAGGTTATAATATTTTTTTGCATTGCTATATTGACGTGGACATTTTAGCGGGGGAGCACATAGTAAGATATTGCATTATATATAACAGCACCTTACTTTGGATAACACTTAAAGGGGCCACAGTTATTGATAGGTTTGACTTTACACAAGGGTTGGCGCCTTTTGAGGTATAAGCTGTGTTCCACACCCCCCCCCATGTCTGCATCCACCCAGTACCCCAAACAAATTGTCCGGAACATAGCGTTACTCACCCTGCCTGCCTCTCTCGTAGAACATACCCGCCGCTGGGGAGAAGCCTGGACTGGCCCCTCTCCTGGTAGTCCTTTACTGGGAACAGTACAGGGCGGTAGAAGGGCACGGTACAGGGCAGTAGAAGGGCACAGTACAGGGGAGTAAAAGGGCACAGTACAGGGGATTAGAGGGGCACAGTACAGGGGAGTAGATTGGCACAGTACAGGGGAGTAGAAGGGCACGGTACAGGGGAGTAGAAGGGCACGGTACAGGGAAGTAGAAGGGCACGGTACAGGGAAGTAGAGGGGTACAGTACAGGGGAGTAGAGGGGTACAGTACAAGGGAGTAGAGGAGCATGGTACAGGGTAGTAGAGGGGCATGGGGGATTAGAGGGGCACAGTAAAGGGGAGTAGAGGGGCACAGTAAAGGGCAGTAGAGGGGCACAGTGCAGGAGAGTAGAGGGGCACGGTACAGGGGAGTAGAGGGGCACTTTACAGTAGGCATGAGGGCACAGCATAGGGGGCAGAGGGCACAGTGCAAGAGATCACAGTACAGGGGAGCAGGAGGAGACAATACAGGGGGGCAGGAGGGCATGGTACAGGGGGAGCAACAGGAAATGGTACAGGAGGACACAGTACAGGGGAGTAGAAGAAGGGCACAGTACAGTGGGGCAGGAGGACACCTTACAGGGGGGCAGGAGGGCACAGTACAGGGGTGAAAGAGGATACAGTACAGGGGTGGAGGAGGGCACAATACAGGGGGACAGGAGTGCAGAGTACAGGGAGACAGGAGTGCAGAGTACAGGGAGACAGGAGTGCAGAGTACAAGGGGGGGGCAGAAGGACACAGTATGGGAGGCCAGGAAGGCACAGTAATGGGGGGGAGGAGGGAACAGTACAGGGGGCAGGAGGACATAGTATGGGGGGCAGGAAAGCACAGTATAGGAGGGCAGGAGTGCACAATACAGGTGGCGGTGGGAGGGCACAGTACAGAGGAGGGTGGAAAAGCACACTACAGAGGGGTCAGGGGGGGCTGAGCATATGGTGCAGTAATGTATAATACAGATATTGTCCCCTTAAGTAGAGTAGAGCAGGGAAGCTGCTGTCACAGATCTTACCTGTTCTGGCAGCCTGTCACTGGGCTAAATATACAATTATGGGAAAAGTGTTCTGCATAGGGCGCAGACAAAAGTTGGTTATATGGAGGGTGAATGATGCACAAGGTAACACATAAATGATGTGATAATAGGTCAATTTATTACAATAATATTGTGTGGAATGCACACTGTGCAGTACAAGTCACGATGTTTCAACGATAGACAGAAAACGAGACGGACAACATGTAACAAAAATACAAAAACCGGCCGGTACAAAAAAATGACTTATCAGGGTGAAAAATAGGGGATGTGGAAAGTTCACATGGAGTGTCTCGATATTGAGCTTGTTCCTCTCACATAATTGTGTATGGCCTGATAAGTTCCTTGTGGAAGCTCGGGTGCGACGGGGGGAGCGATATCACTCAATGTATGGTGCAGAGGGGCTGATCCAGTACGACAGGGGTTAATTGGAGAGGAGTTCGATCCGGATGGAGGATCTGCTGGAGGGATAGTTAATCCTTTTGCATATTCCTCTGCATTGCCTACCAGGGCTGGGCTGTATAGCAGTTGAGTGTCCTGGTATATGGGGAATGCCTAGAGGGTGTATGCATGCATCGCGGCGACATTGAGTGGCTGGTGTGTATGCAATTGCACTGGTATGATGCCAGGGTTTCTGGGGGACTTTGTAAGGTACAATGGTCCTGCTAACAGTATAGCTTATACTCAGTGTATGTACCTGTAAGTTCTGGCGGTGTCTTCGCCCCGCAAAAAGTACCTGTCCTGTCGGATGTCCTGTGCTTTTCTGCTTGCTGAGCTGCTGCTGTCGGCCGCTCTCCTTCCCTATCTTACGGTCGGTGTCCTGTCTCAGTCTGTGAAAACCGTGCGCTCCTTTCCCTCTTATCCGCCATCCACTACAGGAGTGTAGTGTGTGTACGGCCGGGCTGATAACGTCAACTAGTTTTGCTGGGCATGGCGTAGCTTCATCTGGACGTTCATGAGGTCGGCAGCTGGTCCCTTAGAAGTAGTCTTCACAGCTTCACGAACTCAAGTAATCACGTGGGTGGGGAAGTTTCTGCAGTGGTTTTTTTTCAATAAATGCTTGGGGCATGTCTGGATGATTTAGCAGGTAGGGGCAGTGGTGTATTTTGGTTTTGTGCTGCCCTAAACAAGACTAAAATTGGGCGCCCCCCCCCCCCTTCCGACTCCTTTGTAAATTTGCCCCACTCGTTCCTTTTTAACGGATGTGACTCCCTCCAAAATTGAAGGACTCCAAGTCCCAGCATGAACCCCTGAGATCTAACTAGAGGGGGGAGTAAGAGAAGGTGGGATAGAGAGAGGGGGGATGGGTGAAGGGGGAGAGAGAGAGAGGAGGGATGAGAGAGATAGAGGGGGGTGAGGGAGGGAGGGAGGGAGGGAGAAAGAGGGGGATGAGAGAGAGAGAAAGAGAGGGGGTGAGGAGGGGATGAGAGAGGGGGGTGTGAGAGAGAGAGGGGGTGTGAGAGAGGTGAGAGAAAGGAGGGTTGAGAGAGAAAGGAGGGGTGAGAGAGAAAGGAGGGGTGAGAGAGGAGGGGGGTGAGAGAGAGAGAGAGAGGTGGGAGAGGCAGCTCTAGCAACCAGTGGCCAAAAGTGTCTCAGGTGGAGGGGGGCAGCTTTTTTGCTGTCCCCTTGCAAATTGCCGCCCTAGGCCTGGGCCTTGTTGGCCTAGGCCAAAATACAGCACTGGGTAGGGGTAAAAGCATTCTTTGCATTTAAAAACGACATTAGATGGATTCCTCATGTAGCAGCAACAAGATGATACGGGAGAGAACCTTAAAGTGGTAGGGGGTCATTATCATGGAAAAGAAGAGAGGTGCTGAGAAACATGTGGGTCAGCATAGGATGATAAAAAGAAGGGATGTGAAAATACAACATGAAAAACATGACAGCAAGACAACATTTTCAATTGTTGTCTTATGTCATGGTTTTCATGTTGTATTTTCACATCCCTTCTTTTTATCATCCTATGCTGACCCACATGTTTCTCAGCACCTCTTTTTTTCCATGATAAAGACCCCCTACCACTTTAAGGTTGTCTCCCGTATCATCTTGTTTCTGCTACATGAGGAATCCATCTAATGTCCTTTTTAAATGCAAAGAATGCTTTTACCCCTACCTGCTAAATCATCCAGACATGCCCCAAGCATTTATTGAAAAAAAAAAAAAAACACTGCAGATCGAACTCCTCTCCAATTAACCCCTGTCTTACCGGATCAGCCCCTCTGCACCATACATTGAGTGATATCGCTCCCCCCGTCGCACCCGAGCTTCCACAAGGAACTTATCAGGCCATACACAATTATGTGAGAGGAACAAGCTCAATATCGAGACACTCCATGTGAACTTCCCACATCCCCTATTTTTCACCCTGATAAGTCATTTTTTTGTACCGGCCGGTTTTTGTATTTTTGTTACACGTTGTCCGTCTCGTTTTCTGTCTATCGTTGAAACATCGTGACTTGTACTGCACAGTGTGCATTCCACACAATATTATTATAATAAATTGACCTATTATCACATCATTTATGTGTTACCTTGTGCATCATTCACCCTCCATATAACCAACTTTTTTCTGCGACCTATGCAGAACACTTTTCCCATGTATGCTATTTTGGTTTAGACGGTGAATACAATACTTACTGAATACACTTAGGTGTATACACAGACGCAGGTACTTTATCCTAGGTCCGCACCAACCCCAACAACCACAATTCTTGACAGATAAATATACAATTAGAATATTATCTTTCCCCTATACACCCCTGTACCTCCCTCCCACAGTTCCAGCGGTTGTAGGGGTTAAGAAAGAACTCCCGAGGTGGAGCATCTTATCACTGCTGCTTGTGTGGGTGGGATGTGTACTGCTCCGATCTCAAAGGATGAATAGGAGAAGAGGGCTGGTGGGGATCAGAGCAGTACACATCCCGCCCACACAAGCAGCGGCAGTAGTAAGATACTCCACCTCGGGGGTTCTTCCTGACTCCTGGAAAGCAGTGGAGGGGTGTTTGTAGATTTAGCCTTCTGATTGTAGATTTAGCCCAGTGATAGGCTGCTGCTGAACCCACAGACCAGAATCCGGGATGCTGCCAGGGACATGGCTGTCCCAGGATAGCTTAGTAAAAAGGTGGACTGACTGTCCCAAAAAATTAGTATAATGCAATGCAAGATTATCAAGGGGCCCCTGGGCAGTGCCCTGCTCTTCCATAATTCCTCACCTTTGTGGTCAGATCTTTCAATATAGTCAGATTTATAGCTCCCTCTAGAAGTCATATAATAGTCATTAATGTTTTACTAATAAGGCTCACTGACCCACCAGTAAATGTTACCCCTGGATTCAGTCAGTACGGCATGCTGGTAATCATGGGATTCACTGATTGGACTAAAGCTGCAATTGTTCTCCCCTATAACCAATGCTGCCATCTTGTGCTGTAACCAAATATCATAGGCTACATACCAGTGACATAACTAGAACCTACAGGGCCCCAGTGCAAGAAACCATGAAGGGCCCCCTGACTTTCCCCTTTCATCCGAGCCCCAGGCTTCCAGTCCTGGGAGAGCATCCATGGACATCCTCCCAGAACCCTGCCTCCTGCTTGCCCCCTGGGGAACACTTCCAGCACGCTCTGTGATTGCTGTATCCTTTGAACATAGCTGATCACAGATCACGGTAAAGGGCGAATCACAGCGGTACTTTACCATATGATCAGCTGATCACATTTAAACAAACTTGCTAGTTATTAGCAGTCTTTTGCTCCCACACTGTGCCTGTATGAGGAAAGGAGACCCTCTAACCATAGACATGTGCAATTTGTTTCAGCTTGAATGTAAATTTGGATACATTTTTGGTTATTCAGAGATTCGGATGTATCCAAATCTCTGAATTAAACAGTTACGAATTTCATTGAAATTTGTTTAATTTTTTTTCGGTTATTCGTTTTCTAACGAATTCCAAATTTTTGGAACGATTCTAATTCTGATCGGTCTAAAAACGATTGACCAATTCAAATTCTGTGTGAATAACTGGTTGTTAAGGAGCGCGGCCAGGAAACCCGATGACTCATCAGCTGTCAGCGGGCTTCCCCACTGAGAGCTGAAATGTAAACAAAAGAATGCCTGCAATAGAAAATTTAAACAAACTGGCATGGGGTCCCCCCAAGATCCACACCAGACAATTATCAAAGCATTAGGCCCGGCAGGCCAGGAAAGGAGGGGGAGGGAGCAAGCGCCCCCCCTCCTGAACCATACCAGGCCACATGCCCTCAACATGTGGGGGGTGCTTTGGGGCAAGAGATGGGGATAAGGACCTCTTTCCCACAACCCTGGGCAGTGGTTGTGGGGTCTTTAACCACTTAAGCCCCGGAAGATTTTACCCCCTTCCTGACCAGGGGGTATTTTGCGATTCGGCACTGCGTGACTTTAACGGACAATTGCGCGGTCGTGTGACACTGTACCTAAACGAATTTGGCGTCCTTTTTTCCCACAAACAGAGCTTTCTTTTGGTGGTATTTGATCACTTGTGCAATTTTTTGATCACGCGCTATAAACAAAAAAAAGAGCGTAAATTTTTCAAAAATAGCAATATTTTTCATATTTTTTTATATGAAATTCCCCCCCAAAAAAAATGTAAAAATCAAAATTTTTTTACATTTTCGGCTCTGCGTGACTTTTTTTACGATTCGGCACTGCGTGACTTTAACGGACAATTGCGCGGTCGTGTGACACTGTACCTAAACTAATTTGGCGTCCTTTTTTCCCACAAACAGAGCTTTCTTTTGGTGGTATTTGATCACTTGTGCAATTTTTTGATCACGCGCTATAAACAAAAAAAGAGCGTAAATTTTTCAAAAATAGCAATATTTTTCACATTTTTTTATATGAAATTCCCCCCCAAAAAAAATGTAAAAATCAAAATTTTTTTACATTTTCGGCCAATTTGTTTTATGCTACCTATGTTTGGTAAAAAAAAATCGCAAAAAGCGTATTTTGATTGGTTTGCGCAAAAGTTATCGCGTTTACTAACAAAGGGAAAGATTTTTGTCATTTTTGTTGTTTTTTTTTTTTAACGCGTAATGGCGGCGATCTGCGATTTTTTTTTTTTGCAGTACTGCGACATTGCGGCAGACAGATCGGACCCTTGACTGACATTTTTGCCACTTTTGGGGTTACCAGTGACATTTCTACAGTAATCAGTGCTATACATACGCACTGTTACTGTAAAAATACACTGGCAGTGAAGGGGTTAACTTTTTTTGAAAGGGCAGGGCTATGTGTGTCCCTAGGGGCGTGCTTTCTACTGTGATTGGCTGTGGCTTCAGATGTATGAAGAGTAATCAACGGTTCGAAATAGTAGAACCGTATGATCATCCTTCATACACAGGGGAGAATGACAGGCAGCTTGTTTACACAAGCCGCCTGACTTTCTCCCTCTCCCCTCTCGGGTCCGCCGGTCACACGCGCGGGGGGGTCCGTGACCACGCGGAAGCGCGCCTCTGGCGGTGCGCACTCGCTCCCTAGACCCTCACAAGCTAGTGACGTAGCCCTACGTCACTTTGCCTGTGAGGGGCTGACCGCCGACGTAGATAGTCGTGCGGCGGTCGGCAAGTGGTTAACAAGGGGGCCCCCAGATCCCGAACCCCCCATGTGAATGAGTATGGGGTACATAGTAACCCTACCCATTCACCAAAAAAGTGTAAAAGGTGAATAAAGACACAACACAAGTTTTTGACAATTCCTTTATTAAAGATAAAAATAAATAAATAAATGTCCCTGATGTAGATCCAGCATCAATCCGCTGCTTTGCCAGACTGGAGGTTTTTTTTTTTTTTTTTCAGGTCCGGCGGGTGTCTTGATTGACGACAGATATACATCGGGAGACACTATTTTTTTATTTTTTGTAAAGTATCTGTCAACAATTTGTGTTTATTCACTTTTTACATTTTTTGATTAATGGGTAGGAATACTATGTACCCAATACTCATTCACATAAGGGTGGGGGGGCTAGGATATCTGAACCCTTGCAGCTGAATGAATAAATTCAGCTTCTTAGCTTCACACTTTCCATGGTGCACACAGGAGGAGAGGGGCGGGAGGAGAAGGAGCAAATCGACTCTCTCCTCTTCCATCCATGTGAGTAAAAGGGGAACTGTTAGTGCAGGCTCTGGGCTGTATGAGAGATGCTCTCAGTTCAGAGCCCTGCAGCCAGCAACACCGCTGGGGCCCCTCGACCCTGGTAATTCCACCACTGGTAAATACAATTTATGTATTCATATTACTTGTGTGGATGTCATTATTGGATGTCATTATTGATTAGCAGAACATCAGTATTCCTAAAGTCACTCTGAATATCTCCCAGAGTACAGCGGACTCAGATTTAACCCCTTCATTACACTCACCTCTCCAGTCAGCAGGCTGAGGATCTCCAGGGTGAGGTTCAATATCGTCTCATTCCAGGGAAATTCCTTCCTTACATTCTTCACAAAACTCAAATTCTCCTGATTGTCCATCATGACGTCCTTGTAGAGATCCTTGTGTCTTTCTAAATACTCCCACTCCTCCATGGAGAAATAGACAGTGACATCCTGACACCTTATAGGAACCTGACACACACAATGATACAGTCACCATCCAGACACATCCCTTGTCTGTTACTGGATAATCTCCCAGAATTCCCAGCACCGCTCACCTCTCCTGTCAGCAGCTCCATCATCTTCTTGGTGACTTCTAGAATCTTCTGCATGTTGTGTCTCTCAGGTTTTAGGGAGTCACATGGAGGCACTGTGATGGTCATATGATCACCTGACTTCAGAAGAGGAAATCTCTGTATTGAGGAACCAATAGAAATATAATGTTAGAATCCCAGAATCCTCCTCACCTCTCCGGTCAGGTCTGTGTTTCGTTTTATTAATAGAGATAAAAGTGATGTCATGTGACCTCCTAGGATCCTCCTCACCTCTCGGGTCAGGTCTGTGTTTTATTAATAGAGATAAGAGTGATGTCATGTGACCTCCCAGAATCCTCCTCATCTCTCCGGTCAGGTCTGTGTTTTATTAATAGAGATGAGAGTGATGTCATGTGACCTCCCAGAATCCTCCTCACCTCTCCAGTCAGGTCTGGGTTTTATTAATAGAGATAAGAGTGAGGTCATGTGACCTCCCAGAATCCTCCTCACCTCTCCGGTCAGCAGGTAGATGATCTCCACGGTGATGTTTAGTATCTTCTCAGTCATGTGACTCTGATCCTCCATCCTCATTGGTGCCGTCAATTGATCTATAAAGGTCTCCTTGAAGACAGATAACTTTGGGAAATGAAAGTAAGTATTATTTTGATGGTGTTGGTCTCACAATAATAGGATGTGGATGTTAAGGGGGAGTAGGAGGGCTTCTGTACATTAAGGAACTACTGCCCCCATGGGAACATTTTTAATTTGGACTGTTTTATACATTTTTTGAGGTCCTAAGACCCTCTTGGTCTGCCGGATCAGAAATTCCCTTTACTCTGTTGGGTCTGTTTGGTTTCTGAACTGATTTGATTAGTTTTAGATCTGCAGACAAGGAATGATAAATTAGATCCTTCCTGTGACTTGTTTGCTCTGAGGCAGTGATGTGTCAATGTCAGTTCATTATGATGTCCAGAAAGGGGAACTTGCTGACTTTTGGCAGGAGTTGCCGGCTAATCCGGATAATTACCAGAACTCCGGCTGCAAGACTCCAATCTTCGGCAGCCTGCTTACTAACAGGAGTTGTGTCACCGTCACTCTCTGCAGTAAGAGAAGGGATTGGATTAGATAGCAGGGGTGCTGGTGGAGTAGAGAGCTGTGGGGGGGGGGGGGGGGTTATTCTCTTCCCTCCAATGGCAGCCCAGTGTGTGTAGGAGGTGGACAGCTGGGGAATGGGTTTGTTTTATGGTTGGCAGGTATTCTGTAGTATCCAGGAAGAGGAGAGACATGACAGGAGGTTACTGGGTGTAGAAAAATAAGATCTTATTACCTCCTCTACTGCCACTTCCAGTAATGTCTTCTCACTACGTACTACATGGAACGTCTGTCTTTATTCCAGATCACTTCCTGTCTGTTCCTGACATCACTTCCTGTCTGTATTCCATAGAGAATTCCTGTCTGGGTAGAAGTGAGATCACCATCTTGTATAGTTCAGAGGAAATGCAGCCCCAATAAATGTCTCATAATAACCATTCCTGTTTAATATCTATTTTATAAGGCTAAGTTCAAAACAGAGGTATACCTAAGAAAACAGATTACTCTCGAAATTGATCTTTTTGGATAAGAAAATGCAAAAATATATCATAAAGCATTAAAATAAATGTTAATCCACTCATAATGAAGATGTTAAACATAAATTACAAGGATTTTTTTTTTCACATGGGAATGTAATGATTCGCGAACCTCAATCAGGCTCAAATTAGATTTCCACTGCTGGGTCTAATTTGGTACTTGTAGTGCATGCACGAGGAGATCACACTGACACACGTTGTTCAGGTAAATTATACTTCCTGTTTATTTCTAATGAACAGCGAGTTAAATAGTTAGTAGGCGGTGTCATATGTTAGTACGAATAATTAAGTATATGCGCTCCTAGGTCGCAGGGTGTCTAGGCGCACCAAAGAAAAGGTAACTAAAGGGTGACACATCCTAATTTGCAAAATGATGAAAATAGGGGAAGAAGAGATTGGACTTTATAGGCACCAATATTAAAATAGTATATTCTTTATTGGAAAATTTACAAAAACACATAAATAACAAACCACAAAAAAGGGACATATAAAAAGGACAACATGTCATACACGTCAATAATTACAATAAGGCGGCAGACCCTCCAAACAGTAGTGCAAATCACATAGCCTTATCAGGTATTGATTATTTGTACAGTAATCACAGGTGATACAAAGATGACCTGTGTTCATGAGGCGGCCCTGGAGAAGGGATAGCCGTCTCCAAGGGGTCGTCTGTACATAGTAGATGCAGATGTTAGGTTGAATCCCAGCTGCTCTACATGTTTCGCTTAACCTATTAAGCTTCTTCTGGAGCATATGGTAAAGGCAAACATCTACATAAGGACAAAGCAATGACAATGAGTATTCTTATGTATAGACACAACGTTTACATTTTTAAAAAAACAAAACGAGTTGTTATACAGTCGTGACTGAGTAGGTCTAATAATCAGTCAACACATGATTACATTTGAGGCTACATGCCATATCCTTGTCACAGCAAAGGACCAAGAGAAAATGGAGAAAGAAAGTAAGAATAAAAGGGCAGGGTGGAAAGAAGAGAAGAGAGAGAGGAAAGGGGAGAGGGGAAAGAGGTATAGAAGTGAACTGGAAAGGGAGAAAGAAAAAGAAATGAAAAAAAGAAGAAAAAAGAAAAAAAAAAAGAGGTGGGAAAAAGAAAAGAAGGGGGAGAGAAAGGAGCCTGAATGCTTAGGAGTGCTAGCCAGGCCCGGAGACAAAGAGCCAAACGTAGGGACCAAGGCTTGATATTATGGTAGACTGGGGTATATCTAAAAGGATGAGCAGAACTGCAAACATATACTAAACAGAATACATACCTGAGAAAAATATTACAGGTGAAAGAACTTTATGATGAATCGGGCCATAAAGGCTAGAAAGAGTAATAACGAGGGGGATCGGTGCGCTGTAGTTGGAGCAAGGAGCCTGGTAGGATTGCCAAACCTATCATAGGACATAGAACTTCAAATAGCCTGAAATAAATGATGTAATAAATATGATGAACAATAGCTGAGAATGGGTGAAATTGGAAGGGAGACTAGGGTGAGGATAGTTGTCCAAAACCTCACCTCCGTGCAACTAGATAGATACAGTTATAGAAGACCCCAAGTTAATACAAAGATTAGTATCACATATATTGCCTGTTGGGAGTAGTGATGGTAAATAAAAAGAGAAATTCCGAGAAAGTATGGCAACATGCATCAACAAGATATAGATGAAGATTAAGGTGCCTAGGGTGAAGGTAGGCATCCCCACTATGGTGGGTAGCCACAAGACACCAAGCTGTGATAAAACAGAAAGTAGCAACGTGAAGGGTTAATGGGGCCAGTTGAGGCAGTACTCACATAGGCACAGAGCAAGGTAGTGGCTTGTTATCATGGAAGTTGTGGTCCCATGAGGAGGTGATGTGTGGCGGCCGAATGGGGAAAAAAGCCCCGGCCCACAGACCCAAAACACGGACCAGTGAGGTAAGTAACCTCACGTGCCTATAGACCTGTGAAAATTGAGGGTAGTAAGTACAATAAACCACCATGTATGGAGATAGATAGCCCAAGAGAAGCATGTAAACTTACCAAGGTGTATTCAGGCTGTGAATGCTGCCACTACAGCGACCGTGTGTTTCCCCCCCGGATGGGGATACCGCCATGTTTTAGAGCGAATAGCACGCTCTATTTAAGGACAGTGGTCCCGGGTGATGAGTCAAACGTGTGACGTCATCAACCCCGGCCAGTATTTCCCGCGCATGCGCGGGCCACAGGCGTCACCATGGTGACCCAGCAACAGACTGGCCGCGTCATGACACGGGGAGGGAGCCCTTGTGAGTCAGCTGACCCACAGCGCTTCCTCCTATCCACGCCAGCGGGAACGCCGATTGGCAGTCAACCGTTGGGCGTGGTTACCCGGCCGTACGTCGGCTCCGAGCAGTCAGCGGGGATGGTGTGCACGCCCCCATATGCACGGCGCCTTCCTATAGGGAAATAGAGGAAAGGATGCTGAGGTAGGACAAACTAATAAAAAGAAATATCAACTAGTAGGGAAGCGGGGGAAAGGGAGACAGAGATAAACCCCCGACAGAGAAAAAAGAATAAAGAGAAAACAACAATGTATATGGCAAGTGCGCCGTTGGCATGACCTGAAAAAACGGGGCACTTGGAAACGTCAGTGAATCCTAACGAATTACATCTAGGGTACATGTCATAAATAATAAATCGAATGCCAACCTGACCATATATTGGACACTAGTGTCACAAACCCATGGGCATGGTGCAGTCGATCCGTACAAACATTTATAGTAGCCACAACAGGGTACATAATATTGGATATTTACACTGGATGTATCAAACAGTGATGTCTTAAATTTTGAACCAGTTAAACAGAAATGAAGAGGGACTGGGAGGGGTGGGGAGGGAGGGGGAGGAGGGGGGGGAGGGGGAGGGAAAGGGGAAGGGGGGGGGGAAAGGAAAAGGAGAAGGGGGAAAAAAAAAAAAAAGGGGGAGGAAAAATTATATAAAAGGATAAATACAGCTGCCAATCATACAGGGATTGACAGCGTTATTGATCCTTCACAGAAAACATTTATAGGAGTGCGCCTCGTTAAGCCCTGGGCGGACATTGGCATTCAGACGCTCAATCCAGAGGGATTCCCTCTGGAGGATACGCTGATTCCAATCGCCGCCCCTGGGGTCGCGAGGTATGACCTCCAAAACAATAAAGTTGACATTCATGGTATTAAACCGATGGTACAAGTCCAGATGCCTGCTTACCGGGGTGATCATCTTGCCACCTGATGAGTAATAAATGTGGTCATTTATCCGTCGTCGAAATTGACGAAAGGTCTTCCCCACATAAAACATATTACATTTGCAGGACATGAGGTAGACCACCCCCTCAGTGCCACAGTCGGCTCTGAAAGTCGGAACAAAAGTCTCGCCATTAGGCAGGATAAATCTGTTACCCTCGGCCACCCAAGGGCACATATCGCAATGGCGGCATTTGTAAATGCCTCGTGGCCCAGAGACTGTGGTCTTCTTATGGCTGTAGAAACTACGGGTTAGGCGGTCTCGCAAGGAGGTTGTCCGCCTATAGGTGATCTGAGGCACTGCATTCACATGTTTGCCCACTATGGGGTCTTCATGCAGAAGATGCCAATGTCTAGTAAGGATATTACGTAATGTGCCCTGATGACTAGAAAATTTTGTAATAAACTTAACTGGATGGTTTGAAGTAGTGGATTTGGTACCATAAAGAAGGGAGTGTCTGTCTTTTGACAGAGCCGAGTTGTAGGCCTTGCGAAGGGTGCTCTTGCTGTAACCTCTCTTCAACAGACGCATCCGCAAAAAAACAGACTGTCTCTTATAGTCTGTAAGTGATGTACAGTTCCGCCGTAATCTGATATACTGGGCATAAGGAATACTGCGAATCAGTGCTGGCGGGTGTGCACTGGTAGCATGCAGGATAGTGTTTCCTGCCGAGGTTTTACGGAAGAGGTCCGTGGTGACATGGCCATTCAAGTCTTTCCTCACCGTCAAGTCCAAGAAATTTACTTCATGTTCGTCTACAGAGAACGTAAATTGTAGGTTGAAATGGTTGATGTTTAGGTGTTGGACAAAGTCCGTCAAGAGCTGACGAGGGCCCGTCCACACCACAAATACGTCGTCAATATATCTCAACCAAATCTCAACATATTGGATATATTGAGATAAAGTTTCATCGGAAAAAATGTGGTGTTCCCACCCCCCCAGGTACAGATTGGCGTAGGCAGGGGCACAACAGGTGCCCATTGCCACGCCCTGTACCTGGAGGTAGTGGGAACCATTGAAAGAAAACCAATTGTTGGTAAGAATAAAAGATAACAATTTGAGGAGGAAGTCATTGAGCGGCCATGTCCGGTCATCTTTTTGCTGAAGGAAGGTTTTAACCATCCCAACGCCCTGCTCGTGAGGGATGCTGGAGTAAAGAGCCTCCACATCCAATGTCACGAGCAGGGCGTCGGGAGGGAGAACCAAACCATCTAAGGTTTTCAAAAAATCAAGGGTATCCTTGATGTACGATGGGAGGGCCTGTACATGGGGCATTAGGAAAAAGTCAATGAATCGGCTCGCATTTTCGGTAAGATTGCCAATACCGGAAATAATAGGACGGCCAGGGGGAAAAATTAAATTTTTGTGGGTTTTGGGTAGGGCATAAAATGTAGCCTCCCTAGGGAAGCGGGTATTGAGAAAATTATAAGTGTCTTGGTCAATGAGACCCGACTGAAAAGCCTGTCCAATCAAGTCCTTGTAGGCAGACTTGAATTTGGCCGTTTGCGAGGGCTGAATTTTCTTATACCATGATTCATTGCTCAGTATGTCCATGCACATTTTCTCGTAGTATTCCCTGGTCATTAAGACTATGTTCCCACCCTTATCTGATGCCTTAATGATCAGATCAGGATGGTTTTGTAACCTATCAATGATGCGTTTCTGTTCTGAAGAGAGGTTAGAGCGAGAGGAGGGTAAAGGGCAGCGTTTAAGTTCGCTAACGCATGCATTTAGGAATGCCCAGATCTTAGGGTTAGTAGTAAGGTCCGGAAACTGGGTAGATTTAGGTTTGAATTTCCTTTTGGGTATACATGGAGGAGGCTGTGTCGTGGACAGTGCGTTGGTGGAGATCCCGTTAGTTGAGGAACTACATCCCTCCTGATCATTCTCCTCCAAAAGGAGGATTAGATCACGGAGTGCGCGAAATTCCTTAATTGTAAAACTTTTTACTCTTTCAGAAATTTGGCGTTCTTGGTTTGCCCTGATGTTAGAGGGATCAAAAATATACCTATACGTCAAGTTCCTACAGAACAGATATAAGTCTTTGATGACATCGTATCTGTCCAAGGGAGCTGTGGGACAAAAAGTTAAGCCTAATTTTGGGACTTCGTCTTCCTCACTTGACAGTTTATATGGAGTCAGATTGATAATTGACAGATTTAGGTCGGTAATGTTAGAGTTTGACTCAACTGAAAATTTGTGAGCTGTGATGAGGCAGAGTTAAAATGTGTATCAAGAGTGGTCTGTTTAGTACCTATGTTGGAAGGTATGGGTGCCGAAAATGCTGGTGTACCCTGTGTAAGTGGTAAGGAGCTGGGCGCTGAATTAGCACCCTGTCCTAGTCCATTGGTATTGGATGGTCTCACTTGGGTTGTAGCCGGGCCAGGTTGCATCATCTGCAAGGCCTGTAGGGCCACATTCCCCAGATATGTACCTTGTGTATGGGTGTCCCTTGGATTAGAGGACGTGTTTGGTTTGGCAGCTGGATCCTGTCCCCTCTTAGGGTGTGAGGTATGGTGGCCCCCACGAGGTGTACGTGCACGTGGGCCACCCCTAGTTTTAGAGCGTGTCATGATGATATTAGAGTGTGTTGATTGATGTGAGGTATTTGATACTGATGACGAGTCTGATTCCCATTCAGTCTCTCTCTGATCCGATGCTACAGTTGAATCAGTTTGGCCATGTGGGTAGCGAGGTCTGCGGGAGCGCGGCGGGCCCTGCCAACGATATGCGAAACCTTCTGAGAAGGCAAGTTGGTCTTTGAGAAATTTCGTTTGCTTTTTGTTAACGATATCCTTGTTTAATTTAGTGAGATATTGTTTCACCTCGTCCCACTTTTTTGCATAGGATTCGTGAGTTTTGATAGCCTCATTCTTGGTATAGAGTGTGGCCAATTCAGAATCGAGGGCCAAAAGATCCGACTGGTATTGTACAACTAAGAGTTGGCATAGCTCCAGACTGCATCTAGTGAGGGCATTCTCCCACTGGGTTTTGAAAGCATTAGAAGCATTATCAAAGGAGGGGAAAAGTTGGATCCTAAGGCCCAATGGGCAGATCCCCTCCTTGATATATTTTAAAAAGAACTCTATGTGCCAATAGAGATTAGATTTACGTTTCAATAGTCTCCTAGCAGTACTAATGTACTGATTCAATCCTATGTCATTTCTGACAGAGGTGTTGCAACTTAATTGGATCTCAGCCATGTAGCCTGTCCATGAATTGCCTACAAATTCCATGTTTTGACTCATTAGTTACAAACCTAAGTGGCAAGATGATCAATGGTCCCAGAAGCTAGACACAGACCCCAAAATTGGGGTACTACCTGGTAGGAGATGTACCTAGAAAAAAAAGAACATAAAATATAAGAAAAAATGATTAACAAAGCGGGTTAGTACTAACTGGTTCAGAGATTATAGCGTAATCAGACAGACAGGTAGAGATAGAAAATCGAAAAGGACTTATAGAGTACCTGCTTGTTGGTGAAAACACCAACGGGTGCTACCACCCTAGAATTCAATCAGAATAATTAAGTATGTGCGCTCCTAGGTCGCAGGGTGTCTAGGCGCACCAAAGAAAAGGTAACTAAAGGGTGCCACATCCTAATTTGCAAAATGATGAAAATAGGGGAAGAAGAGATTGGACTTTATAGGCACCAATATTAAAATAGTATATTCTTTATTGGAAAATTTACAAAAACACATAAATAACAAACCACAAAAAAGGGACATATAAAAAGGACAACATGTCATACACGTCAATAATTACAATAAGGCGGCAGAGCCTCCAAACAGTAGTGCAAATCACATAGCCTTATCAGGTATTGATTATTTGTACAGTAATCACAGGTGATACAAAGATGACCTGTGTTCACGAGGCGGCCCTGGAGAAGGGATAGCCGTCTCCAAGGGGTCGTCTGTACATAGTAGATGCAGATGTTAGATTGAATCCCAGCTGCTCTACATGTTTCGCTTAACCTATTAAGCTTCTTCTGGAGCATATGGTAAAGGCAAACCTATTTATATATCTATTTCCCTATAGGAAGGCGCCGTGCATATGGGGGCGTGCACACCATCCCCGCTGACTGCTCGGAGCCGACGTACGGCCGGGTAACCACGCCCAACGGTTGACTGCCAATCGGCGTTCCCGCTGGCGTGGATAGGAGGAAGCCTATAGCAAAAAAAAAGGGGGAAAGAGGAAAGAGGGGGTACACAGCTCCCACCCTCGGGTAGGACCCCCAAGGGAGGGAAAGTAGATATCCATGGCCGAGCGGGGATTATCTACTTTCCCTCCCTTGGGGGTCCTACCCGAGGGTGGGAGCTGTGTACCCCCTCTTTCCCCTTTGCCCCTTTTTTTTTTTTGCTATTGTGTTGTGTTGTGTATTTCCTTGGTCCCAAGATGCCCATGACCAACTCTGGTCTCTTCCAGTTTTGGCCATGGGATTGGGATGAGGTTATGTAAGCCGTCCATGTCTGGTTCAGTGTCATTTTAAATCAATTTTGGATTAATAAATATTTATATATTTTTACATATTTTACTGCTTCTTTCTCTTTTCTTATCTTTGATTGCCTTAAAAATCCCCCCCCCCCCCCCAAGAGGAGAACAACACACTAGTGGTACTTTTTGAATGTTTCATGGGATGACGGCAATCATGGGTCACTCACCATCTGGGATCATCTTTCTATGCTTCCAACAATTCCTGTCTGCTACTCGTCCTGACCCTTGGCTTCACCTCGGATTCTGTCTCTGCTTGCTGCACCTGTTGATCCTGCATCCATTGCCGACTCTGCCTGTGACCCGACTATGCTTCTGTCTGCCATATATGCCGGATCTGTCCGTCTGTTACCGACCCAGCTCGTCTGACCCTGCTTCCAGCTTGCTACAGCTCCTTCAGTCCAGCTCTGCATGTTCTGGTGCCTGCTTCCTGCTGTGCATCCTCAGTCTGTCATCAGCCAAGCCAAGCCAGTCTGCCTGCTTCCAGCTGTCCTGCTGGCACACCTGCCGGCCATCTTATCTGCCTACTGTCAGCTACTACTGGCTTCTTTCCAGCTACTACCTGCATAGACTACTGGACTGATCATAGACACTCTTACCCCGCAGTGCTCTAGCGGCTACTGTCTCACCTCTAGTGGCCCTTGAGCCCGAGCTGTACAAGAGCCCTTCCTCCACAGGTGAGGCACATGACATCTCCCATTCTTCAAAATAAAGGTTAGTGTAGGCCCGTGTACATTTTTGTACCCATTGCAGTACCTTGTGCTTGGGAATAACATTTGTCGCCAAACATGAATTTATTAATTTCCAACATAAACTTAAGTAAACCAACAAAACTTGTATGTGCAAACAGGGTTCTAGGTCTGCAGTTTAGTGTTTTTCTATAACCTCTAAATCCTTCTTATGAGGGATATAATGCCTCTACATCTAATGTAACCAAGATGATATCATCAGGAACCAACAGATCTATTGAACTGTTCAGGAGGTGAATTGTCCCTCACATAGGAGGGCAAAGCCACCACAAAACGTTGTAGTGATTTATCTATATACAGTACTTACTGACTTTCTCAGTGAGGGACCCCCTCTTTGGGATAATAGGTCTCCTGGAGGGGGAGGGGGGGTCAACTACCAATTTATGGACTTTTTTTTATGGAACAGTACAGCATCATTATATGACTGCTTTGGTGGTGATCAGGGATACTGACTGGTGGCAGTATGTAAAAAAAAAAATGAAAATTAAAACAATAAAATAATAATTATCATTTATTTTCAAATTGTATCTTTTTTTTATTCTTTTTTTTTTTTTTCAATTTTGTTTTCTTTTTACATTTTATTTTACATAGTGACACATGCAGCGTTAACATATTGACCCTGTACTACTCTGGGAAGGTGATCAGGAGTTTGTTTTTGATAATCACCGTTATAAGTAATCATTTTTATAAATGACACAGTGTCTACTACTCTGATAACAGTGATTGGTCACAGTTATCATATGGTACAGATGTGATAGGCCCTGTCCGTACCATGTGATCACTGTGACCAATCACAAAGATCATTACAATAATACATAATGAATGGCTATGAATGAAAGCCATTTGTTGTATACAACTGTCGTGTGATCGCTGTAATTGGTCACAGTGATCACATGGTACTGGGACCAGCCTGGTACAATAATCTTTCATTCGGTGGAGCTACGGCATGACCACTAGAATTGGAGGACTTCATATGATGTCCACCCAGCATGGGAGAGCTTCCACTTGGCCATCATTCTGCTATAGACCTGACAGGAAGCAGTTAATTACAGTCTAAAATCCACCTGAAGTCCTGGCGCTGTACAAGTTATATACAGACATCTCAAGTCTCCCGCAAGTTGCGGGAGTCTCCCGCATTTTTCCCTGCACTCAAAGACACCTGCGAGCGCAGGGCGATATCCCGGCAGGGCTGAAGACGGCAGTGTCAGAGGCGAGCTCAGCTGTCATGACTGAGAACGGAGCCGCTATTTAGGTCCGGCTCACAGGCGGAGTGATATCAAGTGCACTCCGTCTGTGGGACGAGGTGCCATACAGAGGAAGCACGCGGCTCTGCTCTCTACGGCAGATTTGTGCTTCCTCTGTATGGCTCCTCCTCTCACAGGCGAAGTGCACTTGATATCACTCTGCCTGTGAGCCGGTACTACGGAGGAAATAGCGGCTCCATTCTCACAGTCTTGACAGCTGAGCTTTGACACTGCCATCCTCAGCCCTGCCGGGATATCCACAGCATACCACAGAGGCCGGCACCACAAAGCCCAGCATACCACAGAGCCCAGCACCACAGAGCCCAGCACCACAGAGACCGGCACCACAGAGCCCAGCGCACCACAGAGCCCAGTACCACAGAGACCCGCACCACAGAGCCCAGCATACCACAGAGACCAGCATGGTCACTTCAATTCATTGGAATGTGCTGGAACTGGAATGTGCTAAGTTCTTGGATAATGTCTACACAGTGTTTACAGGTTGGCTTTACGTATCACCCCCAACAAGCTCTCTCCAGTTCATGGATGTAATCATTATGTTTGGATGATCTCACCAGTCAGGAGCCTTTCCTTTCATCCTACATGTTCCCTTCTGAGGATTCGTCTATCCTTCCAAACAAATGTATGAAATCATCCATGAGTCCTCCTTCTATGTGATCTAGAAGATCTGGAATCACAATGCCTGCATGGATGAAGTGGATGACCCAGTTTATATATTATTTATTGCTTTACAGCTTTTTTCACTGCAGGATTAATACTTTTATTTATTTAACCATTTAAGGAAGTGTTCTTACTTTAAGATATCTTCTCCACCACCATTATTATGTGACCATTACATCCTTGCAATTTATCTTTACCATCTTCATTATGAGTGGATTGATACGTATATATTTGTATGCTTTTGGATGTATTTTTGCATTTTCTTCACCAAAAGGATCAGTTTTGAGGGGTATCTGTTTTATTAGCTACACATTTTGTTGTTAACTTGTGTTCTGTGTCTTTAAGACTTTTTCCATATGTAGATGTAGCACCCTCCTAGGTAGGTGCTAGGAAAAAGCATCTATTGCTCCTTCTGTTTATCAGGGGAGCCTGATCTGTTAGGTTGCCTGTTGCATGTCTCCAGGTGTGATTCACTGGGTCTGAGGGAGTGTCCCCACTGTATCCAATGAGGGAGCTTGTTGGACAGTGGAGGAAACCCAGCCAGTGACACATTGGCTTTTGTTGGAGTCCCAGTGGGAGGGCATTCTTGCAATGCATCCTGGGATTGCTCATAAGAGCCGGGGGGACATGTGACAGGTCACCTTTGGCGGGAAGCAGAGTCCCAGGAGGAGGCAGATGGCTGTCTCTTCTCCTGCAGAGTGTGAGGAAGGTGGTCTTAGGCGGTCAGCCTAGTGAACCAGGTGTGGATCCGGTGTAACTGAAGGTGGAGCTGCTGGCAGAGTCTCTTGGGAAAAACAGTGTCCGTGAGTACTAAGGGACTTGCCAAAGGATCAGCCCAGGAAGGGGACCACTCCAATGAAGTCAGGGGATCAAGGAGCTTGCTCACACAGAGAGAGTTACAGTAAAGGGTGTGCCGTGTAGAACCCTAAAGAATAGGGATAAAGGGGTTGCCTAGTTGGGTCCTGAAGAGCGATTCACAGAGCAATTCAAGTCCATTAAATTCTTCTTCACTGCTATTGACAAGGTGAAGCAGTGGCCTTGCCGCACTCAGTTATGTCTAGACGTCCCAGCAAATTGTGCATAGTTCATTCAAGTTGGAGTATTCCACTCATCCTATCTCCTATCCAAGTTCTCAAATAAAACTACAAAAAAAAAACAAAACCCCTGTTTTCTGACTGAGCCAAGCACTTTGCTTAAATGCTAAACTGTGATGTTGTTGCTATGGGTAACCCAGGGGAATCCTTATCCAGCAGCTCTCAAGGGAGTAGTGCTACATAAAAAATATATATTTTTTTAACAGTTGGTTGCATTAGAACTGTATCTATTTTCTTACTTTTTGGGGGGTTTATTTTTCTATAGAATACAGACCGGAAGGGATGTCAGGTACAGACAGGAAGTGATGTCAGGTACAGACAGGAAGTGATATCAGCTACAGACAGGAAGTGATCTTGACTAAAGAAAAGAAGTTCCATGCGGCGGGTAATAGAAGACATTACTGGAAGTGGCAATAGAGGAGGTAATAAGATCTTATTTTCTATTTACACCCAGTAACCCCCCGTCATGTCTGTCCTCTTCCTCCATAGTCACTGTGATGTCTTTTATCTCCAGCAGATGATGATACACACATATATAGTGTGGAAATGTAGAATAACCCTGTATACTACAATGAGGGAATGTATGGTCTGTACCACGAGCGGAGTTATTGGTGTCAGTAAATGCCGATTCCGGACATTGTATGTGGGGGGAATGAAATGATAATTAAAGCTCAGGATTAGGGAAGATTTCTGTAATATTTTACACGGGATTGATCAGCGCCCCCTCCAGAGACACTATGACGAATCTCACAATAGGAGTCTGAAAGGGACTGGATTTTGGGGGGATGAGATGGTGAACCCGGATTGGGGAGAGGGGCAATTTAATCAAAAAGATGTCCAGATGTGAATCAAAATAGATTTTTCAGCTAAATACAATATTTTTACCAGTTTTGATGATTACAAATAAAGTTTTGTATGAATTTAGTGATATATGATGATATAGAAGATGTAATTCTGGGCTATAAATGGTTAAGGAATCTGGATGGGGGTAGGAGCGGTTTTTAGGACTTCTTCACCTGCCAATAGCTGTCCTGGACAAAGATTGGCATTTTCCAAGCCAAACACGTTGGATGTCACCAGGTTAGGAGAGCGCCCTCTCTGTTACATCTAAGCGGTATCCAGCCCAACATCCACCGGAATATCTGCAACCAGGACACTGGCGATGGATTAGTTCTTCTGCTCTTTATGCCGGTATTTTCCATTTATTGCTATAAAAAGGTTTCTGTTGGTTCGCAGGCACCACAAACTCTGTGGGAATACAGAGCCCAGCACACATAGTCATCTTCAGCCTAGGGTTTTTCTGAGTAAGTGCTGCCAGGTTACCCCAGGAGTTGTCTGACACTTTATCAGAAAGTTTTATTGGAACTCTTGTGTTGTAGATTCAGATATTTTGTCCATAGAGCAAGCGCTGTCTGAACATTTATTATTTGTAGATTAACCCCTTCATGGCCAGAACATTCCCCCACCTACGGGGCCAAAACTTTTTCTTCATTTTGGAGATAAATTCTAGTAATACAGTCCTCTAAACAAACAGCACTGACAATAAATAGACAAGACAATGACCGTCATGACCATACATGGCCTACAAAGGGCAATTATTACACTACACAGGCAGCCAATGGGCAATCATTATAATATGCAGCCAACACAATGATGGGGTACAGGGGTCAGGAGTATGGAGCATAGAGACCCTTACATTGCTGGTCAGGAGGAAGAAACATTCCTCAGCCTGCCACAAAGAATATGTTCCATCATTGGTGTCAGATGGAGGAAAATACTGAGGGGTCTGAGGGAAGTAGAGGAGCTGAGGGTCTCTGATGGGGTAGTGGGACTAAAGAACTCTCAGAACCTCTGAGGGGTTACTGCATCTGAAGAACTTTGGGACCCCTGAGGAGGAATACTTTTTCTTACTGCAGAGAGTGACAGTGAAATCGCTCCTGTCAGTCAGTAGGCTCCCAGAGATTGGAGCCTTGCAGCCGGAGATCTGGCAATTATCCTGATTAGCTGGCAAGTCAAAGGAAGGATTGTATTTATTATTCCTTGTCTGCAGATCTAAAACTAATCAAACCAGTTCAGAAACCAAACAGACCCAACAGAGAAAAATGAATTTCTGACCTCCAAACACTAAACAGTCCAGACTAAATGTGTTCCCATGGGGGCAGTAGTCCTTAAATGTACACCAACTGTCCTATTACCCCCACCCCCCCCGCCCCTCACATCCACATTCTATTATTGTGTGACCAATATCATCCAAATAATTGCTACTTTCATTTCCCAAAGTTATCCGTCTACAAGGAGACCTGTATAGATCAAATGATTGCATCAATGTGGATGGAGGAGGACCGGAGTCAAATGACTGAGAAGATACTAAACCTCACCCTGGAGATCATCTACCTGCTGACCAGAGAGGTGAGGAGGATTCTGGGAGGTCACATGACATCACTCTTATCTCTAATAATAAAACACAGACCTGACCGGAGAGGTGAGGAGGATTCTGGGAGGTCATATGACATCACTCTTATCTCTAATAATAAAACACAGACCTGACCGGAGAAGTGAGGAGGATTCTGGGATTCTAATACGATATTCTTATTGGTTCTTCAAAACAGAGATTTCCTCTTCTGAAGTCAGGTGATCATATGACCATCACAGTGCCTCCATGTGACTCCCTAAAACCTGAGAGACACAACATGCAGAAGATTCTAGAAGTCACCAAGAAGCTGATGGAGCTGCTGACAGGAGAGGTGAGCGGTGCTGGGAATTCTGGGACATTATCCAGTAACAGACAAGGGATGTGTCTGGATGGTGACTGTATCATTGTGTGTGTCAGGTTCCTATAAGGTGTCAGGATGTCACTGTCTATTTCTCCATGGAGGAGTGGGAGTATTTAGAAGGACACAAGGATCTCTACAAGGACGTCATGATGGACAATCAGCCGCCCCTCACATCACCGGGTAAGAGGAGACTTTATTGTAAAGGAGAGAGCAGTACGGAGGCTCCACCTAGATCCCCCATCATCTGATAAACACATAGAAACAATGTATTCAGTCAGTGTGTGTGTTTCCTACAGATGGATCCAGTAATGGGAACCCACCAGAGAGATGTCCCCGTCCTCTGTATTTCTGGGATTCCACACAGGAAGGTCACACCATCCCTCACCATCATCAGGTAGATGAGGAACAATCACTGATAGTATCATTAGGATCTGTACATTATCTGCATTGTTACCATTGATGTCATTTTTATTATATATTCAGAGTGGAAACCTGAGAGATATAAAAGTTGAGGTTAAAGCAGAAGAAGAGACGTATGTGAGGGATGATCAGCAGTTTATGGAGAAGGATGGAATAACGGGGACATTTATAGAGGAGGACACTCCTACAGAGATCAGCACAGGTGGGTCATTAACACTAAATACATTCCTCCACCCATACTGCTCACTGATTGGTCGAGAGTAGGGCAAGGACTGGGTGATATCAGCCTGTAATACCCTAGTCACTTTCCTGAGCTGTGTTCCCCCGTCCTGTATTCCTGTATTTCTCTCAGATAATCTTCCTTCTCTGTGCTGCAGACACAATTTATGTATCTAGACTGGATTTATGGAGATTCTTGGGTTCATCTGACAGAAAAATGTTGATTCATGGGCATTACTTGACCTTGGCACCTGGGGTATGTGCTTTGGATCTTCTGACCCATGCCCCGGGTCTAGTAAGATCTCTTTTTTAAATCAAGAAAGGTTTTTATTGAACACAGTAAACAAAAAACAAACACACTTTCCAATGCACAGTCATGGCAAAAGCCGAACACAGGCTTAACAGAATATACCCAGGCCAGCCCCCCCAGCTGCCAATAAATCGTTTCAAGTTCATGATCATTTGCAGCATTGCCCACCCCCATCCAGCAGCAATAAAGATAAACAATAACAATACAGCATCTATGTATCAAGCAGTGTACGTCACACCCAGCATAGAGTTAGGACAGCAATCTAGACATCACAAGCTCCCTTGGACTCAGCCCAAGCGTGTCCAGCCAGGGCGACCATAGTTTCTCATATTTACGTAGACTGCCTCTATTTTGATAAATGTACTTTTCCATTAACAATGTGTTACCCACTTGTGATATCCAAGATGCCACCAAGGGCGGCACCGAGGACTTCCAGGCCATAAGGAGAAGCCTACATGCTTGAAACAGAGCCCTAAACAGTGCCACACGGGTCGGCTCCTCCAGGTCCATCTCCTCTAAAGCCCCCAGTACACAGTATATGGGATCTAGTGGGATCGTGGTCTGGAACACTCGGTTAAAAGTGCCCAGCACCTGGCTCCAATACCTGTGAAGTTTCCGGCAACGCCACAGCAGATAAATAAGATCACCTTGATGGGAGCCGCACCGAACACAGGAGGGGTCCGCCCTACCATCCATCCTATTTAAGCGCAGCGGGGTGCAATGCACCCGAAGGAGACACCCGTTGGGCCAGATTTAGCGAGCAAAGAGTAACGGAAAACAAAGCATCTTCCCATTGATCATCCGTCATCGGACTGACATCCGCCTCCCAATGAAAACGCGCCCTCGAGGGATGGGACTCCAAATGTTGCCCCAACAACATCTGATAACACTGTGATATGACACCCTTAGTATTCGTGCACTCCTGCAATAGCCGGAAGATAGGAGCGCTAGACAAAGCCCAGCCGCTTCCCTCCCCCTGTGCTACCACTGCATGCCAAAATTGCAGGTAAGAATAATGCATAGTGGAGGGAAGGTGGTATCTACTCTGTAACTCCAAGAAGGACAAAAACCTGCCGGCCTCAAAAATGTGTGTCAACAGAGTCACACCAAACCCAGTCCACCTAGGACCAAGCTACAACTTTGCCAGCTCGGCATAGAAGAATTATTTCATATTGGACTGTAAGCAGTTAATGCCGTGACACCCTAGATCTATTCCAAATTTTCTGAATTAGGTTAAAGGTATTGGATTTATGAAATTGCTGTGCCTCTAAGCCCATGGGAACAGTGGCCGAACTGGATCCCAGTAACATCAGCCGTACCGACGAGCCAGGTTCATCTGGGGAGATGGAGCCTATCAACTGTTGCAGCTGTGCAGCCAGATAGTATATCCAGGGGTTTGGGACTGCTAACCCCTCGCCATCCAGGGTGCTGCAACTGCTCTAGTTTAATTCTGGGCTGACCGGATTTCCACAATAGTTTACGAAACAGAGTGTTAACTACCCGAAATATCTTTAAGTGAACCACCACCGGTGAATTATGTAAAAAATAGAGGAGCTGCGGCATCAGAATCATTTTAATAAGGTTAGCCCTGCCCGCCAATGACAACTTCAGCGTATTCCACATATTAATTTTATCCTGAAAGCGGGAAAGCAGGGGGTGTATATTTAAAAGCCATAATCCGCCAATCGGGGCGATATCTGTACACCTAAGTATTTGAAGGACACTACCGGTATGGGGCACGAAGGAGGAAAATTCACCCCCCGAGCCCAATCCACCAGCATCAGAGCCGATTTGGACCAGTTAATAGTCAGACCCGTGAACCGTCCATAACGGGAGAGTGCCGACATCACTGCAGTAACGGAAGAGTAAGTGTCCCCCAGGAAAAGCAGCATGTCGTCGGCGTACAACATGACCTTCTCCTGAAAGGACCTATAATCAAAGCCCGAGATCTCCGGGGTAGCCGTAATCAGGGCCGCCAAGGGCTCTATAGCAATGGCGAAGAGCAGGGGGGAGAGGGGACAACCCTGCTTGGTACCCCTGCCCAACGCAAAAGCCCGGGACACCCTGCCCGACATCTGAATGGTAGCCTGGGGCGAGGAGTAAAGTAGGCGGACCCACGCTATAAACCGAGCACCAGATCCAAATTTAGTCAAAACCGCCCATAAGTAACTCCAACCCACACTATCGAAAGCCTTGTTGGCTTCTAGGGATAGTAAGGCTCTGTTGCCCCCATTTTTGGCTTGAAGCTGCATATTAAGGTAGAGGCATCTAAGGTTCGTAGCAGTAGACTTATGTGGCATGAAACCAGCTTAGTCGGGGTGTATTATCGAGGAGATGATGCCATTGACCCGGAGTGCCAGGACCTTTGCCAGGATTTTAACATCACTTTGGAGAAGAGAAATGGGCCTGTACAACCCCGGGTCAATCGGATCCTTCCCTGGTTTAAGTAACAAAGTCACATTAGCCCTAGACATCGAGGGTGGGAGGTACCCCACCCTTTATAGTCCTAACTTTTGTATTATATATAAGTTGTTCTTTTGTACCCCTTTTCTACCAGCTGGACATTTTATATCTAATGATTTGATTGGAGCACAGACTTTTACATGTTGATAATACAGAAAAAGATATTGAAGGAGCAGTCAATAACCCACTGATGGTGGTCTTTAGGATCAGTCCAGTCTTCATCTTGGTTGTTCCCCCCCCCCCCCGTCCTCACTCTCTGACCTCTGGAGGGGCTCAGCCCCGCTGTTATTCGTGACTAAATCATGGACTAAATAAGAACTTCTTGTGTTGGGAAGATGGCAATAAGTGCTAGAAGTGAAACAAAGAGGAGGCCCCCATCGGGACTTTTAAGGCAGTTATCAACCAGCTAATGAAAGTATGAAGAGGTAAAATCAAATGTTATTTGTGACCTATTCATGGACTAAATAAGGAAGTGCAGTACTTCTTGTGTTGGAAAGATGGCAATGAGTGATAGTGGGGGTGGGGACACTCGTCCTATAATCCCTCATCACTGTCACTCCTATGAAAGACAGTTCTCGTTGTTTCCTCACTCTCTGACTAAGGTCCATGAATAAAGAAATGAACTGGTAGGAGATCAGAGGACCCATTTACTAGTTACCTTGAGGGGGGAATTGTAAGATCCTCAGAGACAAAGCTGCCTGATGTGGGCGGAGTCCTGGTTTAGGGGAACCAATCTGCTCATGTCTAGTAATAATCTTTTTATTTCTATTTTAGTAGATGGACGGGAGATGAGGAAACCCTCAAAGGATTGTCTCACTTTGTCTCCAGACTGTAAAGTAGAAGATGGGGACATCACACAGTATAGTCCAGGAGAAAACCCGGCTACCTCAAATGTCCATCCGGCACCACACAGTGTAGATGGACCATCGTATTCCTCTTATCCTGAGGAACCTCAGACTGTGAGGGACAGTGCCATCCTTCCAACAGATAAGAGATTTTCCTGTACTGAGTGCGGGAAGTGTTTCCGTTTTATATCTCTTTTTAATGAACATAAGAGATCTCACACAGGGGAAAAACCGTATTTATGTCCTGAGTGTGGGAAAAGTTTTTCAGTGAAGTCCAATCTTTACCAACATCAGAGATCTCACACGGGGGAGAAGCCATATTTCTGTCCTGAGTGTGGGAAATGTTTTTCACGTAAGTTCCATCTTAACAGACATCAGAGATTACATTCAGGGGAGAAGTCGTATTCCAGTCTTGAGTGAGGAAATAAGTGCAATCTTTCCATACAGCGGAGACCTCACACAGGGGAAAGGCCATATTCCTATTCTGAGTGCAGAAAATGCTTTGTACAAAAATCAAAGCTTGTTAAACATCAGAGATCTCACACAGGGGAAAAGCCATACACCTGTCCTGAGTGCGGGAAATGTTTTTTTAGATAAGTCCAATTTTTCAAGTATCAGAAATCTAATATGGGGGAGAAGCCACTTTCCTGTCCTGAGTCAGTGAGTTGTTCCTCACTGAAGTCCTGTCTTCCTGTACAACAGGGATCCCACACAACCCTCGAGGTGTATTAGTGCCTTGAATGCGGGAAATGTCTTCTATATGAATGTTGCTGGACATCACATCTCTCATGTGGGGAAGAAGCACACCCTGATATACACCTCCGATATACTCCATGGCTGATCTTCATCATGTAAGAAACAGTTGATAAGGAGATCAGAGATAACCAGAGACATGGATGAAGTGTTGTCCTGTGTTGGCTTTTCATTGGCTGAGTAAATTTTGGGGTGTAGAGTGGTAAGTAGAGCCGTGAAATGAAGGAATCACCTTCAGAATGTCTTGCTTGTCTGTGTGACGGTTACTGATAATGATATAGCGGGTTACAGAGCTAGAAGCTGTGAGATCCCATATATCTTTATCAGTAAACTTTACACAGACAAGACAGAAATTCTGAAGTTGATGTCCTTCATTTCAAGGCTCTACTTACCAGTGGTGACCCCGAAGCGTGTCTCTCTGTCTTCAGTCCATCCTTCTCCCATCCCCCAACAGGAGAACTCGGAGATGAACTAGGTGAGAACTTCTTTCCTTTGCTCCTGTGTGGGTTTGGGTGGCTTGGCGGAGTGCGGCACGAGAGGTAACACCGCTTGTCTTTATATTTCTACATATCTTGTCTGGGTGGAGGTTATTGGTTGGAAAATATTTATACTGTTTGATTTTCTGTAAATAGGTTTTCCCTTTGAAGGGTGATATTATGTGTGGTTTGATGGCTCAATAGTTACCACTTCACTTACATGTTTAGTTTTTATAAAATAGAAAAACAATTTTTTTTGCATTAGAGCATGTAGCCAGTCATGAACGTGGGGGTGATATTGATAAAATACTCCTGCAAAAGGAATCCAAATGGATCTATATGTTATCAGCCACTAAATATCCTGGTTTGAATGAATTCATCAGCTACAAACCATTCCTCTGAATAACCTGCCTTTCTGCCATAACCATTCACAATTTGAGGCTGCTCCTATTTCAGCCTTTATGTGATACAGGGCCGGTACAAGGAGGGGGCGGAGGGGGCGGGTGCCCTGGGCGGCACAATTTAGTGAAGGAAGGGGGGCGCAGTTCAGCGCAGGTGAAGTGTGTGTGTGACTAACACACCGGGCGGGCGAGCGGCCGCTAATCGCTGTAAGGAAGTGAGCCGCCCTTTCACTTCCCTGTCAGGACTCACTTCCTTACAGCGATTAGCGGCCGCTCGCCCGCCCCGTGTGTTAGTTCATACCAGGGGGCGGGGCAGACTGACCCATCTGACCAAATGCCCAGGATCCAGTGGGGGGCCCCCATGATGAGACGATGAGAGGCTCCTGGGGATGAAATCAGTGCCGGATCAACGTCCGGCATTGTGCTCCACACTCCACTCAGTGAAGAACTGTCGGCTGCCTGCGTGGCGGGCGGGTGCAGCAGAACTCTGTGGAAGAAGTACATGTTCGGTGAGTAGTACAGTAGAGGCCTGTGTGCGATAGAGGCAGAATTGATAGAGGCGGGATTGCCGTGTGCCCAATTGTAGAGGGGAGTTTGTGGGACTACAATGTCCAGCATGTCTATGGAGGAGGAGCACACCCCCATTTCTCTTCTCTCCTCCCCCCTTTCTCTTCTCTCCTCCCTTCCCATCCCCCCCCCCATCCTTATCCCCCCATCCTCTCTCCCCCATACCCCTCTCTATCCTCTCCCCCCCTCCCTCTCTCTCTGTCCTCTCTCCCTCCCTCTTCTCTCTCTCCCTTCCTCCCTCCCTCTTCTCTCTCTCCCTTCCTCCGTCCTCTCTCCCTCTCTCTCCCTCTGTCCTCTCTCTCTCTCTCTCTCTCTCTCTCTCTCTCTCTCCCTCCCTCCCTCCGTCCTCTCTCTCTCTCTCTCTGTCCGTCCGTCCGTCCCCTCTCTCTCTCTGTCCCTCCCTCCCTCCGTCCTCTCTCTCTCTCTCTCTCTCTCTCTCTCTCCCTCCGTCCTCTCTCTCTCTCTCTCTCTCTCTCTCTCCCCCTCCCTCCCTCCGTCCTCTCTCTCTCTCCCTCCATCCTCTCTCTCTCTCCCCCTTCCTCCCTCTCTCTTGCCCTCCCTCCTTCCGTCCTCTCTCTCTCTTCCCCTCCCTCCCTCCGTCCTCTCTCTCTCTCTTCCCCTCCCTCCCTCCGTCCTCTCTCTCTCTCTTCCCCTCTCCGTCCTCTCTCTCTCTCCCTCCGTCCTCTGTCTCTCTCTCTCTCTCTCTCCCTCCGTCCTCTCTCTCTCTCTCTCTCTCTCCCTCCGTCCTCTCTCTCTCCGTCCTCTCTCTCTCTCCCTCCCTCCGTCCTCTCTCTCTCTCTCTCCCTCCCTCCGTCCTCTCTCTCCCTCCCTCCGTCCTCTCTCTCTCTCTCTCTCTCCCTCCCTCCGTCCTCTCTCTCTCTCTCTCTCTCTCTCTCTCTCCCTCCCTCCCTCCCTCCGTCCTCTCTCTCTCTCTCTCTCTCTCTCCCTCCCTCCCTCCCTCCGTCCTCTCTCTCCCTCCCTCCGTCCCCTCTCTCTCTCTCTCCCTCCGTCATCTCTCTCCCTCCGTCCTCTCTCTCTCTCCCTCCCTCCATCCTCTCTCTCTACCCCCTCCCTCTCTCTCCCCCTCCCCTCTCTCTCTCTCCCCCTCTCTCTCTCCCCCTCTCTCTAGTCTCTCTCTGTCCTCTCTCACCCCCCCCCCCTCTGTCTCCTTTCCCACCCCTCCCTTTGTCTCCACTTTCACCCCCTCCCTCTGTCCTCTTCCCCTCTCTCTCTCTCTGTCCCCTTCCCCCTGCCCTCTCTCCCACTGTCCCTATCTGTCCTCTTCCATCCCCCACCCTGTTCTCTCCTCCCTCCCCTCTTTCCCCTTTCCCCATCCTCTCTACTACCCTTCCTCTGCCCCCCTCCTCTTCTTTCTGTTCCATTGTCATGTATAGCTTAATGTGAAAGCCTTCCAAACTATCTCAGGGCATAAAAAAAGGCTCTGTAAGTGCTGCATTGCACAATGAGGAGACTGGGGGAGGTGTGCTAGGAGTGGTGATATGGGGGGGATTTGTGTTGAGATGGGGAATGGGTGAAAAGGATTTGTGCTAGGAGAGGGAATTTGGGGGGTTTGTGCTAGAAAAGGAAATATGGTGGGGGGAAAGAATTTGTGCTAACATCGAACATACATTTTTCTTTGGGGGGGGGGGGGTATTTACAAAGTAGGGATTATTGGGGGGTATTTGTGCTAGGGGGGAGAGAAAGGATTTGTGCTCAGATCGGATATTTCCTGGTGTAGATGATTTGTGCATATGGGGAGAGACAGAATTTGAGCTGGGGCAAAGATTTGTGCCCGGAGGGGGGATTTCAGCAGGAGAGTGGATTTGTACTGGGACAAAGGGGAGAGCATGCAGATTAGTGCTCGATTTTTTTTTTTTTTGGAGGGGGGGGGGCGCAATTTGGCATGTTCGCCCTGGGCTCCAGATGACCTTGTCCCAGCACTGATGTGATATACTCTAATCAATGACAGATGTAAGAAACATGCCTGCATTTTTATAATCCCTTGCATGTGTTGTAATTTTGTATTGTTGGATTATCCAAATAAAATAACAAAAATTGTGTAAATTTTCACAACAAGTATTAATATGTATGCAATTTTGTACTTCTATATACGGATTTTGTACAGATGGTGCTTGCAGGATACAAGAAATCTGAATGGGACCTTATTTCCTAGGGAAAGGTAGTGGGAAGTTCATCCACTAGATGGCAGTAAATATAGAAGGCATAAATGTTGGAGCAGAGCAGGTGACCGTATGGACGCCGGGGAGCCCTGTTTGTCCAGACTTCCGTCTGGTTGATATGCCCCATCGGACGGTGTGTGTGGCGGGCAGGGCCCTGCACTTCTGCCGCGCAAATCCCCGTCACGGTTTGACGTTAGTCGGATTGAGGAGGGGTTTTCCAAGATGGCGGCGCTGGCTTCAACATCTCGCTGCCATCTTGAGCATGCGCAGCGGGCATTTACCGCGTCCACGCCTCCAAGGTGTGGTACACACGCTGGAGGTTGATAGGTACTATAAATAATCCAGGAACAAGGGCTCATTGAGCTCGGCTTCCTTCTGGAGACTACATAGGGAGACACAACAGGTAAATTACAACCAATGATGAGAACCTAAGAAACGAACAGTGTTTATCTGATAGTAATGGGTTATACTCCTCTCTATTTCAGAGTGGTCTTAACCACTTGCCGACCGCCTACAGTATATTTACTGCGGCAGTCAGCCGCTCCTGGGCAAACCAACATAATACTACGTCACTTGCCCAGGAGCCTGTAGGGGGCGAGCGCGTGCCGCCAGAGGCGCGTTCTCGCCCCCGCTCGTTCACTGACATCCCCACCCGAGTGACCAGCGGCTCCGATGTCCGCCGGCCACTCGCGATCTCGCTCAGGAGGGGGAGAAAGGCAGACGGCTGATGTAAACACCGCCGTCTGTCATTCTCCCTTAGAACATCACAGAGGCTATGCGATCCTGCTATGTAGGATCGTAGGTCTCTGTTATGATCTAACAAGCCACGCCCCCTGACAGTTATAATCACGCCCCTAGGGACACACTTAACCCACTGATCACCAATAAAGTTAACCCCTTCCCTGCCAGTGTCATTTTTACAGTAACAGTGCATATTTTTAGCACTGATTACTGTAGTAATGTCACTGGCACCCCCAAAAATTTCAAAAATGTCGTCAGAGGTCCGATCTGTTCGCCACAATGTCGCAGTCCCGCAAAAAAAATCGCAGATCGCCGCCATTACTAGTTAAAAAAAAAAACAATAAAAATGACAGAAATCTTCCCCTTTGTTAGTAAACACAATAACTTTTGTGCAAACTAATCAAAATACGCTTATTGTGATTTTTTTTTTTTTTTTACCAAAAATATGTAGCAGAAAACAAATTGGCCTAAAATGTTAAAAAATTTTGATTTTTTAATTATTATTTTTTTGGGAATGTCATATAGCAGAATGTGAAAAATATTGTTTTTTTTTTTTCAAAATTGTTGCTCTTCTTTTGTTTATAGCACAAAAAATAAAAATCGCAGAGGTAATCAAATACCACCAAAAGAAAGCTCTATTTGTAGGAAAAAAAGGATGTACATTTAGTTTGGGTACAGCGTCGCACGACCGTACAATTGTCCGTTAAAGTAACAGAGTGCCAAATCACAAAATAGGGCCTGGTCAGAAAGGGGGCAAATCCTTCCGGGGCTGAAGTGATTAATCGATGGGGGAGAGGTATCTTTCCATCGAGCGGGGATGCACATTTTAGCCGCATTTATTAAGTGAAGAGTTAGAGATTTTCGGTATTGTTTTTGTGGAATGGAGGTATGATGGAGATATTGAGCTGGAGAGAAGTCTGGAGTGAAAGTCGTAATGTTTGTTATGAGGTTATGGATATCGGTCCAATACAATTGTAATTTGGGGCAAGACCACCAGATGTGTGTGCTGGAGCCTAGATCTTGGTTGCGGCACCAGCAAAGGTTAGAGACCTCTGGGAAGATTTTATGTAATTTGTCTGGTGTTCTGTACCACCTGGAGAGAATTTTGAAACCACATTCCTTATTGGACACGTTAACTGAGGTTTTATGTATGTGAAAGTAGATCTGTTCCCATTCCTCTGTCGACAGATCCAGGGACAATTCCCTCTCCCGCTGTTGGTTGGCTTTGTTAGTTTTAGGATCCCAGGGCAGGAACATAAGGGAGTACAGAGTTGAAATAAGATGTCTTTGGGGTGTCTTCATGGTACAGCTCCCTAAACCAGGCAGGAGTAGGTTTGGTGTGTGTAAAAAAAAAAAATGTTTTTTTAAAAATTCAGGATTTGACCATAGCAGGAAGAGTAGCCACGTTAAAAATGATTATTTTACCTAAACTACTTTACCTGTTCCGTACATTATCAATCACCCTTCCACCTCAGTATTGCACCTCGGTTCAAAAGCATTTCAATCAAATTATATGGCAAGGGAAGCCATCCCGATGTTCATCCCTTATTATGAGAAGACATAGGAAGCACGGAGGGATGGGAGTCCCCTCGATTCTCGCATATTATAAAGCATCTGTACTTGATCAACTGAAGTATTGGTGGTCTCCTGAGCAGCATAAAAGATGGGTGAGATTAGAGATGAATGATTGTAAACAGGAGAATATTAGAACTGTAATGATGGCTGTAATGATGGGAGCCGATGTGCCTAATACACAATCTATAACGGTTCAAACAGCCCTAACAATATGGGCAGAAATTTTTCGAAAACCATTAGAATATAGGATGGTATCTGAATTCCCCACTCCGTTTGCAGTTCTTTCGTGTTTCATCCCTAACCTTGATATAAATCTGTGGCTAAGAAGTGGTGTTGACAGTTTGAAAGATTTGTATAACGACACAGGTATTTATTCATTTGAGTACTTGGCACACCGGTATAAAATACCATCATCAGCATTAATGAGTTACTATCAAATACGTTCGTTTTTACAGAAGAATAATCTTACCTTATATCTTAAACTACCAACTTCTATATATAAGTTGTATCAAGAACCAATGACTACCACTAACGGTATTTCAATTATTTATGATATATTGAATAAACATAATATCTATTCTAAATCCACTACCGTCTTGAAATGGGAGAGAGTACTAGGGAAAGCCTTCTCCGAAATTAGCTGGTTGAAAGCCTTTGATGTTACATACATCTCATCAAAATGTATCAACCATTGGGAACTATACCAGAAAATGTTGAATTTTTGGTATCTGACTCCCACTAAGCTGTCCAAATTTTATTCCTCAACGTCAGCATTATGTTGGAGAGAATGTGGTGAGCAAGGATCGTTATTTCATATAACTTGGGACTGTAAATCGATTAGAGCATTCTGGAACAGAATATTCTCCCTGGCGTCAGAACTTGTGGGAAAAAATATAACCTGAAGCCCTGAAATGGCGATCCTTCACTTAAAGCGGAGTTCTGGGCACAGATGTCATTTTTTGATGAACATACCCCCGGGACAGTCAGGGCTAGCACATTCCACAATGGCTAGCCTCTGATCTGTCCCGGTTCGCACTTACCTTTTAGAAGAAATACTTACTTATGAAATTTCTTCCACAGCGTTTCCATCTCTCTTGTGGGCAGCTGAAGCCGGCGCGGTCCTCTTCTGCGTCTTCTTCCGCGTCTTCTTCTCCCAGAATGCGCCGCACCGGCCCCTCTCGTCACTTCCGGGGCAGCGCCACATTCCTAAACAGCTTCTGGGCATGCCCAGAAGCTGTTTAGCAGGGGAATGCGGCGTCGCCCGGAAGTGACGAGTGGGGCCGGTGCGGCGCATTGATTCCTGGGAGCGATGACGTTTAGCTCCCAGGAATCATCGCAGCGCAGGAAGTGACGGGGTGAGCCGCGGCTCCGAGGGAGGAAGCAGTCAGAGGTGAGTATTTACGATCTTCAACAAAAAGGTGAGTAAACAAAAAAAATAAAAATAACTATCCAATTCCTTTTCAGGTCAGGTCTACCTAGTGGAGGGGCACAAAAAAAAAATCGTTTTTGTGCCCGGAACTCCGCTTTAAATATGTATGAGATCCCCCCAAAGTTCCGAGTAGTAATTATACATCTCCTATTAGTGGCAAAACTTTTAATTACTAGAAGATGGAACTCCCAGGAAGTACCAACTCCATCTGATGCGGTTGAATTATTAAATCAACAATGTCAGATGGAAAAAATTATGGCCACCATAAGTTCAACAAAGAAAATATTTGAAGTTAGATGGAAACCATGGCTAAATAATGTGAGATGTACAGCAACATTGGAGTAGAGATATTGTATTTGGGTCAACATAAGCATTGCTAAGTACTATGAAACTTGTTTTACTTCTCTCCACAAAATTGAGGTTAAGTGAAGAGAGATTTGACATAAAGGGTATTCTAAATATGGAAATCTCTTGAGTGGGAATCAAAACCATACTGGAAGGAAGGTCCTTATCCCCTTTCTGTCTGTTTCTTTTCCTTTTTCTTCCTTTTTTTATTTAGTATAATGTTATAATTGACAAATTTACTGTAATAATGTCGCTTCTGATTTTGTTACTGGTTTGTGTTTTTTTTCTTGTTTGTATGTTATTTTGTTATGTGGAAAATTACAATAAAAGAGATATTGAAACGAAAAAAAAAAAAAAATGTTTTATTTGTAGATATGTTAACCAAGAGAGTTGCCTGCCTGGGGTTTCCGGACGAGAGTGCCTTATGAGTTAAGAATTTGCCCTTGTCATAAAAACTACCAGCGTAAATTGGGCTGGAGTCTCTAGGTGCCATAAAGGTAGTACTTGCTTTGGGGAGGAAAGCCGGGATCGTTAGTAAGTGGTGTGAGCGGTCCAAGGGAGGAGGATATGTTCAATTTCTTACAGGCGGAATCAAATATATTAAAGCGGAGTTCCGGGCACAAAAACGATATTTTTTTTTGTGCCCCTCCGCTAGTTCAACATTACCTGAAAAGGAATTGGATAGTTATTTTTTTTTTTGTTTACTCACCTTTTAATTGAAGATCGTAAATACTCACCTCAGAGTACTTCCTCCCTCGGAGCCGCGGCTCACCCCGTCACTTCCTGCCTCGCTATGATTCCTGGGAGCTGAACGTCATCGCTCCCAGGAATCAATGCGACGGCACCGGCCCCGCTCGTCACTTCCGGGCGACGCCGCATTCCCCTGCTAAACAGCTTTTGGGCATGCCCAGAAGCTGTTTAGGAATGCGGCGCCGCACCGGAAGTGACGAGAGGGGCCGGTGCAGTGCATTCTGGGACAAGAAGACGCGGAAGAAGACAGAGAAGAGGACTGCGCCAGCTTCAGCTGCCCACAAGAGAGATGGAAACGCTGTGGAAGAAATTTTATAAGTAAGTATTTCTTCTAAAAGGTAAGTGCGAACCGGGACAGATCAGAGGCTAGCCATTGTGGAATGTGCTAGCCCTGACTGTGCCGGGGGTATGTTTGTTAAAAATTGACTTCTGTGCCCGGAACTCCGCTTTAAGTATAGGGCCTATTAATGGATGTTAAGTAATGTTTTGTGGGAGATGGCATTTTTGTATCCAGGGTAAGGATTTCAATGGTATCTGAGAGAAAGAGTTTTATTGTGTTACCCATGCTTTTTCATGGAGGTGGACATGCCAGTGATAAGATGGCAAGCCCAGTAGTACTTATAAAAGTCTGGGAGACCGATTCCCCCATTGAGTTTGGGGGGGGGGGGGGGGGAGTCTATCATAGCCGATCCTTGGCCTTTTTTTATTCCAGACGAACTTGGTGCAGAGTCCCTTGAGGCAGGGCCGGATTAACATAGGGGCTATTGGAGCTGCAGCACCAGGCCCCCTCCCTTAAGATAGGCCCACCCAGCCAGCAGCATGAGCCTGATTTCTCCTGTCCATGAACGTCTATGGGACAGGAGAATCTGTTTGTAAATGTAGGGGTGGCTGGCGGCACCTGTGTTGGCTCAGTGTGAATATTACAGTGTCACAGAGCACAGTTCCCCTGCACCAATGGAAGAGGAGAGAGGCTGGATTCGCTCTGCCTTCTCCCACCCCTCTCCCTCTGTGCCCGCCCACACTGTGAAGTCTGTACAGTGAAGTGAAGGAGCCGCGTGGGCGGGAATTTATACACAGAACAGGATATGTGTGAATAAGCCTCCAGGAACTATCCATATGTAAGCTCAGTGACTGGACTCTTCCTCCTGCCTCCTTTCTTCTCTCCCTCCCCCTCTTTTTTAACTTGTTCCTTCAGCTTTAGCTGTTAAAACTGCAGCCAAAGTGTTTAGAATTGTGTCATCAGCCTATGGTAGTGCTTAGTCCTTTGTGCTTTTAAGTGGGTTCACACTGGTTTGCTATGGTTTTTCCCATTGCGTGTGTATCTGCAGTTTTCCTGCGTTTAAGCCACAGTCTTATTGATTCCTATTAGGTTGCATGTTTTTTCTGTATTTTCTGAAAGCGCAGCAAAATTCCTGCATGCTGCATCTTTGGTACACTTTCAGAAAATGCAGAAAAAACTTGCAACCTAATAAAAATCAATAGGACTGCAGCTAAAACTGCAGGTAAAAACGCAGGAAAACTGTGGATCAATGCAGCCAAACTGCAGCACACCAGTGTGAACCTAAAGGCTTGTACACACTTGCAGCAGGCACTGTCACTAAACTGAAAAGTGACAGGCAGTGGGGAGGTGATATCATACCTCTTCACTGCATGTTTTTACCCCCCAAATGCCAATTCATGCAGGTAATAGTATGGTTCACTTCAGTGGCGGCTGGTGCTCAAAATTTTTGGGGGGGGGCGCAAAAAGAAAAATGTAATAGGTATTGCTTCGCGCCAAGAACGCAGTAAAAAATTGCGTGACTTTGAAGTCATGGTACAGGCATGGTACAGGAGATGGTATAGGCATGGCACAGGTGATGGTACAGGAGATGGTATAGGCATGGCACAGATATGGTATAGGCATGGCACAGATATGGTATAGGCATGGCACAGATATGGTATAGGCATGTCACAGGTCATGGTACAGGAGATGGTATATGCCCCCTTTCAATGCAGAGACCAGCGTACATGCCCCCTTTCAATGCAGAGACCAGCGTACATGCCCCCTTCAATGCAATGAACACTGTGCTGTGCCCCCTTCAATGCAATGAACACTGTGCTGTGCCCCCTTCAATGCAATGAACACTGTGCTGTGACCCCTTCAATGCAATGAACAATGTGCTGTGACCCCTTCAATGCAATGAACAATGTGCTGTGACCCCTTCAATGCAATAAACACTGTGCTGTGCCCCCTTCAATGCAATAAACACTGTGCTGTGCCCCCTTCAATGCAATGAACAATGTGCTGTGCCCCCTTCAATGCAATAAACACTGTGCTGTGCCCCCTTCAATGCAATAAACACTGTGCTGTGCCCCCTTCAATGCAATGAACAATGTGCTGTGACCCCTTCAATGCAATAAACACTGTGCTGTGCCCCCTTCAATGCAATAAACACTGTGCTGTGCCCCCTTCAATGCAATGAACACTGTGCTGTGCCCCCACAATGCAGAGTTCAGCGTGCGTGCCCCCTTCAATGCAATGAACACTGTGCTGTGCCCCCTTCAATGCAATGAACAATGTGCTGTGACCCCTTCAATGCAATGAACACTGTGCTGTGACCCCTTCAATGCAATAAACACTGTGCTGTGCCCCCTTCAATGCAATAAACACTGTGCTGTGACCCCTTCAATGCAATGAACACTGTGCTTTGCCCCCTTCAATGCAATGAACAATGTGCTGTGACCCCTTCAATGCAATGAACACTGTGCTGTGACCCCTTCAATGCAATAAACACTGTGCTGTGCCCCCTTCAATGCAATAAACACTGTGCTGTGACCCCTTCAATGCAATGAACACTGTGCTGTGCCCCCACAATGCAGAGTTCAGCGTGCGTGCCCCCTTCAATGCAATGAACACTGTGCTGTGCCCCCTTCAATGCAATGAACAATGTGCTGTGACCCCCTTCAATGCAATGAACACTGTGCTGTGACCCCTTCAATGCAATAAACACTGTGCTGTGCCCCCTTCAATGCAATAAACACTGTGCTGTGACCCCTTCAATGCAATGAACACTGTGCTGTGACCCCTTCAATGCAATAAACACTGTGCTGTGACCCCTTCAATGCAATAAACACTGTGCTGTGCCCCCTTCAATGCAATGAACACTGTGCTGTGCCCCCACAATGCAGAGTTCAGCGTGCATGCCCCCTTCAATGCAACTGTGCTGTGCCCCCTTCAATGCAATTAACACTGTTCCATGCCCCCATCAATGCAGAGTTCAGCGTGCGAGCCCCTTTCAATGCAGAGCACCACAGCATTGTCCCTAATCACTGCAGAGTGCCACAGCATTGTCCCCAATCACTGCAGAGCGCCACAGCATTGTACCCAATGATTGCAGAGCGCCACAGCATTGTCCCCAATCACTGCAGAGCGCCACAGCATTGTCCCCAATGATTGCAGAGTGCCACAGCATTGTACCCCAATGATTGCAGAGTGCCCACAGCATTGTACCCCAATGATTGCAGAGTGCCACAGAATTGTACCCCAATGATTGCAGAGTGCCCACAGAATTGTACCCCAATGATTGCAGAGTGCGCCACAGCATTGTACCCCAATGATTGCAGAGTGCCACAGCATTGTACCCCAATGATTGCAGAGTGCCCACAGCATTGTACCCCAATGATTTGCAGAGTGCCACAGAATTGTACCCCAATGATTGCAGAGTGCCCACAGAATTGTACCCCAATGATTGCAGAGTGCGCCACAGCATTGTACCCCAATGATTGCAGAGTGCCACAGCATTGTACCCCAATGATTGCAGAGTGCCCACAGCATTGTACCCCAATGATTGCAGAGTGCGCCACAGCATTGTACCCCAATGATTGCAGAGTGCCACAGAATTGTACCCCAATGATTGCAGAGTGCCACAGCATTGTCCCCCAATGATTGCAGAGCGCCACAGCATTGTCCCCCAATGATTGCAGAGTGCCACAGCATTGTACCCCAATGATTGCAGAGTGCCCACAGCATTGTACCCCAATGATTGCAGAGTGCGCCACAGCATTGTACCCCAATGATTGCAGAGTGCCACAGAATTGTACCCCAATGATTGCAGAGTGCCACAGAATTGTACCCCAATGATTGCAGAGTGCCATCAGCATTGTACCCCAATGATTGCAGAGTGCCCACAGCATTGTCCCCCAATCAATGCAGAGACCAGCGTGCGTGCTCCCTTCAATTTAATGCACTTACCTGGCGGCGGCGGGTTCTCCCCTCCTCGATCCAGTTAATCCTCTTCTGCGGCGGCGGCGGTGCGGGAAGGTGAGCAGCTTCTCCCTCGTCCTCCGAGCGGCGGTGACTGTGAGTGACTGACGCATGCACCGGCACCGCCCCTGACGTCAGCAATCGGATGTCCTGGATGATGATTGGTCCAGGCTGGAGACTGGACCAATCACAGCCAGGACATCACAAAGGTGGGGGTGGCCAAGCGCTCTTTCCGGCGCCCAGGTTACACCCCCAGAAGGCAGCCAATCGGCGCCTTTCTGGGTCGTAAACCCCACCCCCCCTTTAGCCACCACATAGGCCGGTCAGACCGGCAAACGGTTTTTTTTTTTTTACGAACTTTATTGTTCTTTTTTGTAATTTTTTTTTTCCTTTTTTTAAGGGGGGCGGCGCCCTGGCGCCCCCTATGCACGGGCCGCCACTGGTTCACTTTGAACTCCACCTTATTTCTGTCGCTCTTTTTAGGTATTCAATGTACTCTCATTTTATTTTCTATACATTCAATACCTAAAAAAAGGAATTGAAATAAGGTGCAAAGTGAATTTCTACACTTAAAGCGCTGGTCTCCTTCACCTGAAAAGGAATTGGATAGTTAGGTATTTTTTTTTTTTTTTTTTTTTACTCACCTTGTAATTGTAGATTGAATATACTCACCTATTCTTCACTTCCTCCCTCTGCGCCGCGGCTCCGCCGTCACTTCCTGGCTTGCAATGATTCCTGGGAGCTGAACGTCATCGCTCCCAGGAATCAATGCGACGGCACCGGCCCTGCTCGTCACTTCCGGGGCGACGCCGCATTCCCTGCTAAACAGCTTCTGGGCATGCCCAGAAGCTGTGGAGGAATGCAGCGCCGCTGTGGAGGAATGCAGCGCCGCACCGGAAGTGACGAGAGGGGCCGGTGCAGGCGCAGTCTGGGAGAAGAAGACACGGAAGAAGACGCAGAAGAGGATCGCGCCGGCTTCAGCTGCCCACAAGAGAGATGGCAACGCTGGAGAAGAAATTTTATAAGTGAGTATTTCTTCTTGCAGGTAAGTGCGAACCGGGACAGATCAGAGGCTAGCCATTGTGGAATGTACTAGCCCTGATATGTTCACTGAAAAAAAGTTTTCGTGCCCGGGACTCCGCTTTAAGCGGAGCCCTTCACAGAACATTTTAGGACATTGTTAAAGTATAACTAAATGCATTTTTTTTTTCTAGTTTGTTGATAGAGTAGAGTGGAGTGGAGAGGGATTAGATCCTCTGTCAGGTTTCCATCACTGCCTATGTCCCTGTTAGGGAGATTTACCCTCTCTGTTTGTCTCAATTTGTCCTGTTTACTGTTATCATCAAATGTGGAAGTAAATGAAAACCCTCAATTTTGGGTGTCCCCAGAGCAGGAATAGAGGGGAAATCATCCAATGGTGACACTAGTTCTGGTGACAACCAGGGATTCCCTTACTTTGGAGGGATTTTCTCTCACTTCCTGTTTGGCTATGGGACAGGAAGTGAAGAGAAATCTCCTCAATGGGAAACAGATTGGAAAAAAAAAGCTGACAGGGGTATGACCCTTGTTTCAGACTATTGCAAACACAGACATCGCATGAGATTTTCACCACATTGCTATGCAGATCACATGGGATGTCTATGCAATACGAATTCAGCCATACACTTTGTATGGCTAAACTCCCATTGCATTCCCATGAAAATGCTGCAGGGACCTTTTTTTTCCCCGCACTGGAATCGGATCCCATGCGATCCAATTCCTGTCTGAATTCACAGTTTGCACTGCGATCTGCAAACCAATCTGGGGGTGTCGTTACCTTTGTTTTGACACCGGCAGCTGTTTGCAGAGCGGAGTGTGAACTGGCTGTGGGGAGATGCGATGCAGGAACCGGCACAGGAATGGCGGTGGCTCCCACATCACAGTAGTGTGAACCCAGGCTAACCCCTCCTTACTCTATCCAAAATAAAAGCTTTCTCTTTGGTTACACTTTAAACCCAGAGACTGGTGGCCTTTTAATATTAGTAGGAATAGTATTGCACATAATATCAGAGATATACAGAACTTCAGTTTTGGGTGGAGTAATATTTTCTTTTTGGTGCCACACTTTATTGCATTATTGTTTGATACACAGGATTTAAAATGTCCTTTTATTAGGGTTTACATCCCCCCCCCTTCCTCCTCCCTGTCTCTCTCCCATCTTCTCCCTTATGGCACAATAATAATGAGTATTATGTGGGTACAACGACTTTGGCATGAGTGTGCAGTGTATATAGTGACTAAGATTCTGTTTAAAGCTGAGTTCCACCCAAAAGTGGAACTTCTGCTTTAAGGCCTCCTGACCCCCTGATATGCCACATTTGGCATGTCATTTTTTTGGAGGAAGCGGATACCTAGATTTGACAGGTACCCACTCTCATTTCCTTAGCAAAAAATTGTTTGCTTTTTTATTTTATTTATTTCCATAAAAAGGCCCATCAAAATCTTCAGCACCAGGCCCACGATGCTCTTAATCCGGCCCTGGCTTGAGGAGGGACAAGAATGATGGAGGAATTTTGATGGGGATTGTTTGGAAAAGATAAAGGATTCTGGGGAGGCTCTCCCAAACCAAGAAAATGATCTAGGGGACCATGGCTGTAGATCTTGTTGGATGGATTTCAGGAGTGGAGTATATTTACACGGGAATAGGCCCTAGATTTTCAAAGACAATTTGATACCGAGAATCCCATCCAAAAGGGAAGTTATCTTGGCATAGCACGACAGTGTGTGAGGGCAGTGAGATATTGAGTGCTCGGGATTTGGATAAGTTTATTTGGAGATTAGAGAGGGATTTGAACAGTGTAAAGTCTTTTAGTAAGTTCGGTATGGTAGTCAGGGGTTTGGAAAGGAATAGTAGAATGTCATCTGCAAAAGCCGCGAGTTTGTATGATTGATCGTTAACGGTTTTGCCTTTGATGTCTGGTTAACTCTAAAGCCCCGTACACACGTACCGATTGTCGGCCGTAAATATTCGGCCGACGACCGATCGGCCGATTGTAGGCTTGTTAGTATGATGCTTCCGACAGCCGACAGCTCATTTTCGGCCAACAGAATCTGTCGTGCAGGCATTAAAATTTTTGTTGGCCAACACCAGAACGGCCGATTGTTCGCCAGTCAGTACAGATTTCGGCCGACAGACAGCAGATTGCAAGACTGGGCATGCTCAGAAAAGAAAAAAGACAAGGAAAGTTAACCATCACATGACATCACTTCTGCAGTCGGCTGTTGTTGGCCGACAAAATTCGTGTGCAGTCTTTTGCAGTTTTCAACAGACACGACAGCCCTGGACAAAAGACGGCCGATCGTTCGGCCGACGATCAGTACGTGTGTACGGGGCTAAAGTCTTCAAAGCATTGGTTCTAAGGTGAGGACAAAAATAAAGAGGGGTAGTTGGGCATTTCTGGCGGGTGCCGTTCCTGATAGAGAAGGCATTCGACGGGTGGCCATTGTTGCAAGCAGTTTAGACATTAATGGCTGTGTGTTGAGTTATTTTGAGGGGACAGCAAATTTACACTGTTATACAAGCTGTACACTCACTACTTTACATTGTAGCAAAGTGTAATATCTTCAGTATTGTCACATGAAAAGATATAACATTTTTACAAACATTTTGAGGGGTGTACTCACTTTTGTGAGATACTGTATACCTTCCTTGAACAACCATTAGATGGTACATTCTGCTGTGTAGGTAAGTTGCTTGTTTGTAAGATCCTGGATCTAAAGATTGAACTGACAACAGCCTAGATAGGAGTGTGGCCCCTACCTGCCAGGTGCTGGCTGGGGCCAGTATAGAGGAGGGTGGAGATAGGGAGGTAAAGGCTCCAGAGGTAGGTAGCTGGGTTACAGTTAGAAGGTGGTGTAGAGGAAAGAGTGGCAGAGCTAATCTGGAGTTGAATATTAAGTTTCATGATATTGGGGATATCACCTAAGGAGTGGCATTGCTGGAGCCAGGATGTCTCCCCTATGTGCCAGGGGAACTACTAAAACAGTGTATATGAGGGGCAGGAGTACAGGCAAGGATAGACTGGTGGTAGGGGACTCTTTTATTAGGACAGATAAGGCAACAAAGACAGTTATCAACAAACAGTATGTTGTTTTCCGGGCTCTCAGATTCAGAATATTGCGGATAGTATGGACAGATTGCTGGATGGGGCTGGGGAGGACCCGAAATGATTTCAGGGACGTTGGGGCTATATTAAAGATAAGGACCTCCAAGGTGAAAGTTTCAGAAATACTTCCTGTTTCTCGAGCCACACCAGAAAGCAGCAGGATCTTAGGGAACTTAACAAGTGGCTGAGGAATTGGTGTAAGAATGAGGGTTTTGGGTTCCTGGAGAACTGGGCTGACTTTGCAGTTGGTTACTGGGTTTTTAGCAGGGTTGGACGGCACCTAAAGGGGGAGGGTGCAGCTCTGTTAGGAAGAAGATGGTCAAGAGGTTGGAGGAATTTTTGAATTTGGTAGTGCGGAGAGGGATCAGAGGAAGCTATACCAGGCAATGAGTGAGGGTCAGATTGTAGAGATGGGGGTGAATTCAGGAGGAAGGGGGCCTCAACCAGATGTTAGAGAAAGTAAAGTTCCCAAGGTTAGCAGGCATGCTGAACCTAAAGGGAATCAAAATGATGTTTTTATAACCAATGCACTCTGAATGATGGGCTGTTTGTTGTCAGGGAATCCCTGTGAGACGTCATAGATATGCGCATGCGCAGGGTATTTCCAGAAGCATGGCTAACAGGCGTATGCATGTGCGTGAGAATTCGCAAACACGCAAGTGCACAATTACTCTTTGTGCCAGAAGGGCTATTTAAAGGGAGCTCATTCCCATTTCCTTTGCTGACTGATCTGTGCCCTGTGTCCTGATTGTTCCTGCATGTTTTCCCCGTTGCTGACCTGGCATGCTCTTCACCTGACCTTTGATTCCGCTTCTGCCTTTCTGCTAACCTTTGATTCGTCTCTGTTCCTGACTTTGGCTCTGCACATGACTTGGTACCTCGCTGCCCACCTGTTGATTCCTGACGCTATTCCTGAGACTCCGTTCCTGCCTCTGATCCTGGCTCTCGTTACTACTCGAGTGCTTGCCTGGCTGTCTTCTACACCAGCCCCATACACTGTTGAATGTTCCAGCCTCTGGAATCCTGACAAGCTGCCTTTTCAGAACCATCAGCATAAATGGAGTGCCCCTTTAGTCTGGACCAGTCCTCCGAACATAACTGCTGTTCCCGCGTCTCTGGTTCCACAGTCTCCTCGGAGTCGCATTCCCTGCTGCAGGTTCTGCAATCAACACCCACAGGCACTCATGTCCTTCCTATCCCTCGGCACCCTCTGTCTCTCCCTCAGTGGGGCTTCAGTTTTTTAAGTCTGTCTGTCAGTGTCACCATAGAGACACTATTCTACCCTGAGGGGGTGATCAGGGTTTTTTTTTTTCCCTACACTGTTGTTACTGATGATCACTGTTATAATGGCTTTCCATTTATGACAGCTTGCTTACTGTTGGGATGCTATGATTGGCTACAGCTAATCACATGGTACAGATTGCCAGGTACCATGTGATAGCTGTAGGACAATCACAACAGTAAGCAAGCTGTTAATGAATGAAAGCCACTCATGACAGTTTGCTTACATAATATCATGTGACCGCTATGACTGGTCACATGATACCCCGGGTGCTCACAGTGACTGGGTACTGACCACCAAGATCAGCTGTCCACCGGACACAGCAGTCATGAGGGAGCGCTAGTGTGCATGTGTTAGGCGAGGTACAGGAAAGTCACCTACAGTATTTCTTTGCTACAATGTAAAGTAGTGAGTGTACAGCTTGTATAACAGTGTAAATTTGCTGTCCCCTCAAAATAACTCAACACACAGCCATTAATGTCTAAACTGCTGGCAACAAAAGTTAGTACACCCCTAAGTGCAAATATACAAATTGGGCCCAATAAGCCACCCCCCCCCCTGGTGTCATGTGACTCATTAGTGTTAGAAGGTCTCAGGTGTGAATTGCGGAGCAGGTGTGTTAAAGTTGGTGTTATCGCTCTCATACCGGTCACTGGAAGTTCAACATGACACCTCATGGCAAAGGATCTGAAAAAAAAGAATTGTTGCTCTACATAAAGATGTCCTAGGCTACAAGAAGATTGCCAAGACCGTGAAACTGAGCTGAAGCACGGTGGCCAAGACCATACAGCGGTTTAACAGGACAGGTTCCACTCAAAACAGGGCTCGCCATGATCGACCAAAGAAATTGAGTGCACGTGCTCAGCGTCATATTCAGGAGGTTGTCTTTGGGAAATAGACATATGGGTGCTGCCAACATTGCTGCAGAGATTGAAGGGGTGGGGGGGTCAGCCTGTCAGTGCTCAGACCATACGCCGCACACTGCATCAAATTGGTCTGCATGGCTGCTGGCCCAGAAGGAAGCCTCTTCTAAATATGATGCACAAGAAAGCCCGCAAACAGTTTGCTGAAGACAAGCAGACTAAGGACATGGATTACTGGAACTATGTCCTGTGGTCTGATGAGACCAAGATAAATGTATTTGGTTCAGATGGTGTCAAGCGTGTGTTGCGGCAACCAGGGGAGGAGAACAAAGACAAGTGTGTCTTGCCTACAGTCAAGCATGGTGGTGAGAGTGTCATGGTCTGGGGCTGCATGAGTGCTGCTGGCACTGGGGAGCTAGAGTTCATTGAGGGAACCATGAATGCCAAGCATAATCCCCTCCCTTCAGAGGCTGGGCCACAGGGCAGTATTCCAACATGATAACGACCCCAAACACACCTCCAAGACAACCATTGCCTTGCTAAAGAAGATGAAGGTAAAGGTGATGGACTGGCCAAGCATGTCTCCAGACCTAAACCCTATGGAGGATCTGTGGGGCATCCTCAAATGGAAGGTGGAGGAGCGCATGCTCTCTAACATCCACCAGCTCCGTGCTGTCCTCATGGAGGAGTGGAAGAGGACTCAAATGGCAACCTGTGAAGCTCTGGTGAACTCCATGCCCAAGAGGGTGAAGGCAGTGCTGGAAAATAACAGTGGCCACACAAAATATCGACACTTTGGGTCCAATTTGGACATTTTCACTTAGGGGTGTACTCACTTTTGGTGCCAGCGGCTTAGACATTTATGGCTGTGTGTTGAGTTATTTTGAGGGGACAGCAAATTTACACTGTCATACAAGCTGTACACTCACTACCTTACATTGTAGCAAAGTGTCATTTCTTCAGTGTTGTCACATGAAAAGATAGAATAAAATATTTACAAAAATGATAGGGGTGTACTCACTTTTGTGAGATACTGTAGCATGGCTGTGCCGCCTGTCCTCATAAGATGTACTGTGGGCAGGTGACAAGCGGGAAAATAAATATTTCCTGACACTTAGAGGTCTTTTTATAAAAGATTTGCATAGCAATTCACACAGTGATAGGCCGTGTACATTCTGTGAATTGGGTAAAATAAAATGCTATTAGGCTATTTGCTGAGCTGCTCGAATAGTTTCTGTTTTAAAATGAAGAATAATGTCTTCAGCAACTAGATGGAGCTAATTCCTGTGATACTTATCATCATCATCACTGTATTAAACTAAATACATCCAATATTTGTCAAAAGTGTTCAGCCTGAGATATACTTGTGTTAGAAGGTACCAACATCTGGCATAGATAAATAAGAGGGGGAGGGCAAACAAGGACCATTCCTCCCCAAGGAGGTCCAAGGGGGATGGGGAAAAGGAACGGGAAAATATTGGATTAGGATTTTTTCGGTACCATAAAAATATTGTATGACATAAAAGTATTTTTTACAAAATTTTATTCAAAACAAATTAAAATCACAACTTTGGTACAAATTTTATACAAACATCAAAAGCTGATTATTCAAACCAGGGAATACAAATGTCCAGGTGTATATCCCTCAACATGTTTCAAGGTGTAAACCGCTTCTTCAGGAGGATTTAGAAAATACGTACATTCTGGTAATGATAACAAGAAATAATCGACACATGCAAAAAATATTGTTAGAACCAGAACCTCCATGGGCCGGGGGGGGGGGGGGGCACGGCAGACCAATGGCATGGCTTCTACTTTCGGCCAATCAGGAAACGGGTCTCAAAACCCCCTTTCTGATTGGCCAGGAGGAGGATCTGTGTGAAAATAGCGAATTTTCTTTCGCTATTGTCACACAACTGGGTGGGCTTGGGGCGCACTGCTCTGTGCCCCGAGCCCACCCCTTTTTTTAGCCTGTGAGAGCCTCTGGCTCTAAACGTGGCTAAAAAAAAAAAAAAGCCCCATTGAACTCCATGCGTTTGGCGCCCCGCATGTAGATTAGGGGGCCGGATGCATGGATAGGGGGGGCAGCGCCCTTGCGCCCTGTATGACCAGCCACCACTGGTTAGAACATAAATTCATATATACAGTGGTTAGTGGGGAAAGGGGTGAGACCACCTGAAGACAATAGTCACCAACGACCCACCCTATCTGGTTAGCCACCAAGAAACCTCTCACCGGCGGACATGGGAGACGCTTATCATAATGAACTGATATAAGATAATGGTAAGAAGTTTTAGTGTGTCCCCCCACACCATAAGTAAGAGAAAAAAAGGCATGAAAGGAAAGAAAGAGAAAAAGGGAAAAAAGGGGAGGGGAGAAGGGGGAAAAGGAAGAGGGAAAAGAGGGGGGAGGAAGAGAAAGGGGGAATGGGGAGGAAACAAACAGGAGGGAGGGAAAGAAAAGGGAAAGAGCACAGGGAGGAAGAAGGGGAAAAAAAGGGAGGAAGAGGAGAGAAGGAAAGGAATAAGAGAAGGGGAACAGAGACACGGGGAGGGAAAGGAAAGGGTAGGGGGAGGGAAGAAAAGGGAGGGGGGAAACGGGGAGAGGGGCTAGGAAAAAAAGAGGGGAGAGGGGGGAGGGGAAGGGAGAACAGAAGGGGGGAGGCCAGGAAAGAAGGAAAAAGGGCAAGGGAGAAAAAATAAAAAAGGAAGCTGAAAGAAAAACATGGAATGGTGTCAGGAAATTATATATAAGATATTAAAAAATAGAGGACTTCATACCATTGATGTAAAGATAAGTAGTTATCCACAACAAGGGTTACGCAAACCTCAGAGACTGGTGAACAGTGGCGGCCCGTGCATAGGGGGCGCCAGGGCGCCGCCCCCCTAAAAAAAAGGAAAAAAAAAAGACAAAAAGAACAATAAAGACCGGCCTATGTGGTGGCTAAAGGGGGGGTGGGGTTTACGACCCAGAAGAGGCGCCGATTGGCTGCCTTCTGGGGGCGTAACCTGGGCGCAGGAAAGAGCGCTTGGCCACCCCCACCTTCGTGATATCCTGGCTGTGATTGGTCCAGTCTCCAGCCTGGACCAATCATCATCCAGGACATCGCTGACGTCGCAATGGGGGCGGTGCCAGTGCGTGCGTCAGTCACTCACCGTCACCGCCGCTCAGACAAGAGGAGAGGCCGCCCGCCGGTTCCCGCCGCAGAGGAGAGGCCGAGACGAGGGAGAAGGACCCGCCGCAGAAGAGGACGAAGTATCGAGGAGGGAAGAAGCCGCCGCTGGGAGCCGAGCCCCTGCCAGGTAAATTTGAAAGGAGCATGCACGCTGGTCTCTGCATTGATTGGGGGACAATGCTGTGGGCACTCTGCAATCATTGGGGTACAATGCTGTGGGCACTCTGCAATTATTGGGGTACAATGCTGTGGCACTCTGCAATCATTGGGGGACAATGCTGTGGGCACTCTGCAATCATTGGGGGACAATGCTGTGGGCACTCAGCAATCATTGGGGTACAATGCTGTGGGCACTCTGCAATCATTGGGGTACAATGCTGTGGCGCACTCTGCAATCATTGGGGACAATGCTGTGGCGCTCTGCAGTGATTGGGGACAATGCTGTGGCACTCTGCCATCATTGGGGTACAATGCTGTGGGCACTCTGCAATCATTGGGGTACAATGCTGTGGCACTCTGCAATCATTGGGGGACAATGCTGTGGGCACTCTGCAATCATTGGGGTACAATGCTGTGGCACACTCTGCAATCATTGGGGACAATGCTGTGGCGCTCTGCAGTGATTGGGGACAATGCTGTGGCGCTCTGCAGTGATTGGGGACAATGCTGTGACGCTCTGCATTGAAAGGGGCTCGCACGCTGAACTCTGCATTGATGGGGGCACGGAACAGTGTTCATTGCATTGAAGGGGGAACAGCACAGTTGCATTGAAGGGGGCATGCACGCTGAACTCTGCATTGTGGGGGCACAGCACAGTGTTCATTGCATTGAAGGGGGCACAGAACAGTGTTTATTGCATTGAAGGGGCACAGCACAGTGTTTATTGCATTGAAGGGGGCACAGCACATTGTTCATTGCATTGAAGGGGGCACAGCACAGTTGCATTGAAGGGGGCATGCACGCTGAACTCTGCATTGTGGGGGCACAGCACAGTGTTCATTGCATTGAAGGGGGCACAGCACAGTGTTTATTGCATTGAAGGGGGCACAGCACATTGTTCATTGCATTGAAGGGGGCACAGCACAGTTGCATTGAAGGGGGCATGCACGCTGAACTCTGCATTGTGGGGGCACAGCACAGTGTTCATTGCATTAAAGGGGGCACAGCACAGTGTTTATTGCATTGAAGGGGGCATAGCACAGTGTTCATTGCATTGAAGGGGGCACAGAACAGTGTTTATTGCATTGAAGGGGGCACAGCACAGTTGCATTGAAGGGGGCATGCACGCTGAACTCTGCATTGTGGGGGCACAGCACAGCATTCATTGCAGTGAAGGGGGCACAGCACAGTGTTTATTGCATTGAAGGGGGCACAGCACAGTGTTTATTGCATTGAAGGGGGCATAGCACAGTGTTCATTGCATTGAAGGGGGCACAGCACAATGTTCATTGCATTGAAGGGGGCACGCACGCTGATCTCTGCATTAAAGGGGGCACGCACTGTCGGGATTGTTGGGGGTGTTTGATTCAAATAATAATAGGTAATTAACTAATAGAAAATTTCATATTATGCATAAGAGATTCTGAATAGTACAGCATGGCTTCCATCTTGTTTTTAAGGTCAAACAAAGTTCATATACGTACTTGTTAAACAAAATGTCTCTTACAAGCTTACAAAACAGAATAGAATTTAAACAGAGGTCTTGGTATCTATGTAATCGTAAATAAGATCCCTTTTGACACATCTATCAGATAAGGACAATTAGCGAGACACCATACTAGTCTAGCTTGTAATCTTATCTGTATATAACAATAGACAATGGCTCAGTGTTCTTCATCAGACATTTAAAGATGAACTATATAAGTTTTTTAAAGGTACATCATTATGTGTGTGAAGATATTAGCCATAATTATGTCATTATATTATGTAAGGCATATACATATATATTTAGGAATGTTATATTACCTTTTGGGTTTATATTCTTACAGTAGTAATCTTACTTAGACTCAAGACTAGAGTGAATACTAAATTACTTCATTTTAAGGTATGTGGTAGGAGTGTTTATATAAGAATTGCTTTGGACTAGTTTAAGTGCTCAAGGTGTCGTAAATATTACAAACTAGACGCTCTGTCTGACAGCCCTATGGCATGGTCAAATAATTAATGGATCTTCACTAGCCAGAGGTCAAGAGGTCATCAGATAAGAAGAGTGGTAATTGTTCTAATTATTATTTAACATACAAAATCTAATGAACGGTACGATACTGCCCTCTATAGATGAAATACCAAATGCAGTTTTGGGATATTTCAGATATTCCCATATAGAAATATTATATTGTATTAAAAATAATTATTATTAAAATGGTTTACCAGATCCAATAATTGCCAGAGAATGATGGAGATACAGATGGACATTTATGTATGTACTGGGAGTCTGGACAAAGTTTTATATGTGTTTTATGATCACTCTTAAATATAGAGAAATCATCCTTTAATTTTATTATACCAAGTATTGGGTTAATTATCAAAAGAGGTGTGTCTCTGACCTCACCAGTTTAGGTATAGAATATCCCGACCAATTGGGATAATGTTTCATCCCTCTGGGTTTTACTTATGGTAATTTTTATAGCTCTTTGTTCTTACCATATAAAAGACCAACCCAGATGAGAGAGGACACATTACATTGCCCAACATACAATACACTTACATCACACACACACACTACTACATTCCTCAATAGACTCATCTAGACATACTCCATCTTGTCCACATCATTCATCTGAAACTTGGAGGAAACTCCTCCCTCACTGGCATCCATCTTAGGACTCTGGTAACGTCCATTTGAAGCCAGCAGCCATCTTAAGTGTGGTAAATATGCCTTGCTATGTTATTTGATTTTATTCAATATTGTTTATTCCTTCCTTATATGTTTTATATTGCATATTTAAGGGTAATATGATTACAATCCCAGCCGTATGAACCATAGTAGATTTTTCTCTAAAAAGCTGATTTTTGTTTTTATACATTTTTATTAATATCACATTCAGCGCATTATTGCGAATTTAGTCTTTCCGTTTTGCATGGCTTATTCTCACTCATCTGCAGTGAAGTGACTTTCGGCTATGCATTGCGCAGACCATTGTAGTCTGTTTATATAGAATACCTATGGTTTATGCTTTATCTGGAGAAATGGTAATCTTGCTTTAGTTTTGCTTGCACTTTCACTTTGTTTCAGTTTCACTTTCATTATTGAGCTAAACATCACATTGCATTAATTGTTTGAAGTTAGTATTTTATAGAGTTGATTCTTTATGTCACTTCTTGTTTGATCATATATTGTGATTATATGTCTTGAGAATAAATATATATATATATATATTCCATACTGTAGACTGTACTCACTAAGATTGGTATATGCTTTTAAAAAGAAATTAATCATTTAAAAAGAATTCACGACAAATTGATTTATGGCATAAGTGGAGATTCTCCTTCCGCACAGATCTTTGCTTATTAACCATAAATAAATACACTGCTATATTCAGAGCAGTATAAATATTCTGATATAATTAAGTACGAGCGCGAGATATTTATTATTAAATATTCTTACAGCACGCTGGTCTCTGCATTGAAAGGGGGCATGTACGCTGGTCTCTGCATTGAAAGGGGGCATGTACACTGGTCTCTGCATTGAAAGGGGGCATATACCATCTCCTGTACCATGACCTGTGACATGCCTATACCATCTCCTGTACCATCACCTTTGCCATGCCTGTACCATCACCTATGCCATGCTTTTACCATCACCTGTGCCATGCCTGTACCATGACTTCAAAGTCACGCAATTTTTTACTGCGTTTTTTGACGCGAAGCAATACCCATTACATTTTTCTTTTTGCGCCCCCCCCCAAAAATTTTGAGCACCAGCCGCCACTGCTGGTGAATACTATGAGCTGAAAGGTATTTGAGGTATGATGATTTAATATCAAGTATGATACTGGAGGCTATTCGTCATCCAATCCTGATATCAGAGATATGAGAGATAGAGGGAAAAAAGTTGGTTAAACCAGTAAATCTAAAATGTTGGGAAAAGGGTATACAGCCCTTTATGGTCTCACATCAAAATATAGTCATCTGTAGCGTGACCCCTGATGTGGAGGTTCCACTGGTTACAAACAATAAACAACAGACACCTCCATGTCTGGCAGTTTCTGCTATTTAAGCGTCTCTTAGCAGGGAGCCGTGAATTGCGCCAAAATTGGTATGCGACGTCACCCGCTCTGAACCCAAAAACTGCGCAGTGCTGCCACGATTGTGACCGAACTGCCGCTGCAGAGATGGAAGGACTCCACACGAAAACCACCGCTCTCAGTAGGATCACATGCCCGCCGAGAGGGAACGGCCTCCCTGAGGGGGCATTGGGAACCAGGGCGCCTCATCTTAAAGTTAGGATCACCCCTGTACATAGGAGAGAAAAAAACACAATAATCATGTATGTAATTGCCCAAGTACAAAAAATGGTTACTTAGATCACAGTAGATAAATACAAATTCAACATGTATGTGACAAAGAAAAAACATACAACAGTGACATTTGTTATAGTGTTGTTATATATATACACACACAATATATACTAATAGACACAAATAAGTATATATATATCTCAAAACAAAGTTCTCGATTTGCCACATTGTAGGTAAATAGGGGAAGGAGGGAAGAATAGGGAAGGAAAGAGAGGGGGGAGGGTTGTGCTGAAAAAATGGGGAAGACGGGGGATGAAAAGTGGACAAGGAGGGAGGGGGAAGAAAACCGAAAAGGGAGGGGAGGGAGGGAAAGGGAAAAGAAAAGGAGATAGGGCAGGGGAAAAAAGCCCACAGTAGTTACATCACAGAAAGTGTTTGTATGTTATTACCTCATTGAGGCCTGGTGGGACAACCACATTTAACCTTTCTATCCATAAGGTTTCTCGTTGTAATAATTTCTTGTCCCAATCCCCACCTCAGGGATCCTCAGGGACCACCTCTAGAACAAAGAACTTTGCCACTTCTGATCTAAATCTGTGGCATAAGCCAATGTGTATCTCTTCTGAAAAGACCATTCTTTCCCACCCACCTAGGTAGATATTTGCATAAGATGGTGCACATGTTGTCCCCATGGCCACGCCCTGCGTTTGCAAATACACCTTATCCATAAAGACAAAGTAGTTTCTTGTAAGGATAAATCGTAATAGCCTTATGTTTTTGCATGTGTTGATTATTTCTTGTTATCATTACCAGAATGTGCGTATTTTCTAAAATCTCCTGAAGAAGAGGTTTACACCGTGAAACATGTTGAGGGATATACGCCTGGACATTTGTATTCCCTGGTTTGAATAATCAGCTTTTGATGTTTGTATGAAATTTGTACCAAAGTTGTGATTTTAATCTGTTTTGAGTAAAATGTTGTAAATAAGACTTTTACATGTCATACAATATTTTTATCGTACCGGAAAAACCCTAATCCAATATTTTCCCGTTCCTTTTCCCCATCCCCCTTGGACCTCCTTGGGGAGGAATGGTCCTTGTTTCCCCTCCCCCCTTTTATTTAACCAATATTTGTCACCTTTATCCAATAAATTGTTAAAAATATACCTCTAAGTGTTTATGAAATCTTACACCACAAAATATACTCAGCCAATGAAAGGTAATGACTCAGTTTTTATTTGTCTACTGTTATCAATGGCCAACACTGTACAGCACTTCATCCATGTCTTTGGTGATCTCTGATCTCCTTATGAACTGTTTCTTACATGATGACGATCAGCCATGGAGTATATCTGAGGTGTATATCAAGGTGTGCTTGTTTTCCACATGAGAGCTGTGATGTCCAGCAACATTCATATAGAAGACATTTCCCACACTCAAGGCACTAAAACACCTCGAGGGTTGTGTGGGATCCCTGATGTACAGGAAGACAGGACTTCAGTGACTAACAATTCCTAGAAACATAGAATGTGTCGGCTGATAAGAACCATTTGGCCCATCTAGTCTGCCCAATATATCTGAATCCTATGAATAGTCCCTGGCCCTATCTTATATGAAGGATAGGCCTTATGCCTATCCCATGCATGCTTAAACTCCTTCACTGTATTTGCAGCTACCACTTCTGCAGGAAGGTTATTCCATGCATCCACTACTCTCTCAGTAAAGTAATACTTCCTCATATAACTTTTAAACCTTTGCCCCTCTAATTTAAAACTGTGTCCTCTTGTGGTAGTTTTTCTTATTTTAAATATGCTCTCCTCCTTTACCGAGTTGATTCCCTTTATGTATTTAAAAGTTTCTATCATATCCCCTCTGTCTCTTCACTCAGGACAGGAAATTGGCTTCTCCCGCGTGTGAGATCTCTGATGTCTGGAAAGATCAGACTTCTGTGAAAAACATTTGTTACACTGAGGACAGAAATGTGGCTTCTCCCCCGTGTGAGATCTCTGATGTCTGGAAAGAACAGACTTCTGTGAAAAACATTTGTTACACTGAGGACAGAAATGTGGCTTCTCCCCCGTGTGAAATCTCTGATGTCTGGAAAGATGGGACTTGTTTGTATAACATTTCCCGCACTCAGGACAGGAATACGGCTTCTCACCAGTGTGCAATCTCTGATGCATGTAAAGATTGGTCTTCTGTGAAAAACATTTCCCACACTCGGGACAGGAAAACGGCTTTTCCCCCATGTGAGATCTCTGATGTCTGGAAAGATCGGACTTCTGTGAAAAATATTTGTTACACTGAGGACAGAAATGCGACTTCTCCCCCGTGTGAAATCTCTGATGTCTGGAAAGATGGGACTTGTTTGTAAAAGATTTCCCGCACTCAGGACAGGAATACGGCTTCTCACCAGTGTGCAATCTCTGATGCATGTAAAGATTGGTCTTCTGTGAAAAACATTTCCCGCACTCGGGACAGGAAAACGGCTTTTCCCCCATGTGATATCTCTGATGTCTGGAAAGATGGGACTTCTGTGAAAAACATATCCCACACTCAGGACAGGAATATGGCTTCTCCCCCGTGTGAGATCTCTGATGTGTGTAAAGACTGGTCTTTTGTGAAAAACATTTCCCGCACTCAGAGCAGGAAAGTTGTTTCTCTCCCGTGTGAGATCTCTGATGTCTGTTAAGATTGGACTTCTTTGAAAACAAATTCCCGCACTCAGGACAGGAATACAGTTTCTCCCCTGTGTGAGATGTCTGATGTATGCAAAGACTGGATTTGTCTGCAAAACATTTCCCGCACTCAGGACAGGAATACGGCTTCTCCCCTGTGTGAGATCTCTGATGTTTGTAAAGATGGGACTTCTGTGAAAAACATTTCCCGCACTCAGGACAGGAATACGGCTTATCCCCAGTGTGGGACCTCTGATGTGTGACAAGTTGTCCTTTTACTACAAAACGTTTCCCGCACTCAGGACATGAATATGGCTTCTTACCTTTGTGCAGTCTTTGATGTGTGTGATAAAAGGACTTGTCCGAAAAACATTTCCCGCACTCAGAACAGGAGTATGGTTTTTCCCCTGTGTGAGTCCTTAGATGTGTGGCAAGATCTGATTTTTGTACAAAACATTTCCCACATTCAGGACAGGAATATGGCTTCTCTCCTGTGTGAATTCTTTTGTGCAGATTAAAACCAGATTTAAAACATAAACACTTCCTGCACTCAGTACAGGAAACCCTCTTATCCTTTGGAAGGGCAGCACCATCCCTTACAGTCTGAGGTTCCTCAGGATAAGAGGAATACGATGGTCCATTACCGTCCCTCACAGTCTGAGGTTCCTCAGGATAAGAGGAATACGATGGTCTGGCACCGTCCCTCACAGTCTGAGGTTCCTCAGGATAAGAGGAATACGATGGTCCATCTACACTGTGTTGTGCCGGATGGACATTTGAGGTAGCCGGGTTTTCTCCTGGACTATACTGTGTGATGTTCTCATCTTCTACTTTACAGTCTGGAGACAAAGTGAGACAATCCTCTGAGGTTTTCCTCATCTCCCGTCCATCTACTAAAATAGAAATAAAAAGATTATTACTAGACATGAAACCATGGACTCCGCCCACATCAGGCAGCTTTGTCTCTGAGGATCTTACAATTCCCCCCTCAAGGTAACTAGTAAATGGGTCCTCTGATCCCCTACCAGTTCATTTCTTTATTCATGGACCTTAGAGTCAGAGAGTGAAGAAACAAGGGGAACTGTCTTTTATAGGAGTGACAGTGATGAGGGGATTATAGGATGAGTGTCCCCTCCCCCTCTATCACTCATTGCCATCTTCCCAACACAAGAAGTACTGCACTTTCTTATTTACAGAGGTGGCTTTTTAATTAGGCAAATTAGGCGGTCGCCTAAGACCTTGCGCTTACAGGGGCCTCACAGCTACCTAATTTGCCTACCGTGTGTGGGAGGGAATGTCTCCTAGTTGGTGTCCCGAACCAGACTGGCTGTAGGGAACGACGGGTCCAGATGACCTAACAAG